>NC_061113.1:260086042-260237269 GCF_002878395.1 Capsicum annuum
GATGCTTTTCTATAGGTACAATATTATGACATCAAACATAGCTGAATCGGTGAATTCATTGTTTGGCGATTAAAGAGAATTTTCCATCAAGGCTATGTTTGAAAAAATAAGCGAGAAATATAGCGATTTTTTTAACGAAAGGCGTGTCCAGTTCAAGTGCCTACAAAAAAGAACCCGATTTGTTCTCAAAATTGAAAAGAAAATATCAACGAACATCAGTTTGGGGAATAGGTTATTCTCTCATAAAATAGCAGATTACAAATTCTGTATCACTGGTCATGGTGATGCTGCCACGGTCGATCTTCAAATAAGATCTTCTACATGTAGAGTTTTTGACTTGGACAAAATACCTTGTCCACATGCTATGGTAACCCTTCGAGCTTAATACGGCTATAAATATAGACCTAAAGTTTACGAGCATTCTTATCAATATTATTCGGTGGAAAATTATGAAATGATATATAGTGGGCATATTACTCTGGTGCGTCTAGAAGAATCTTGGGTTGTTCCAGTAGAGCTTATGGAGAGATTAATACCTCCTCCATATATTGACTAGAGCACTATAAAATCGGGAAGAAAGCTATATAAAAGGAGGCGGGGAGTTGGACAATAATTTTCATCAAATAAGAAACAAGTGCTCCATATATAAGTGTGCTGGCCACAAAAGAACTACATGCCCGAATCATAATCCACCATGATCATTGTAATTGTAAAAACTTGTGTTGTTGTTTGTTTG
Organism: Capsicum annuum; assembly: GCF_002878395.1. Lineage (NCBI taxonomy): Eukaryota > Viridiplantae > Streptophyta > Magnoliopsida > Solanales > Solanaceae > Capsicum > Capsicum annuum. The sequence goes on from NC_061113.1 coordinate 260,086,779, forward strand.
TTTGTTTGTTGTAGACTTTTATATATTTAACTCATTGTTGTGAACCTAATGTTATCATTTATTATATATAAAATGTATTTTTTTTAAATAACTTGTGCATCAATAAAATGAGGTAAAACATGAACTTAAATAATACAGCAGACCATAATTATTCTCAACAGTTGCACAAACAACTGGAATGCTTTCCTCTAACATATGAAAATCTGTCGAAACAAATGGATAATCTGTTAAAACCCAACAGATGACCAATTGGTTCCAACTGTTGAAAGAACTCAAAAGTCAAAATTGCTAGTGCTACTGGATTCAACATTGCCTCCAACCGTCGACATGTTAACATGTATTAGATTGAAGAAAACAGAATGAAAATTGAATAAGAATTAAAACGCCAAAGTCTGACTAAAAGTAAAATTTTTATTAAATGAAAAATAAAATACATTAGGTATAGATCCAATATAGAAAAATTAAAATACATACGCTAAAAGAAAAAAAATTCTAATTATTATTATCATCATCATCATTAATGACAGCCGGCCAATCAACTCGCAGTAACAGGGCTCTCATCAGCTTCTGCATCTCTCTGAACATTGTCTCTCTCACATCGACCAACTCGCTCTGCAGGTCATTAACCTTCCTTTGAAGTTCCCGTACTATGTCGCGTAGAATAGCAATGTCCGAAAAAGGATCAACGATATCTAGAACACGCATGAATTGACAAATGTAAAGAAAAATGTTCACAATATAATACAACGTATACAACCAACTAGTAAATTTATGTCAGAAAAAAACTTACCTCAACGAGAAAGGAATATGCTCTTTGAAGAGAAGTGGTTGAAGATGTCACATGAAAGGAAAAAATGCAAGAAATAAATAGAGTTGAATGAAGATTGAGGGACCTATAATATAATCTGGATGTGTTAGGCCAAAAGGCAGAACTGTTCAGCTCCATTGTATTAATTACATTCAAACTGGTGGCATTTATTTTCTGTGAAAAGTCGCAACTTTTTATTTTACACTAATTACTTCTTACCTTTTTATAGCGGTTTGAGACTCGATAAAAACCATTATTATTGAGTTGTTGCAACAGATCGTCCAACATTTTTAATAGATTTAGCATCTGTTGCAATGGATGGACGGATTGAATGTGCAACAGACGACTGTCAAAACAGATTTACCATCTGTTGCAATAGATGGTTTGTATATGCAACAAATAAGACATCTGATGCAACTTCTATATTATCTGTTGCAACAGATGGACAGTATGTATAAGTTGGAGGAGATGTTTTGATATTTTCTGACAGCTGATTCATTAGTTTCAGTTTCAACAGATGAAGTATTTAATTAATTAGCTGTTTTGAATGTGTGAGATAAAAAGTCTTCACCTCTTTTTAATAGTTCCTCCGTTATGTACTAGTTGGGCTCCATGGGCTTGACACACCAATTAATAAAAATATAAATTAGGTGATTGTTTTACCAAATTGGCCTTATTAATTATGATTAGAAAGTATAAATGTGAATAATATACTTTATGTAGTCATTTAATAATAGGGGTAATCTTGAAAGACTATAATAAAATTCTCTTGATTTTATAAATAGGAAAACTAAATTGAAACAAACATATTTAGAAAGAAGTAATCACATGCGTGCAAATTAATTAAAAAAAAGTCAGGTCTATCGCAACAGATTTACCATCTGTTGCAACATATAGATTATCTGTTGCTACAGATAGATCATATGTTTGGAGGAGATGTTTTGATTTCTTCCAACAGTTGATTCATCAATTGCAACAGATGGAGCTTTTGATTCATCAGCTATTTTGAATGTGTTAAGATAAAAAGACACGACTCTCCACACCTCCATTTTAATAGTCATCACATTTGTGTAGATGAATAAACAACACTGACATGTCCTGATGGGGTAGGAAGAATAAGATGCGTGCAATGGATCACATTTTCATGCATGCGAGTTATGTATATTATTGATTAGGCTACCGTGAAGACACATAAAGTGCAATGATTTTTTTAATGCAGTTTTTTACCGATGATTAACACTGATCATTCAAAAAAAATCCTGAATTGTACAGTTTAGTTTGATTGGTGTGAAATGATAAGGCCGAAGGGTTCCGAGATGGTGGTGTCGATACCCCGTTACAATTTAATGACACAATTCATGCACATGTTTTTGTGTCAAGTCTGGGGAAGGGTTCAAATTTTTTACGGCAGTGTAAATAGCCAATAGTGATTGGACCGGTTTTAATGGCACAATGAACTTCTTGAAAGGCCTCCGAAGCCTCGCAATACAGCAAACAATGATAGAACCAATAGAAATTCCCCTGGTCCAAATTTATATGGATGGATTGGTAGAGGAGACTATTATACAGCAGAAGATGTTTGGGAGAAAACCTGTGCGGGAAGAGAGAGGTTGAGAAGGCCATATATCATCTTGGTACTTGTTTAAGAGGATACACAGGGTCAATTCCTCTTAAACATTCCTCTTTTTCTTCAACGACTGATGGATTTTCATTTTTAGATACACTTTCACATTCGTATCTCATCCAGTTTTTTAATTTTTCATGTCAATTTCATGAGCTAATTTCGCTACACTTTCCTTCCGACCCTGTGTATCCTCTTAAACAAGTACTAAGATGATATATGTCCTTCTCAATCTCCTTCTTCCCGCACAAGTTTTCTCCCAAACACCTTCTGTTGTATAATAGTCTCCTCCAACAACCCATCCATATAAATTTGGACCAGGGAAGTTTTTATTAGATCCATCGTTGTTTGTTGCAGTGCGAGGCTTCGAAGGCCTTTCAACAAGTCCATTGCGCTATTAAAACCGATCCAATCACTATTGGACATTTACACTGTTGCAAAAAACTTGAACCCTTCCCCAAACTTGACACAAAAATATGAGCATAAACCGTCATTAAATTGTAGCGGGATATCAACACTACCATCTTGGTTCCTCAGCCTTACTAGTTCGAACCTAACAATCTTAACTGTAAAATTCCACATCTTGTTTGAATAATTAATGCCTAATAGGTAAAGAACAAACATTCACAAAATCATTGTACTGGATGTGTATTTTCATGATAGGTTGATCAGTAATACATACCTCCGAATGCTGGCTGGGCAAAAGTGGATCCAATTTCACTTCCTTTTGTATGCAAATAAGAGAAATACATTTGATGTCAAAAAAGAGAAGAACAAAAAGAACATTACAAAAGGGTAACACAAAATTGAGTGAATCAATAGATAACCAATATGATGCAACAGATTACCCATCTGTTTAACCGATGACGCATCGTTTGCAAAGAATAGATGACATGTTGCAACAGATGGGCCATCTATTGGAATAAATTAAACCAGCCTTGCTACTGGTTTGGTTTCTTCAAAAAGTTGCTCCGTCTATTCCAGCAGCTGATTCATCAGTTGCAACAGTTGAGGAAACTATTGCAACACCACCACTAACAGAATCAACAACAAAGAAACAAACAAAATAACACCTTATGTTCCAACACCATCCACAACACAAACATCACATGTTCCAACACAGCCACCACCCCCAACAACAGCACCACCAAAGTACCAAACAAAAGACATAAAAAAAAACTATACTGATAACAAGACTTTTTAAGTTCTCCCAACAGATGACTTTTTTTTGCATATTTTAATAAAAACAACGATTCGTTCATTCAAGACTTAAAAGTCACCTTTCCTTCAATTTTCTCAATAAATAGCAAACTGGTAATGGGTAAATCATTGATAGCAACAGATGTAAATAACTAATTTAAATAATATACAAAGAAAAAGATGAGATGAAAAGAGCAACTTTGAACCATACCTATAATGTCAAAAAAGCAAACGGATCAGAACATCTAGTTCAGTCAAGAAAAGATATTGATTGGTTGAGATTCCAAAGGATCCTCATCCGAAAGAAGAGAAAAAAGAGAGAAAAAAAGAAAACAACAAAGATAATTGAGAATAAAGAATAAAGAAGAGTTATGAGTTGAGTCTAGTCTAGACTACTTTATGGTTGAAGGAGAGGGAGTTCTAGATATAAGGGGTTTTAAATATTCATTAATAACTTTTGAGGGGCATGAGGAGACGGTGACATTGAAAAGACCAGATAAGATTACTCACTCAGGAGATTTTTGAGTTTTCAAAGTTGTACCGAATAATATTTTTTACCACCTTAGTATTTTAACTATTATATCTCGAATAGGAAATACCTAAATTGCTTTATAAAAAAAAAGGATTAAAAAATATTTAAGTGCAACAGATGACTTAATCTGTTTGATAGTTTACAACAGATTCGTGATCTGTCACAATAAATGATGTAATTTGTTTGATAGTTTACAACAGATGCATAATATAGTACAACATATTACCTAATCTGTTTGATTTCATCTAACAAAAAAGACATATGTTGCAACATGTTGAACATTTGTTTATATATAATTTCAATTGAGTTCATATGTTTGACTAAAACCTTAATTGAATGTGAGTTCTCATAGGGTCAATTACAACTTTAATTGAGTCTTTTGGCAATTTCATGATGAGACGATACTGCGTTCCTCTGACCAGAGTCGTCGATCGATTACTCTGAGCTGAGCTGATTCTTACTACCTTATACGTTAGACTAATACCTTAATTGATTAATCTAGGACTAGGGTACTAATACCTTAATTGAATAATCTGGGACTAGGAGTGAGTACTCATAGGGTCAACTACAACTTCAATTGAGTCTTTTGGTAATTACATGATGAGACGGTACTGCGTTCCTCCGGACTAGAGTCGTCGATCAATAACTCTGAGTCGAACTAATTCTTACTACCTCATATGTTAGACTAATACCTTAATTGATTAATCTAGGAATAGGGTACTAATACCTTAATTGAATATAGGGTCAACTACAACTTTAATTGAGTCTTTTGTCAATTGTATGATGAGACGGCACTGCGTTCCTCCCGACCAGAGTCGGCGATCGATCACTCTGAGCCAAATCGATTCTTACTACCTCATATGTTAGACTAATACCTTAATTGATTAATTCAGGACTAGGGGTGAGTTCTCATAATGTCAACTACAATAGATGACAACGCTTATTTGATAATTTACAATAGATGGGTAATCTATTACAATATATGACTCAATACATTTGATAATTTACAACAGATGGGTAATCTGTTGCAACAGATGACTAATCTGTTTAATAGTTTACAATAGATTCGTGATCTGTCGCAACAAATGGCTTTATCTGTATGATAGTTTACAATAGATGTGTAATATGTTGAAACAGATTACATAATCTGTTTGATCCAACAGAAAAGGCATCTGTTGCAACAGGTTGAACATTTGTTTATATATAATTCAATTGAGTTCATATGTTAGACTAATACCTTAATTGAATGTGAGTTCTCATAGGGTCAACTACAACTTCAATTGAGTCTGCATGATGAAACGGTACTGCGTTCCTCCCAACTAGAGTCGGCGATCGATCACTCTGAGCCGAACTGATTCTTACTACCTCATATGTTAGACTAATACCTTAATTGATTAATCTAGGACTAGGGTACTAATACCTTAATTGAATAATCTGGGATTAGGGGTGAGTTCTCGTAGGGTAAACTATCGATTAATCTAGGACTAGGGGTGAGTCTCATAGGATCAACCACAATAGATGGCAACGCCTATTTGATAATTTACAACATATGGGTAATCTGTTGTGACATATGACAATTCATTTGATAATTTACAACAGGTAGGTAATCTATCACAACAGATGACTTAATCTATTTGATAATTTACATCGGATTCATAATCTGTTGTTACCTAATCTGATTGATAATTTACAACAGATGAGAAATCTGACGTAACATGTTTAACATTTGTTTTTTACAATTTCAATTGAGTTCATATGTTACACTCCTAAATTGATTAATCTAGGACCAGGATTGAGTTTTCATAGGGTCATCTCCTAGAGTACTCGGTCAACTACAACTTCAATTATTTTTATATGATTTTAAAAATTACGCATATATTTTATGATTTTAAAAATAATTAAGATCATTTCGGATCAAATTAACATTTTTAAAACTACTTATCATTCTTTTCTAAAATACAAATCAACCCATACAAAATGTTTCATCATTTCAGATCTCGAGATCTGGCTCTTTCTCTCTCATTCTCACTCAACAATATAGTACAGACAATAACTACTCAATAAATTTGCTCAACCCTCTGCAATAGATCGCTTTTCTTCTTATTTCCAACCACATAGGTATTATTTTCGACATCATTCTTATTTGTATCAGTCGTTTTCTTTATCTTCGTAGGCAACAGAGTTCAATAAGAACTCTATATTTGTTTTTTTTTAAAAAAAATAAGAGCTTTTAAGTTAATGATGAAAAAGAAAACTTTTAGTTGTATTATCTTCGAGAATGGGTTTACAATTTTGAGTTTTGATGGTAAAATCGTAGAAAGAACTCGAGAAATCCCTAATTTCCATCGCAGTATTCCGTTGACTATTTTAGTATAGTTTGATGGTGTTGGTGGTGGTGGTGTTTGTGGTCATCGTGGTGGCACCGGTGGTGGCATTAGTTGGTGGTGTTTGTGGTGATGTTGGTATTCATGGTATTTGTTTGTTTGTTGGCATTGGTTGGTGGTGTTTGTAGTGGTGGCTGTTGGTGTGTTAGTATTCGTGGTGTTTGTAATGTATTTTTTAAAATCTATGCATACATTAACTGTAATGTAATTTTTGTTTTTCCTTGTCTGTAGGTAAAATATATCTCCTAAAAGAAAAGAAAGTAAAAGTAGATCAACGTCTGACCATTCAAAGAAAAGGCTACAGTATAGAGAGATTCGGAGGAGCTTCCGGAACAATCTCAGTCAGGGAAAAGTGAATCTAAGAAAAGATGTGAAAACAATGTTGAGGGAGGTAGACAAGGGTCCGTAGATGGTGATGAAGAAAATAAAAGTGAGAAAGAAGAGGAATTGGAGAGTTAGAAAGAGAAAGAGGATGATCATCAACATGATGATAATGGATCATCGACGGGGCATGAGTTAATATCGACATTCCAGCATGATCCTATCAAAACTTTTAGTATTGATAGGTTTAAAGTTGCAATGACGATAAATGACCCAGAAGAAAAACAACTAACTGGTCAAATTGTACTTGAATTTTAGATGGGGAAAAATTTTAAACATTTTATGAAAATTATGAAGAACGAAAACATAGGCGGACTTTTTAAGAAGAGCTGCTTTAGACGCTTTCTTGAGCTGCCTAAGGACCCCTCTGCCCGTATCTGTTTTCCTATGACAATGGTATATGGTCTTCTTAAGCGCAGAATCAAGTACACGGGGGATGATAAAGATCCGGAGGAGGGGGCAAAAAGAAGATAGATGAAATCTGGATCAACTACTGTGGCATGCCTGTTTGTTTTGGCTTGCAAGAGTTTGCCATAGTGACGGGTCTGATATGCCATCGTTCAGAAGGACCGCCACCCCGCAAAAGATCCAAGGCAAGAAAATACAAGGAAAAAATAGATGGGTTGTTTGACATTGCTCGACATGGCTACAAAGCATCGGATTGTTAACAGATCTCAAGGATAAAACCATACCATAGCATTACAGGGAGCAATTATGCTTAGTTTGATTTGTCCATTCGGTTATATTGGCAAGAGACGTCAACAAGCTCATAGAAGATGATTTGTTAGCGCGTGCTGAGGATTTTGATAAATTCAACAATTATCCCTGGGGATATGACATCTTCTACTTGACTGTCCAATATTTACTGACAAAGCTATCCTCAGGGACAACCATATTATAGGGTTTTCCTTGGGCTTTCATGGTAAAATTAATCACTAATTTTACTCATCTATTAATTTATATTGTATATAGTTATTATGATTTTTTTTGCTTGCTTCCTGTTTACACTTTTTAGGCTTGGGAATTTGAAGCCATTCCTCCTCTCTGAAAGCAGTTAATGGATTATCCAGATGAGGTTTCTTATCCAAGGATGTTTAGGTAGTTGGCTGCAAAGAGCAACACCAATATTAAGATAGCTGATCTCTTTAACCCTCCAGATGATGCATTTTGTCTTCTTCAAGTAAAATAATTCTACTCAAAGATTAGAAAGATATTGAACAGTTGTTATATCTGGTGCATGAGATGTTATATCTGATGCACCAGATGGGACATCTGTCGTGACGGGGTATATCTTGCATCAAATTACCCATCTGTGGCTTTGGTTCTTTGAATCCGACTCCTAAAAGATTAACTATCTACTACAAATTATGCAATAAATATTTAATATGATAACATATTGTTCATCTATAGCGATGTACAAATTATCTATTGCATAACAGATTACCCATCTTGTGCAGCTGTTGCAATAGATGATTAGTATTTTGCATCAGATTATCGATGTGTTGCTCTATTTCTCTGAACTAGACTCAAATAGATTTTAACCATATACTGCAAACTATGCAACAAATGTTTTTTTTTTTTAAATATAGCCCAACTGTGAAAATTATTATATTATATGATTTAAATGCATCTGTCTTTTTTTTTATATAAGTTGTGTATCAATGGATCGTGCCTACTGAGGAGGAGTCGGTGATGACTTCTTATATTACTCTAGGTCAAGTTAATACTATTGCAGACCCAATGGTGGAGTTAATAAAGAAGAAATTGGCTGGAGCAACAGCCATAAGAAGAGCAGTTAGGCAAGGCCAACCTAATGTTGAGGCTCTTCATGACCAACCTTTTACTAAGGCAGATTCGGGTACTTCTTCTGGTGGAGTTGTTGGTGTTGGTGACAGGCATGATGATGCTGCAACCACTCATGATGATGAGTATGTTGATGCTTAAGAAAGAATAAATATGTTTGAAAACACACTTTTTGCCCTTTCACAGGTCCCTCTCACCCCTCTTCACCCTCGTATTATAGTTACGAATGCAATGAGTGCAAGGACAAATAGGATAAAATCTTTAAAAAGTTAGAGGCTATATCTAAAGCTATCGAGGAATTCAAATCCAAGAGGTGTGTCATACCATCCAAAAAGGTGAGGGAGCCATACACTACTCCTATAGCGTTGGTTAGGAGAAAGAAAAGAGCAATTAGAGACATACTCTCCGCTCAGAAATCAAAAAAAATTGCAATTCCTCCCTCTCTAAAAGTTGTTGAAGTTCTGGGGCCAGTTAAGAAGGTGGACATATATGTGAAACTTGGCACCGAAGAGAAGAGGGATATGCGACAGGCCAAGAATACCAAGCAAGGCGCACTAGATTACCCCAGGCCTCCATTCCCCCCCTCCCCCCCAAGACTTTCAGAATATGACTGATATGTGTATGCCGTACGAGGACAAGGCAAGTTTACTTTTTATAACCTAGCCCTTCTAATCTACCTCATGAAGAAGAAGCTACACAACAAATTTCACATCTATTGCAATTGATTGTGGTTCTGTTGTAACTTATTATCCATCTGTTGCATAAGTTACGTTGGATTATTGATTTAGAGAACCCTATGCAACAGATGTACCATCGGTTGCATCTTTACAATTACTAACCTATTTAAAAATTGACTTCTTATCTCACAGCATGTTGACATAATTCTCTGCCTCATGAGGAAAAGACAATTAACGTATCGAAAAGTTTATAACGCTGCCAATAGGATAATGGACATTAACACATTTGATGCCTATTTTGTTTTACGTGTTTAAAATGAACATGTCTACTTGATGCCTATTTTATTTTAGGTGCTTGAACTGAACACCGTTGATGGGTTGTGACTTTTTTATTTCAATTCACTTTAACCTTTTTACACGTAGTGGAAATTTTTTATGTCCAACAAAAGTTGAATTTTATAATGCAGCAGATTCTTCATCCATTGTAACAGTTATCCTACCTGTTCTGACATATAGTTTATCTGGTTGGTCATTTGTTGCATTATATCGATATTTTTATCTAAAGTTCATCTGTTGCAACAGTGAGAAGACCTATTTGATAAATTACAATAGATAACCTACCTGTTGCAACATATGTATAAATTTGTTCGATTATTCCAATAGTTGTGTCGTCTGTTGCAACAGATAAAGTCCATCTGTTGCAACATATGTCTAAATCTATTTTTTTTAATAGATGTGTCATCTATTACATTATCTTAATGTTTTTATCTAAAGTCCATCTGTTATAACAGTGGGAAGACCTGTTTGATAAATTCCAATAGATCACCTAACTGTTGCAACATATGTCTAAATCTTTTCAAATTTTCTAATAGATTTGTCATCTGTTGGAACAGATACATTATCTGTTGCAATATTTGAATCTCGTATTCCTTTTCAATTAATAAGTTCAAATCTAAGGAATAAATAAAATTCATAGACAAAATAAAATAAATCGAAGCCTTCATAAATTAGCTGAAATAAGTCAACAAATAAATAAAATGTAAAAAAATTATTATGGGTACAGATCTCAACAAATACATTAACAACAATTTAAGTATACTGCCAAGGATTGCTTTGACAGGCTCAATCTATAAAGATCTACTTAGTATGGACAAGGTGTTCTTCATCCGGTGCTATGGAATTTGGCTTTGCTCGTCGTGGATCTTCATTGTCACTTGCGTATGGTTTCTTTGCTTTTTGTTCTCCATGTTTCCATAAAAAGATTAGCATATTGTCAATGTTGTTCAGCAGTAGCTTTTTCTACATTCACCTAGATAGCCAGAATTGGTCAATGCTAATCATGGAGATACAATAAAATGGAAAAGGATAACTCATCTCTTCTAGCAAATCAAACAGATCTTTCTCCCATTTTAAATTGTCCAAAACATATTATATTTATTTTGTAACAATAAATCAACTATTGGGATAAATTTCTACATAAGGAAAACCCTGTGTGATAATTTTCAACGGATGAACCATCCGTTGCAACATATGAATCATCTGTTGCAGCAGATAGGTCATCTGTTGGTACAAATAAAAGTTGTATGAAGAGCTGTATGATTTGCTAAAATAGACGAGACATATGTTGCACCAGATAAAGTATCTGGTGCAACAGGTTAGTCAACTGTTGCAACAGATGTATATATCCGTTTGATAATTTTCAACAGATGTGTCATCTGTTGAAACAGCTATGTGTCTGTTTGTTTTGTCAGTTGGAAGACATAATATATTCACTTTCTTCAGCTCGTGCTGTTCTTCTTTCGACATTGTAGTGCAACACACAGACAGAGGAGTTGTAATTTTGCTTTTTTGGATACTTGATAATGCCCTGGAAATCACTCTCCTTCTCCTCTTAGCCCTAATCTCTAATCGAGAAGATGGAAATAAAATCTTTTTTGATGGAATGAGACCCCTCTTAGATGTCAATTCCTTTACAGAAGCAGTTAATGCATTAATAGCATTAATCACTACATCATGTTTCGCCCTGCACTCTTGACATTTGCATGCAGAACATTCGCCGGGAGAGGCAAAATCTGTATAACCAGTATGATCATACTCATAATGGTTTGCTTTAAATACTGTAAAAGGAGCATCATTAGCACCAACAACAGCACCACTACCACCACTAACAGCTCCATCAACAACAACAAGCCCACCCTCCAAAATTATTTTTCTTATAATGGCTATTGCTCCAAATAATTTTATTTTTATTCTGTTGATGACCTTAGGGTCCGATAAAGTTTGTACAGACCATAAAGTAAGAAAAAATGGCATCTCAACTCTCGATTGGTTGGAAGTAGCGACGGATGCACATTCTAACATAAATCATTACATATATTAGAATGATGATTAGATCATTCTAAAAAACATTAACTAAAAGAAAAATTAATTATAATTATACTTACTGCATCCTTCGGGGGGTTGAAGAGATCAAGAAATTTTGCATTTTTATGAGTTTTGGCCGACAACCATCTCAAGATTCTTGGACAGGAAACTCCTTCCTGGTAGTTCACTTGTTGTCTCAAATAAGGAATGGCTTCAAACGCCCAAGCCTATAAAATAACGTCAATAAATCAAAACCATTATTGAGCGAAAAAAATAAATGATATCATAATAAAAGAAAGAAACATTTACCATGAAAGCCCATGGGAAGTCATATAAGTTGACTGTCTTTGGCGCTAACGGAATCAACAAATATTTGACAGTCATTTTGAAGCTTTCATACCCCCATGGATAGCTGTTAAACGTCTCAATATCCTCGGAGAGCTTTATTAAATTGAGGCTTATGTTGTTGTTAAAGTCTCTCGCGCAAAGATTATTATTTACAAACCAAACCAAGCACAATGACTGTTTGTGCTTCTTTGAAAGTCCTTTACCTTTCAACGCTTCTATCAAATTTTTTTTTAAAGCTTGGACCAATAATGGACACCAGGTCATCACGATCACACGACTTGCCTTTGCCTTTTTTTGGTGTGTGGGGTGCTTTTTTTGGGTTAGAATAGGTATAATTGAGAAGCAGGATAACATTTTAGTCCAATAACTATGGAAAACTCCTTCCAACCCAAACAAACAGGCATGCCACAGTAATTTATCCATACCTCATCCATCTTATCTTTGTTTTCATACATAAACCTACGCTTGAGAAGTTCATATACCATTTTCATTTGAAAACGAGCATTGTTGTCCTTCAGTAAATCAAGATATTTCTCAAAGCAGCTATCCTTAAAATAAGCATCCAATTTTTGTTCTCAAAATATTTTTCTGAAGTCGTCAACCATGAAATCACTCGTTAAATCTACGGCACCATCGCACTGCATTCCCACAGGATAACGATCAATATTGAAGGCTTTGACCATCTCTTCGATGGAAGGGCTATTAGCATTTGCATCATCTCTTTTGAAACATTATTCCTCCCCATGTTCATCATATTCTTCTCCTGATTGAGATAACGCTTGTAAAAAAAGCTCATAGAGTGGTGGATGTAGCCTAGTTGCTTCACTTGTTCCTTTACTTGGACTTTATTCGATTTCTGTTCTTTTGGGAACCATATTATCTAAAATTAATAGGAACATAAAATAATATATTATTGTTGATTAATGCATCGTTAAAAAAGGATAATAGTAAATCAAACAAGCAAAATAGTAAAATAACAGTTGCAACAGATCACCGATCTATTACACCAGGTAGTATATCTGTTGCAGCATATAACTAACTGTTGCCGTGGATGAGTAATCTGTTGCAATAATACAAAACATACCACTTATTTTTAAAGACAGATGAATGGTTTGTTCAACAGATCACACAACTATTGTGATATCATCTGTTGCAACATATGAGTGATCTGTTAGAACAGTTAAATAATCCATAGCAATGGCTGAGTAATCTGTTGCAATAATACAAAACATATCACTCATCCATTGAGAAAAATGAATGGTCTGTGCAACAGGTCACATATCTGTTGCAACACATGAATGATCTATTGGAACAGTTATCAATGGTCAATATTATTTAGATTTCTTCCAACATAGGGTCATTTATCACGGCAGATGAATGATTAATTAGAAAAATCAAGTCTTGGACTTTTTCTGTAGGAAGAGTTTGTAGGATTTTATCCAACAGGAGGTTCATTTGTTGCATCAGATCATTAATCTGATGGTTCTTCAATTGCACCAGATGGCTAATTAGTTGCATCATATTTTTTATCTGAATCTTAATCTGTTGCAACATATGGTAAAGTTGTTGCATTAGATTATTAATCTGTTGCATTAGAATTATAATCTGATGGTTCCTCTGGTGCATCAGATGGTTGATCTGTTGCATCAGATAGTTAATATGTTGCACCAGATGGGTAATCTATCGGAGGAAACAGTAGCACGATTTTGTTAAACAAAAATAGCAATTTCACCATTTTTACTAAGAACAAGAATAGAACAAATCAAACCAAATTGTCCTTTTTCTTTTTATAAACACAAATAATAAAAAACAAACTTTAAAAAAATGCAACAAACAACAAAATATCATAATTCACTTCGAAAAGAGAAGAGAAGAGAAGAAAAGAAATACCAGAAATTAGGATTTTATTCAGATCGTATTTCAAATTAGTGCAGCAAATATTGAAATTATTAACCAATAATATAAGAGAAGTTGGCTCAAGTTCCTCGTTTTCTTCAAAAGTAAAAAGGCCATAAATTTTTACTTGTGAAAGAAGAAAAGGACCGATGAAAAATTTGAAGCTGTTATGGCCGGAAAGCAAAGCTGTCACGTCGATTGAAGTCAAAAAAAAATTGAAATCCCAACTATTTATAGTCAGATGTTAAAGTCGCCGAGGATTGAAATAAGAAATTTGCAGAACCGTTGATTGGGAGAGAGTTGAGAGAAGCTATCAAGAGAGGGATGAGAGACAGGTTGATTAAACTGAAGAGGGGAACTCGAAGCCCAACTATTTGTCATTGGGGGTTGAAGGGAGAAATTTTGCAGAACTATTGGTTGGGAGAGAGTTGAGAGAAGCTGTCGAAAGAGAGGAGAGATTGGTTGATTTGGGTTGAAGAGGGTGTGGATAGGGTTGATTTGTATTTTTGAAAAGATTAAGAAGTCTTGAAAATATTAATCAAGTCCACAATTAAATTGATCAAGTTTCCTAATAATGTTTGACCCTATCTGTTGGTCAATGTCATCAATCCTTCATTCAAGACTTAAAAGACACCTATCCTTCAATTTTCTCAGGTAACTCTGTTAATTTTCTCTATAATATCCATTCTTTACCCATTTGTTTCCTACAAAATCACAAAAAATCTCTACTGCTATCTAATACTCTCTAATATTAATTATTTTGTGTATTCGACTAATTGGATAAATCTTTGAAGCAAGTTTTAATTGTCATCTCTCAATTCTAGCTTTTGATTAAATACGTTTGCTTTTACGTGGATGTTTTAAAGATTTGTTCCAACTTTCATATTTGTATATTTTTACTTACTATTTTTTTTATTATATTTGTATTATTTTTTTTTCATATTTTTGTTATTTTTCACGATAAATGTGGATGCTGGTAAAACAATAGCTGTAAGAAATCAACTTTTAGCAAGGTTTCAAAGTTTTTTGGAAAAAAAAAGATATGGGTGCTAGTAGTAATAGAGGTGAGGATGGAGGTAATTCTAAATCACTATCACCTAGATTTAGGATTAATTCTATTGATTTTACTCACATTGATGCTACTTCTTTCAAATGTCCCTATGCTATTGATATTAATTTCGATGATGAAGTAGATTATGAGGCATTAAATAGATATTATAGTAATTTTGAGGAAGACTTAGAGGAAAAGGAAGATATATAAGAACAAGGATTAGAAGGGACCCCTAACTTACTAGTCTGATAAATTATCAAAACAATATGAAGTTAAAAGTTTACCTACGTTTACTAGGGCCAAAAAGACTGAACGTCCTCAAAGATTATTAATATGGAGATTTATGACCTAGAATAAGGAGAAAACTATCACTACTTGCAATAAACGTAAGGACGTCATTAAGCATTTGACTGGGAGATCACATGGTGAAAAAGGAAAATTAACTAGGCGTTTGAGACATTGTGCTAAAGAATTTGCTCACCTAGAAATTGTTGTTAACACTAAAAAATTGATACACCCTTGCCTTAAGCATCAGTATGAAGTTGTACTTTTAACATGGTTTAGAATATTTTAAATTTTACTACCCGACTTGCCCAAACACATTACTCACATATAGTTAGGATAGAGATCGTAAAGAATTAGCTAAAATGATTGTTGTTTGTAGTTTGCCTTTTAGTTTTGATGAATATACAAACTTTGTTCATTGTATTCAAAAAGTTTATAATTCCGATTTTAGAGGTTTTCAAGAAATAAAATTAAATATCAACGTAACAGTTGTCACTTTCTTTGTTGCTTATTTTCTTATTGTGATGGTAGAGTATCTATCACTTATGATATGGGTGTTAGTCCTAATGGTAATGATTATTTTACTCTTACTGTTTATAATTGATCATGACTGGAACATGCAAAAAAGAATTATAGGCTATAAATATGTTAAAGAGAGTAAAACTGATTCTTATAGAGCTAGTTAGATAGGAGAAGTTTTAGAATATTTTAGACTTAATGATATGTTAATGATGTCATGCTAGATAATGCTTCTAGTAATTTGAGAGCTAATGATTTTTTAGAATCTAGACTTGTCCAGCTGATATTGATACTTTTTATGTTAATTGTAATGCACATATTAATAATTTGATAGTAAAAAATGGTATTGAAGTATTTCGTGATTTTTGTCTAAAAATTAGAAGTGCTTGTTGTTGGATTTTTTAAAACTACAATAAAGTCTAGAATAGAAAATTTGAAAATATTTGTGAAAAGTGTAAAATTCAATCTAGAAAAATTTCAAAAGAAGTGCCTACTAGACATAATTCTTTATTTAAAATGCTTGAAGTTGCTTATGATTACTGTGCGCCTTTACAAATGCTTTATAATAAGTATAATATGGACAGGAGATCAAGATTCACCAAAGCGGATTGGAAAAATGCAAGGGACTTATTAAATTATTGAGACTTTTATTATAAAGCTACACATATAATACCTGATCAATTTTATCCTAATATTTCTTTGGCTTTAGTAAATATTTTCGTTATTTCATCTGAGTTTATTAATATAATGACCCGAAGTGCAAAATTTTACTTTTGATATATCTTGACCATTTTTTCCTTCTACATAATTGATACATATTGATTTTGGGATATAAGAATTAGGGCTACGTATCGATCGGTTCGGTTTTTAAAATATTGGTTTTACTTATTTATTATTGGTTTGTATATATGCTAAAACATTAAAAAACCGTTAAGATATCGGTTTCTCTGTTATCGGTTTATCAATATTTAGTTGTTATCGGTTCAGTTATCGGGTTAACCGTTAACATTGAACATTTATAATTTAAAGTACAAAGCTACAGCCTACTCCAGTGAAAAGAAAAGTATTAGTACTAAAATAATTGAAAGATCATAAGTTTATTCAAAAGGGATACGTCCAAATGTCATCAATTTAAATGAGCAAGAAACAGAGAGCATTAGCTTTTTAAATTTACATAACTGAATATCCTTATCAGGACCTACTAGACTCATGTGCTAGATAATTCAATACAAGTAATCTTCTCATACATCTCCTGATCATATATGCAAGCTTTCAACTATTATGTTTTCAAGTTCAGACTCGTAGATTCACAATTCCATCCTTCAATGCTTAGATTTCAAGCAAAGTACAGTGATTATGACATCACAATCTTCACACAATTCACATCTTATCAACAACAATATCTACCTCGAGTGCTAAACTTACAGAATATCCCTTCAATTTATGAACCTATTCCAACAGAACTCAAGGAGTACAAACTTGCATTCAGTTATCTTAAACAACAATGCACTACTACCATGACTGCTTCATGAGCGATAATAACATTATGTAATGCTAGTTATGAGATACGAATAATTAATCAATATTAAGTAGTTATTTCAAACAAACACATTCACAATACATGTATTCGCACATATAAAATCACAATCAAAACAACTATGTGTTCCGACTACAATCCCTAAAACACAATTTTGAACCAAAATTCAAAGCACAATTCATCAATCAACAATGATGTAAACTCGCGCATCCTTTCTTATAACACATAGTGAAGGGAAAAGTTATAACATACACACACTCCAACATTTGGTAAACAATCAAACCTATAAACTCAAAATAATATCTAATAATTATATTGTCTCTCTGTCCAATCCAACTTTAAGCTATATTTCTACTGGTTTTCTCTTCTTTGTAATCTCAATTATATGAAACCTCCTTGTACATTTGTTGATAGTGTTTTTATGTTGGCTTAAATAGTGGATTCACAAGCATGAAGCACCAATTATAGTTTGGACACAAATTGTACATACATCAAAGATTATACACTAGACAAAAATTGAAGATGAAGTAGAGACTATCTAAAAATTATTACCTATTATGTAGCGATTGTGAGCACTGAGCAGCAACAGATGAGAATCATTTCATCTCTCTAAATTGAGTAGTTTTGAGCAAAAATTGAGCTTTTGTGAGCAACAGATAATCCTTTGTTCCATAGACCTAGGGTATGGCTATTTACAACTAGCCCTAGGGTATAGCTATTTACAACTAGCCAATTAAGAAGTCTCAGATGTAGTAGCACTGCATCTTTGATGCAGTCATCGATTTTCCTGAGAGGTCACAATTGCCACAAGCAAAGATATTACTGATGAGGAAGGCTTTTTTGTTATGCTACTAATACTTGCTCGCTATTCTGCCCAAGCTTGGCCGAGGAAAAGATACTGGGAGTAAAACAAAGAAATATGCCAATCGGGCTTATAATGTGTAATGATTCCCCCATTCACAATAAATAAAAAGAGAAAAAAAAGCCATACAACTAAGTTTTTGTGAATTGTGAGTAGTGAGAGAGAAACTAAGAGTGAGATGCAAAAATTGAGCTTTTAAGAGCAGTAATACTTGAGATTTTGTGACTTGTAAGGAGACTCAAGAGTGAATCAGTGAAAGCTAAGAGAGAGGCACTAAGTGTAGAATAAACCCTAATACCCTATTACCCTTTGGGGCTTAGGCTTGGGTCGCTTTTGTCTTGAATAATTGGGACAGTGCGATGTCCTGTAGAGTGTATCCTATTATGCTTATCGGGATGGGTACCCCACTAAAAATATCAACAAAACCATGGCCCAAACCGACAGCCCAATAACAAAAAAACTAAAACCGACATCCAAACTGATAATTAATTAAACCGACCCATTAACCCGATAAACAAATTATTGGTTCAAGTTAATGGGTTGAATCAAATTTTGTACAACCCTAATGAGAATTATTGGTATAGTTTCTAATGCTTTAGGAGAGTTTTGAGAGAGTTGAGGTATTTAGGAGCTTTAAAAGTTTCATGGTTGAATTCGATCAACACTTGATGTTCTGAGTGTTGGATGATGATTTAAAAAGTTTCATTAGATTTGAAATGTCGAATTTGGGTTAGTAGCGTGGTTGGTAAGTTCGGAGCCTTTAGTTTGTATTTTGACCCTTTATTTGAAAAACTAGTGAAACATGTCTTCAGGAGGTCTCAAAATTTAACTTGTTAAGAGCAATCTTGTTTTGAAAATCTAATATTGTCATTGAGTCTGAAACATTGAATTTAACTTAGTAGCATAGTTCGTTTGCATTCACGAGATTTCAAATAAATTTTGAGGGTCCGATCAAAAACTTGACAAAATTTCAAATTTTCTGGTGCTTGGCATCAGCTGGTGTAACTAATTAAGCAATTATTTGGTCTCTAAAGCTGGGGTATCTTATGTAACCAATGAGTCACTTTATCAGCCAATAGAGGTATCCCCCAGTCTCTTAAGCGGAGGCCTCATCGCTTAAGCGGCGATCACATAAATGACACTTGAACGCTTAAGCGAAGTACGCCTACTTTGGCCTTGATCTCTTAAGTAATGACCCAGTCTCTTAATCAGTGATCACTTAAGAAATCACTTAATTGCTTAGGTGGCAACCGCTGTATATAAGCCTCATTTCATAATTTTCACCATTTTTGAACTTTGAGCTTCGGGTTTCAACAATTTTTAGGATTTTAATCACCATTTGAGCTTGGATAAGCTTTAAAATCTTATATCCATTACTTTAAATTGAATTGTATTATTAAAATACTCTTTAATCCTTATTTTAATATGATATTTTAAGGCTTTTTGGAAAAGCTTAAAAATAATTTTCTTCAATTTGGTCCTCATTTTTGCATGAGTTTTACACTGTAGGTTCCTTTAACCTTAGAGAATGTATTTCTAGAATAAACTTTTGATTCTAATCCTTTCAATTTTGAATTCAATTCTCAAACCTATTTTGGATTCAACTCAAATATGAGAAATATGGATATCATTAACTTTTATTCAATGTGTAAATGCTATATTTCAATATTGTAGTTAATTTTAAGGCCATTCAAAATTAGAAGACTCGGTGTTGAAGGACTTTAGACTTGAATTTCTCGCGCTGACATAGGTTATGCCTTAACTTTCTTCAGACTGAATTGGTTGTTAATGAATAAGTAAAACGTGTTATGAGTTGAAAAAATAATTTTGGGGTATGTTTTTTGAGCTATTATTTATTGTGTGATGACCATGTGGGGGCTTTTATATGTTTTTGTCAATTTATGATATTATACACTGTGTGTTAACTATGTGGAAATTTTATTTGATATCCTTGGCCTTATTGTACATTTGACTACCTTAGTGTTTAATAGGATACCCATGTCGGCGCTTAAATATATGTTATAGGCATTGTTGAGCCTGTGTATCTTTATCATGATATAAATACCTGAGTTATGGGTTTGTATGATATTAATGATATCTTACATGTATGTTTATTCTAGTGGTGTCCAACTAGAATAAATATCATGAATTATAGACATATTGAGTTGATTTTTGAGCTCACTTGTATATGTATTAAATGGATTAAATAACTTCATACTGATTTGATTGTGAGATTATATCCACATTGCATACATACACATTTATGAAATCAGTACCATTGAGGAATA
The DNA here is from genome assembly GCF_002878395.1 of Capsicum annuum. NCBI lineage: Eukaryota > Viridiplantae > Streptophyta > Magnoliopsida > Solanales > Solanaceae > Capsicum > Capsicum annuum. The sequence continues at coordinate 260,107,335 of NC_061113.1, forward strand.
TTGATTTTTTTAAAAAAATAAGACACTTTCAAAAATGCCTAGACCGAGAGATGTGTCGGTTAGGTAGATTGAGATATGAGATTGAGATTGGTGGAAATTTGAGATAGTATATGAATTGCGAATACCCCATGGATCTTATTTTGGAAGAATTGAGGTTCGATAGGTGTATACAAAAAGTCTTATGATGACTTTCAACTATTTCACTTTAACATACATCGTGTTGCATTGTATTTGCATATTTTGCATTTCCCATTATGTGTTACTGGTCCTGTATTTAGCTTTTATCTATACATCCATGTATATTAGTCCCTTTATTATATATATATATATATATATATATATATATATTAGAATTGTTAGTGGAGACGGTATTAGCTACCATTTAGAAACTTTTCTGCTAGTAGGTTACATACTTGTAGTATTTTCTTTACTTATATTATTTTCTTGTTTGCTCAGTCGGCCTATGATACCTACTAAGTACAAGTGGACTGTACTCACTCCTACTGTTTCTTTTTTATGCAGATCATAGTATGAGTGTAACACATGGTGGCTGAGTTCGTCCTTAGTTCCTGGAGATTTTAAGGTATTGACGTGCTTTGGGCTTTCAAAGTTAGTTCTTGGACTTATCTTATCTATCTGTTTTTATATATTATGAAGATAGACTTATGTAGTATTTAGATTAGGATAATTTTTTTAGATGCTCTTGTAGTTATGATACCAGGTTTTGGGATGGTTATATATTTTGTTCAGACTTCCATATTTATTTATATTATGGCCTAACTTTGTTCTAAAAGTCTCTTCTTATTTTCTTTTATTATTATTTTTAGATTTTCTTTATTTTGGGAACTTGGCTTACTTATCAATGATTGTCCGAGATAAGTGTCATCATGACCTCAACTTTTGGGTCATGAAAAATTATTAGTAGAACTTTAAATTCACCAGTCTTATAAGTGTAAAAGAAGGATGTCCAGTAGAGTCTCGCAGATCGATATGTAGACGTCCATACCTATCTTTGAGACGTTATAGGATGTCTTTAGGAAAAACTTCTCTAATTTATCTCCTTGTTATGCTATTTGTTCATGCCCAATGTTCTAAACTTGTATTTATTCTAATCTATGGAGATGGTGAGTACTAGGTCCAGAGATGCTAAGGATATTGAGCCAGTACTTGAAATGAGCACTCTGATTAGAGGATGAGGTAGGGGTTATAATTGACCCAGAGGAAGAGGACGAGAACGAGAAGCTGTCTCAGTTACAAGATATGCTAGGGAGACCTCTCCTGAGCCTAAGTTGTGCATACTAGATATGATTATCAGACAGGGGATCCAGTTCAACTCAGGTTTGATGGAGTTTACTTGATACCTACTTCTTTAGATTTTTTTGGATTTTCTTTTGAGATTCTAGAAAGGTGTTTCATTGATTCTACCTGGTATTCCTTAGACATCGAGTGATGTTCGCCATTTGGACCAATATTTTCTTATATTATGCCTACTTTACGGGTATAAAAATTATCTACGATACTCCCATGTCTAGTTTTATTGCCTATCAGACTTACTATTTCTTCAGTTGCTTTAGGTACAGTGATGTCTTCTAATGATTTGTAACAACCCGAGAGTACACCCTAAGCACCATACGGTGCTTACAGTCTCGAGGGATCACAAGCTAACCCAAGAGCTGGTACCTGCTGTGAGCACTGAGTAAAACTGATATCAAAAGATCATATGTGGAAATAAATGAAGAAATGCCATAAGTTTTTAAGTCATAAATCTGATAAGTCTGTAAGACAAAACTAATAATGTTGATAATGACAACTGAAATCTGAAAACTGACTAACTGTTTGTACTAGTCTGAAAAGCCTCTACTGACTGAATAAGAGTTGATAGGACAGGCCCCAACTAACTCCAACTAACTACTAAACTGAAAGCATGAAAATAAATATAGTATGTCCTCAAAATATGAGGACTCACCACTGTTATGACTGATAATCTAGAAGATCTATGCACGATCTAGGAACTAAGCATCCGAACCTATGATATGATACATCATAGCATAAAAAAGTATATGATCAGTAATTTGAATGTACTAGTATGCTAAATGAGGTAGGATGATATGCGCAGTTTCATGTGCATGAATAATAACTGACCAAATAGTAGGAAGTACTGAATAAAAACTCATGGAATCTATAAGTACTGAGTGTGCATGAAATCTATAATTACTGAGTGTGCATGACCAAGCATAAAACATGTTCTGAATCAAATCTAAAAACTGAGTTACTGAAATATGATGACTGAATATCTGATATCTATATGCTATGGTCAAAAAACACTAAAGCTAAATTACTGAACTGAGACTGTGGGAGCTATCATCTAAACGACATGCCCCAATGAGGAAATTTGGGGTCCAACCTGTGACCCCAGTTGGAAGGGTGTCAGTACCATGCCACGAGTACTAACACTGGCTGGGTGGATCCACTATAGTGTTGTCCCAAAGGACTAAGGGTCACCCTCAACTGGCAGGGCCCTAATGAGATCAACCCTTAACTGGCAGGTTAACATCTTAACCTACTACGTAGTTCTGGAATGTAGGGACTACTATTAAAGGCCACACCCTCGACTGGAAGGTGAGCCCTCATCCCTAGGTTCGCTCGGTGCTAAGTTCTACTTCCAACTGAATTGACTCAAAATACTAAACTGTTCTGAGTTAAACTGATTATGATTTCTGATTGAACTGATAATGCACATAACATATTCTGAAACTATTTTGAAGATACTGAGACTAAGTAAACTACTAAGTTTTGGGGTATTCATAACCCCTAGGACTCGATAGGAATAATATTAAAATAGTACTAAACTTTGGGGACATAATATGAAAGCATTTATCCAAAATTCATACTTGTAGACATTTTATCAAACATTTGATATGCATAGTTCAAGCTAAGAATGGGAATAGTTTAAAGCTTGTAGTAATAGCATGAATTCAACCTCAACAACACTAATTATGATTTAAATCAGTGAATAACAATAATAAAACATGTGGTGTTTGATAACAACAATAATTTCATGTAAACATTGCATAGAATTACAATTCATGGGAGTTCATGGTTAAAATCACCATTTAAAATCACAATAACTTGTAAAGATCACAACTTGAATTTAAAATTGGATACTTGTACTCTATGGGTGAAAAGAACCCATGGATGAATACTTAACATACCTGGGTTGATGAACTCGTGAGAGTTGATGGTGAATTCTTGAGATTTGTTCTTGAATTGTGGAGGCTAAGATTTTCGTTCTTGGAAAAGGGATACTTTATTTTGAGTAATTTGTGAAATAATAAGCAAATAATTCTCTATTGGGACTTAAATTACGTGTTTGGATGGATTTGGAGCTATGAAAAAAGACCAAACGGTCCCTGGACATTAAAAATCCCAATTTTGAGGCTTATCGTTGAGCGATATTGGTCCCACTGCTATAGCACCACTGAGCGGGCTAATAGCGGTGACCTACTGCCTTGGGAAAACTCCAATTTGGAGGTTTATCATTGAGCGGTATTGGCTTCACCGTTATTGCACCGCCGAGCGGTGTAGTCGCAGCAGCCCACTGCCTCACACGAAAAAATGCTATAACTTTTCACTTGGTTATCAAATTTAGGTAAAATTGGTACCATTTGAAAGATAATTCAATTATATATCTGTTGGTAGGTCATGAGCTCAAAAATTCTTAGTAAAATGAAAGATATGCTCATTTACAGTTGACTATAACATTATCCTTCTCAAAAACTCAATCGGTAAGGGATATTTTGATTCGTCTAATAGTTAGAAGTTATTTGAGGCCTTAATATACATCAAAATCACTCGTAAAACTATCAAAACACTATAATTTATTTCTCATGAGCTTGAAGCATAGCCCTAACATTGGTTTGGATTTTTGGGGTATTACATAATTAGAAAAGGTTTGACTAGTTTATTTGTTTGGCTCCTCCTAAGTTTAATGGAGTGATTCACTAGGATGCATATGAGTTTCTAATTGACCGCCTAGAGAATTACATAATCTTACATCCCTAGAGTCTTATAGTGTTGCTTATACTACCTATCAGTTAAAGGATGTAACTAGGGATTGGTGGAGGTCTTTATCCACTTATAGGCCTTTGGGTTTGTCTGTTATAACTTGGTCCTATTTTTTTAGGACTTCTTAGAGAGGTTTGTGCCATACTACTTTAGAGATCAAATGCGTGATGATTTTGATCATTTTGAGTAGGGCACATGTCTATTATTGAGTATGAGACATATTTTCATGCTCTATCCAGGTATTTAGACTCCAATATTTCTACTAAGTCAAAGAAGATTCATAAGTTTTTGAAAGAGTTAGAGGGTTCTTATTAGTTAGTTACTTCCCAAATAGTTGTTTCTAGGGCTTTTTTGAGAGTATTATTGAGCATGCCAAGTTGACCGAGTTATTACTCAGGCTACTTAGGAAAACACTAAAAAGGTATACCGTCTGGATGAGTTTAGCAGGAGTACCTCCTGTAGAAAAGAGTCCTCGGGTAGAGGTTCCCATAGTTATTATAGTAGGCCAGTTCAAGTCGTTTTATAAGGTTAGGTGGTAGACCATTAGGTTCTGCTACTTTAGGTAGCCAAGCATCAGGCCATGCTAGAGGAGGTTCCAATTTCAGTTCTTTGGACGAAGGCAATCGTCTTAGTTTGTCTGTTCTCCCTCAGATTGAGTTAGGACATAGAGGATATTTTGTATATGATGAGGTTGATCACTTAGATTAGGATTTTTCTTGATGTGTTTATGGACCTGCTTAATAGGGTTCTTAGCTATATCTTTCCCTAACTCTAGTTTTTGTAGTGAGAGGTGATTCACAGAGTGGTAGGGGTAGTGCACTAATGCTAGAGGTTGAGGTGGTAGAGCTCATGATGGTGGTCACAGGGTTACTCAGTCTAGCAGTGGATATGGTTAATGTTATGTTATACCTAGGAGACTCGAGGCAGAGGCTTCTGATATAGTTATTATAGGTATCATTTTAGTTTGTTACAGATCTGCTTCCTTGTTATTTGACCCTGGGTTTACATTCTCATCTGTTTTTATATATTTTGCTTCTAGTTTTGATATTGAATTTAAGCCTCATGCTATACTTCTTCATGTTTCTACACCCATAGGAGATTGTTTAGTAGTGGACTAGGTGTACCGATTTTGTGTGGTTACCTTTGCAGGTCATGAGACTTGGATAGACTTAATTATCCTAGATATGGCTGACTTTGATGTTATTTTTGGTATGGATTGGTTATCTTCCTATCATGCTATTTTGGATTGTTATGTGAATATCGCAATCTTAGCTACACCAGGTAGTTCAAGGTTAGCTTGGAAGGGTACTTAATTTGAGTCCAAATAGAGTTATATCTTTTCTAAATGTAGGTCGCATGGTAGAAAAAGGGTGTTTGTCCTATTTGGCTTATGTTCATAATACAAGTATTGCCTTACGACCTCTTATAAATTCTATTTGGGTTGTCCATTAGTTTATCTATGTGTTTTCTATAGATTTTTCTTGTATGCCTCTAGATCAGGATATTAATTTTGCTATTGATGTGGATTTGAGCACCAAGCCCATTTTCATCCCTTACTATAGGATGGCTCGGGTTGAGCTGAAAGAATTAAATGAGCAATTATAGGATTTGTTGAGTAAGGGTTTATTAGACCTAGTGTATCTCTGTAGGGTGCCTCTATCTTGGTCATGAATAAAAAGGATGGTTCCATGTATATGTTTATTGATTATGGGCAATTGAAAAAAGTAAAGGTTAAGAACGAGTATTATCTTCCTTTTATTGATGATCGTTTTGACCAGCTTCAGGGTTTTTTGGTGTTTTCCAAGATAGATTTGAGATCCTGGTATCCCCAGATGAAGATTAGAGCTTCAAATATTTTGATGATGGTTTTTCAAACTTAATATGGTCATTATGAGTTCTTGGTCATGTATTTTGGATTGACCAATGCCCCTATAGTATTTATGGAGTTGATGAACCGAGTATTTCAACCGTATCTCAACTCCTTTGTGATTGTAGATGACATCTTGATTTACTCTAACAATAAGGTCATGTAAAGCATTTGAGGAATGTACTTCAGAGGTTGCATAATGATTAGTTGTATTTGGAGTTTTCCAAGTGTGGGTTTTGGTTGGATTCTATCTATTTCTTGGGTCATGCGGTGACCAAAGATGGTATTATGGTTGATTTGACCAAGAATGCAGTAATTTGTTAATGAGCTATACCTACTTCTTCGATCAAGATTTAAAATTTTATTGGTTTGGTGTGTTATTATTGGCATTTTGTAGAGGGTTTCTCATCTATTATGGCTCCTCTTACTAAGTTCACTATGAAAAAAAATAGTATTTCAGTGGTCAAATATGTGTGAGAAGAGCTTCCAAAATCTCAAAGAGTTGTTTTCTTTAGCTCCTATTTTGACCTTGCCCAAGGAGGGCATGTGTCTACCTTATTTTATGATGCCTCTGGTGTTGGTTTGGGTGCAATGTTGATATAGGAGGGTAAGATAATTACTTATGCCTCTCTTCAGTTGAAGCCCCAAGAAAGAAATTTCCTTACCCATGATTTAGAGCCGGTAGTCGTGGTGATTTTGTTGAAGTTGTGGCGTCATTACTTGTATGTAGTTTCTTGCAAGATTTTCTTAAATCATCATAACCTTTAATACTTCTTCAATCAGCGAGACCTTAACATAAGACAATGGTGTTGGCTTAAGTTGCTTAAGGATTATGATCTCCTTATTCTCTATCATCCAGGTAAGTCTAATATGGTTGCGGATGCCTTAAGACAGAAGTCGACTCGCATGGGGAGTTTAACTCATCTTTTGACCTAGGACTAGTTTTTAGACTTGTAGGTTCAGTCGTTATCTACCAGATAGTTAGACTTGATATTTTAACACTCGGACGTGTTTTAGCCTTTCTTGGTACTAGATCTTCTTTGATGGAGATAATTAGAGCTCACCAGTTTGATGATGATAGTTTGAGGGAGATTCGAGATAAGGTGTTGAATGTCGAGGCTAAGGAGGCATCTCTCAATTTTGATGTTATTTTGAGGATTAATGAGCGAGTTTGTGTACTGAGAATTGGTGGATAGGTGAATTGATTTTGAATGAGGTGCATTTTTTCAGATATTTGCTCTATCCAGGGTGACCAAGATGTATCATGATTTGAAGCAGAACTATTAGTGGGGTGGTATGAAAAAGGATGTAGCAGTTTGTAACTTGTTGCCTATGTTGTCAGCAGATGAAGGTCAAGCATCTAAAATGGGTGGATTGCTTCAGAGTTTACCCATTCTCAAATAAAAGTGGGAGTGGATCACTATGGACTTTGTGAGTGGATTTCCTAGTATTTTTCATGAAACTAACGGTATTTTGGTCATCATCAATTAATTGGAAAATCGACCCATATCATACCTATTTAAACTTCCCTCAACGAGGAGAGATAACTCATCTTCATGGAGTACTCGTGTCCATTATTTCAAACAGAGGCTCACTGTTCACTTCTAGCTTCTGACGGACATTTCAGGAGAAGTTAGCTACTGAGGTTAATCTTAGGACAACTTTTAACCTCTAGACCAATGGTCAGTCAAAGCAGACTATTTAAGTTTTGGATCATATACTCTGCGCTTGTGTTATTAACTTTGGAAGTTAGTGGGATCAACATGTAGCCCTAACAGAGTTTGCTTACAATAATAGCTACCGTATGAGTATTCATATGGCACCATTCCATTGAGGAGGATACATGGGAGGTTGAGTATGATATGCTTAGTAGATATCCTCACTCTTTACCATTTCAGGTATTTCCTTTTCTTTTAGTTCGAGGATGAACTAAAGTTTTGTTGTGGATACAAAAATGATCGGAGTGAAATTTCGATCTTTATATTTTTTGACCATTTTGTCCTTCTCCGTAGTTTCTACATATTGATTTTGGGATATAGATAATGGTTGGCACAACTCCCAATGCCTTTGGGAGGGCTTTGTGAGAGTTTGAGGTGTTTCGGAGCTTTAAAAGTTTCATAGTTGACTTCAGTTAATATTTGATGTTCTGAGTGCCAAATCGCTATTTGGACAGTTCTATTAGATCCAAAATGTCTAATCTAGATTAGTAGCGGGGTTGATTCAAGTTTGGAGCCTTTAGTTTGCATTTTGAGCTTTCATTTAAAAGCTAGTGAAACATGCCTTAAAGGGGTTTTAGGGATTAATTTATTGAAAATGATCTTTTTTGAAAATCCAACGTCACCATTGAGTCCAAAATGTTGAATTTAGCCTAGTAGTATAATTTGTTTGCATTCACGGATTCCAAATAAATTATGAGGGTCCGATAAAAAACTTAGCAAAATTTCATGTTTGCTAGTGCAGGGTATCAACTAGTGTAACCTCTTATGCAATCATTTGGTCACTAAAACGAGGGTTGATTATGTGACTAATGAGCTATTTTAGCGGTGAGTTAAGGTGTCCCTCAATCGCTTAAGCGGAGGCCTAATCGCTTAATAGGTGGTTGCTTAAGCGAAAGCCAGCCACCTTGGCCTTAGTCGCTTAAGCGAAGACCTAGCCACTTAAGCAGTGATCTCTTAAGCGATGATTTAGCCACTTATGTGACAACCACTGTGTAATCCCCATTTCGCGACTAGATGGGTAGATAATGAATAAGTAAAACATATTATGGGTAGGAAAAAATAACTTTGGGTATGATTTTTGAGATATTATATATTGCGCAATGCCCATGTATGGGCTTATATTCTGTTGTTGTTGATTTATAATATTATACACTACCCATTGCTCGTATAGGGACTTTATTTGATATCATTGGTCTTATTTATGCTTTTGACTGCTTTGTACTTAAAGTGATGCCCGTTTGGTGGCTTGAATAGATATTATCGTCCTTATTAAGCATTGTTTGCCTTTGTCATGATAGAACTACCGGAGTTATGGGTTCATATGATATTAATAATGTCTTACATGCATGTTTATTCTAATAGTGCCCAACTAGGACAAATATCATGAATTATTGACATATTGAGTTAATTTCTAAGCTCGCTTGTATACGTATTGAATGGATTAGATAGCTTCTTGAGCATTATATCTTCATTTCATATATACACATTCATGAGATATCGGTACCATTGAACATTTATTTTTGAACCAAAATGAGACACTTTTGAAAGACCAAGGGATGTGCCGGTTGGGTAGATTAAGAGATGAGATTAAGATTGGTAGAAATTGACATAGTATATGGGTTGTGAATACAGACAGATAGAGATACAGATATAGATACAGATATAGACAGAGACATAGATATAGATGTAGATATAGATGTAGATGTAGATATAGATATAGATATAGATGTAGATCTAGCTATAGATATAGATATAGATATAGATATAGATATAGATATAGATATAGATATAGATGTAGATCTAGATATAGATCTAGATAGAGATACAGATATAGATACAGACAGATAGACAGAGAGACAGATAGACAGATAAACAGATAGACAGATAGACAGACAGACAGATAGATAGAGATACAGATATAGATACAAACAGATAGACAGATAGACAGACAGACAGATAGATAGAGATACAGATATAGATACAGACAGATAGACAGAGAGACAGATAGACAGACAGACAGACAGATAGATAGAGATACAGATATAGATACAGATATAGAAAGAGACATAGATATAGATATAGATATAGATGTAGAGAGATAGATATAGATGTAGATATAGATATAGATATAGATATAGATGTAGATGTAGATATAGATATAGATATAGATATAGATATAGATATAGATATAGATGTAGATCTAGATAGAGATACAGATATAGATACAGATATAGATATAGAGATATGGTATAGATATAGATATAGATATAGATATAGATACAGATATAGATACAGATATATATATATATATATAGATATGAATTGTTTGTGGAGACGGTATGGCTACCATTTAGAAACTATTTTGTGTTTTCAGGTTTCATGCTCATAGTATTTTCTTTACTTTTATTTTTTCTGATTTGCTGAGTCGGTATATGATAACTATTGAGTACAAGTGAATCGTATGCACTCTTATTATGCCATTTCGATGCAGATCCTAGTACGAGTGTGACACATGGTGGCTGAATTCGTCCTTGATTCCTGGAGATTTTGAGGTACTGGTGTGCTTTAGGCTTTCAAAGTTGGTTCCAGGCCTCATCTTATCTATCTGATGTTTTTATTTATCTCGAAGATAGACTTTTGTAGCATTTCAATTTCGAATATGATTTTTAAATGCTCTTGTACTTATGATATCAGGGTTTTGAATGGTTATGTATTTTGTTCAGACTTCCGTATTTATCTATATTATGGTCTGACTTCAGTAAAGAAGTCTCGCCTTGTTTCCTTTTATTGCTTTTTTTGGATTTCCTTTATTTTAAGTACTTCGCTTACTTAACCCGGTTGGATCAAGATAAGTGCCATCATGAACTCAATTGTTGGATCGTGACAGTTAAATATAAAGTTCGTGAATATTTTAAACAAGCTATTAAATATTTGATTGAAAAATTTTAAAAATATTTTTCCATATTCCCTCAAATATTTTTGACTGCTACTTTGTTCAACCTATCTTTCAAAAAGGATAAGGTGTGGCAAATATGATAGAAAAGATTTATACAAATTTAGAAATTGCAAGTATGAAGTTTCATCTGTTGAAACGTGTAAGACTAGCATAGTAACTAAAGCTAAATTTGTATGACTTATATAGAGTCAAGCTAGTAAATGATGAATCAACTGAACCTCCAAGTCGTAGGTTTAGATTAAATGATTATAATGATATTATGGATGAGGTTCTTGGTCTTGATTCTTCTAATGATAATGATTTTGATGAATATATTAATCAGACACGAAAAAATATTCGAAATAAAAATGAAGATCCTGAACTTTTAGCATAGTGAAGGATCCAGACAAAACAATTTTCAAATCATTCAAGGGTGATTCTGAATGTGCATGCAAGCATCTTCAGCAGCTTTGGAGAAAGTTTTCAACATGAGAAGATTAATTATTGGAGACTATAGGTTTTCATTAGTAAAAGATAATTTGAAAATTATCGCATCCAACCAAAATTGAAATAGATGAAGCACAAAAGAAAAAAGAAATACATGAAGAACTTGAAGAATATAGTGATGATGTCATGAAAGTAATGGAGGAAGAAAACCAAATACAAGTTTCGAAATATGTTTTCAAGAAATTGATAGATAAGTTACGAAAAATATATTTTGAAAATTATGGATAACAGTAATAACTAGACCTAGTTCAAACAAAACTCTTTGTGAAAGGTGGTTGCCTAGATTTGGTCCACTTCTAATATTTGTAAGGCAAAATGACCTTCTGAACCCCTGTACTATGTCAGTTTTGTAAGTTGGACACTTCTACTTACATATTTGTCATCTGGACCCTTGAACCCATCAAAAAATAATATTTTGCACCTTTGACCGTTGACCTTGCCTATGTGGCAAGGTCATGGTGACTAGGACAAAGAGAGTGTAGCCACTCGTCTGGGGGTGCGAGTGGGGGTCAATTTTTGGCCAATTTTACATTAAAATAATTTAAAAAATAAAAAAAGTATTATAATTTTAAAAAGAAAAAGGGTCCTTTTTTTCCTCCATCTTTTTAAATTTAAAAATATTTTTAAAAATTTAAAAATAATTTAAAAATAATTTAAAAAGTATTTTTAAATTATTTTAAAAAATAAAAAAAGGTCCTTTTTTTCCCTCCATCTTTTTAAATTTAAAAATGTTTTTAAAAATTTAAAAATATTTTTAAAAATTTTAAAAAAATAAAACTATCCCTTCCCCACCCAGCTCCGTCCCCACCCTCTCACACCTCGCCAGCCCCGTCCAGCCCCTTTCCACCCAACCCCCATACCCCTCGTAGCCCCGTCCCCACCCCACCCCAGCCCCCACACCCCACCCCAACACTCTTCCAGCCCTCCTCCCCCCCCACACGTTCACTTTTTATTTTTTATTTTAATTTTCCCTCTCAATTCAATTCTTTTTATTTTTTAATTAAAATTTAAATTTGAAATCTTTTTATTTTTTGAGGGATTAAAATTAAAATTTAAATTTAAATTGAAAGTGAGTGATAGTGAATATTGAAAAAATTAGTGAATTTCACTTGAAAAAAATTAGAATTTTCGTGAATTTGTTAAAAATATTCAAATTTAAAAATCAAAAATTTATTATGTTTGTATATATGAATGTGTAGTTAAAAATTTAAATTAGTTGGAGAAGAATTTTAATTATTTGGAATGGATTTGATGTTTAATTTGTGAGAAAAATAAAAACATGATTATTCAAATTTTTCTACAATTTATTATTTTTCATGTTTAATTAAATTAATTTTAATATTTAATTTTTTATGTAGCATTTTAAAAATGACTTGAAATTTAATATAATATTTTATTTTTTTTAAAATGACGTAGCAAATAACGTGGCAGACGTGGCAGGCGTGGCAGCTGACGTGGGGGAGAGTGTGTTACACTTACCAAAAAGTATTTAAAATATTATTTTTAAGTGGGTTCAGGGGTCCAAATGACAAACATGTAAGTAGAAGTGTCCAACTTACAAAACCGACATAGTACAAGGGTCCAGAAAGTCATTTTGCCTATTTGTAATACATGTACTACTTTATTTATTTGAATAAATTTATAGATCACTCACCTTGATTTTTTTAAAAAAAATTCTTTAATTTATTGTTGAAAATTTAAATTTAAACTTAAAACTTCAAATTTGAAAATATAATTTAAACTTAAAATTTTAAATTTTCAAAAAAAATTTAAGTTTCTCAAATTAAAAAAAAAATAAAAGTTTTCAAAGTAACAATTTTTGAAATTTAAACTTGAAAGTTCCAAGTTTCAAAAAAGTTAAAAGTTCTCACGTTCAAGAAAATAAAAATTTACTCTTTTAAAATTAAAGTTTTCAAAATTTAAACATTAAAGTTCTAAGTTAAAAAAGAAAAAAAATTTAAAGCTAAAAAATATTGAACTTTTTATATTTCAAAAAAATTAAAGTTTTTAAAGTTTAAATGTTTAAAAAGTTACTTTTTTAATTTATGAAAATTTTCAAAAAAAAAAAAACGTACGAACAAATCTAAGTTTAAAAGAATTTTTAAATTTAAAAACTATTTTAAAAACACGTTTTTATTTTTTTAAAATAATAAAAAGTAAAAAATAATTATTCAAGTGGTTGACCTGGTTCCCGAACGGAGCGGTTCCTAATGGATCACCAAGTATCAGAACCACTCCGAAAAATCTATTGCCTGGCCCGATTTGGAGTCCTTGGTGCATAGCTATTAGAAAGTGAAAGAAGATTGAAATGAAAAAAATAAATAAAAAGACAGCTTATTTGAAAGACTAGATGATGAGAATAAGATTTTAAAAAACTTCTTATATAGAGATTGAGAGGATGAAATTTGAGAAGTATATGATTTTCAATATCTAAAGAGCATTAGTCTGCGAACAAAGAGAAGTAGATATGACTTATCACAAGTCTGGTTGAGTAAGATTTCCAACAATACTAGTATTTTTAATTTGTGAAAGAAAAAATCTAAGGATCTCAAAATCCTATAAGGATTTGAAACACACAAAATTGCAAATAATATTCTGTCATGAAAGTATTTTATTTTTATCCCTGTGATTCAAGTGAAACTCATGAATTATTAGTGTTTCAAATTCAATTTACAAAAACAAAAAATGAAAGGAATTCATTCTGTACATAAAGGTCAAAATGGAGTGATGTCTTCATCATCAGATACGTAAGTCCAAGTCCATTGGGCTAGCGTATTTGGTTTCTACAAATGTCGAACCCATTTTAGTAAGCTCACGAAGCCATCTTATTTTAGTGATCTAATTTAATGCTACATGCTAAATGACGCGGCATGCCAAGTCAAAGAGCGAATAGGATTATGTTATATGTCAAATGTGTGGCATGCTTAATCAAACGTATCACGCGTACAAGTACATGGTCTAGCCAACAAATATGATCTTGTCATTGCTTCAATTTGATTAGGCATTAAGTTAACCGATCAAATCAAAGAATTTTTTTTTTATTCTCATCACAACTCTTTCCTCTTAGAACTGTAAACGTATATGGATATCATAATTTGGAAAAGACATTAAAATTCGTAACAAGAAGTAAGAGAGCTTATAGATTAAGAAAAAAACATCAAAGCGAAGATCAAATTTGATCATTCTCTACAAATTGCAAGCACTTAAGTAATTCATGGTTATTCTTCACGTTCTTGTGAATAATCTAATCAAACACATAGTTTGCAGGATTATTGAGTTTGTTTCTATAGTCTAATAGTGCAATCATATGTATAAAACACAAACTACACCAAAAGATCACATTCTATGAATTGTACTTTGTTACAGAGTTGTTTCAATACTTTTTGGAGAAGAAATTTTCATAAAATCTTTACTCAAACTTGAGATAAATTGGAGAAGAAAGAAGAAGTTTTTTCTCTTTTTTGTTTCTTTCTTGCAGACGATGAAAAGGGGCCTTTGTTTCTCCTGTGAGTATACATTTATAATTGTGAGTAGTTTTGTCTCTTCGTTATTATTCATTAATATATAATACATAATTATATATCTAATTTCTCTACAAATGGATTCGAGTTGACCCACATAGGTGATTCGGTCCAATATCCTTCATCTCCCACTCACACATGATGGGTCAACCCTCATTCCTATTCTGTAACATTCACACTTAATGATTAGATCGTGTGATCAGTGCATACTTCGGGAGCTTCATTGCTATACATCTGTTTACAACATAATTTAAATTCATGGAGAATAAATTTTAACCACAAACAAAAATATGAAGAAACAAGAATTTTTTATTGATAAACGATTATGGTTACAAATCTGTTCCTTCCTTGATTCTTCTCTCTTGATTTTTTCCGTAATTTGAGGGTCGTTATTGGCTTAATCTCTAATATAGGATGATCTTTTTATGAATATCCCATGATTTTTTATAGAATATTGGAGATCCCGATCTTTTTACGAATACCCATCAGCTTATGGGATATTCAAGATGTCTGTTTCAGGGAACATGTTATCCTTTAAATAGGCGAGATTTAGGGTAAAGTAGTCTTCAGAACTCTAACAGAATTTGGATTCTTATTAAAGAGTCCACAAATTTTAGATGTCTACAAATGCCCCCTACTTCAAGGCTTGTCGAAGTGTAGATTTGATGACGAGTCTTGAAGTACCAATAGAGCTTCTATCTTTATGTGGTGGCTACAGATTTGCAGATCTGGAGAAGAGATGAAGGGCAGATTTGGTCTCAATGGGCATGTCAATTTGTTTGCAACATAATTTAAATTCATGAAAAATAAATTTTAACCACAAACAAAAATATGAAGAAACAAAAATTTTTTATTGATAAATGATTGTGGTTACAAATTTGTTCCTCCCTTGATTCTTCTCTCTTGATTTTCTCTGTAATTTGAGGGCTGTTAGTGGCTTACTCTCGAATATAGGATGATCTTTTTATAAATATCTCATGACTTTTTGTGAGATATTGGAGATCTCGAATACTCATCAGCTAATTATGGGATATTCAAGATGCCTGTTTCAGGAAACATGTTACCCTTTAAATAGGTGAGATTTAGGGTAAAGTAGCCTTCTAGAACTCTAACAGAATTTGGATTCTTATTGAAGAGTCCACAAATTTTAGATATCTACAACATCTATTAGGAATATAAAACATCTATTAGGAATATACAACATCTTAATTAATAAAACTTAAGAGTAGATTATAGTATGAAGTACCCTAGATCATATATCACATTCATATTTCTCATTATCTCTTTTTCTTAATTTTTGAGTTCATCTTATGTACTTGTCTCACAAACAAACATAAAGAATGTCAATAACACAATTAATGTGATCGTACTCAATGATGTTTCTCATCTCAAGAATCTCTTAATATCAACGTGATATGATTTTCTAGAAATGTCCTACCAGACTGAATCAACCATGATCTCTAGGCAACATACTTATATAGCAAACAACAAATTGAATCTCAAGAAAATAATTAATGTCATGAGGGTATAATGTGCAAAATTACTTATAATTTTCAGCGCTTCACACGATAACAAGTAGAGACTAAACTTGTGTTACCCTTATGGGCCACTTTATGCATATATGACATGAAACATGTATCACAGTATTAACTTCTTTTTCATGGAGCATATGTCATTTATAAAGTAAATACTGTGCAGATGATAGTTCAGACAACTCATGTCTAACTTTGAGTTCACTAATTCACTCAATCATTTTATTCTTTAAAATTCGCATCTAGCATTAGAAATAGACTAACTCATTTTAATAGCATATTATTAAACACTATCTAACAAATGACATTCTAACTATAAACCTTCAACTCTCTTTAGTCATCACTTTTGACAATAATAGGCTTATAACTGTCCCATTTCTACTATTTCTCACTTAGACATTAAAGGCGATTGTCTGTGTGAATAGGTCAATCTTTTTATCTGTTTGACATATTTTTTGTCCTTAAAAAAATTTATATACACCACATAAAGAAAATAATATATGTATATGAACCGAGAAGATAAGAAATTAGGCATTGTCGCTCCCTTTCTCGAATCGGTCGAAACAACACACGACATGCGGTGGCTTGTTCGTGACTCTTGGGATTGAAAAAAATTATTTTTTAGAGTCACCACCTAAATTTTTAGGAAAATTAGAAAAAATCATTTTTTATGTAGAAAAAACTCTGTTTTAGTCTATCGAAAACATTTTGAGATTCTGAGTAAGGGTTTTAGTTACTTGAGGGGAAGGTGTTAGGCACCCCTCAGAGCTTATCCGAAGATAGTCCTTACACTTAATTTAGGAAAATATTAGGAAAAATACTTCAATTCGTTATTTCTAAAATGGTGATACTAAAATAAAACTTTTATTGTTTTAGAAAAGAAAATTCGAGGTATATATGAATACACTATCGCAATATGCAAGGATATAGTTTATTAAAAATATAAATGTATTTTAAAGGATATGAAAATGAGAAAGAGAAAGATTCAATATTGGTATTTTATAAAATTCAACGAATTTAATCGTTGTAAAAAAATATAAAGTTTAGTAACACATGTCGATGAGTTAGTAGCTAAGTAAAATAATTAGATTTTAAGATCATGTGAAATTTATTTTTTATGAATATTATTATTCACGTTTAAAAAAATATAAAATAATTTATATTCAAGAATAAATATATGTAGATGCATTTTTCTATTATATAGAATAGGAGGTTTCGAACACCTCTCACGCAATTACCATCCCCCCACCCCTCCCACTTAATTACATACCATGCCCCAATATATAATAGTTTCATTATTTCATAATAATGGTTTAAATATTTAATATATTCTATTAATTTATATTAATTAACTATAGCTACATATTGGAAGTAAATTTTTGTTATTTATTTAATTGGCTATCATGCTCAAAACTAATTTGTTACCACGAATCACAATAATTAATAACTTAAAATATTTAAAAGACATATAGAAATTTTATTGACTCTCATTATTTTAGCAATGTCACATAAATTGAGACAAAAGAAAAAGTACTGCAAATCATAATAATTAACAACTTAAAATATTTAAAAGATATATAAAAAATTTAGTTGACTCTCAAAATTGTATCGAAGCCACATAAATTGGGACACATGGAGTAAATATATTATTCGGTAATTAGGTAAAAATTATTATAAATCACAAAAATTAACAAGTTAAAATACTTTTTAAAAAATAGATAAAAGTTCTATTCAACTCTCAAAATTTTATCGGTGCAGCATAAATCATGACAAAATAAAAAATTATCTTAACTAATTGTAACTAAATATTTAAAGTAAATCAATTTTATTATTTTAATTGACTTTTATATAGAAAATTAAAATTTTTATTTAGTAAATTTAAATTTTAAATATTTTTTTCTTATATAGAAATTCTAATATTTAAACTTAACTTTAAGTTTTTAAAGTACAAAATTAATAAATTTAATTTAATAAAATAAATTTCTAATGAATATTTTTTTAGAATTTGTGTTGGGTCAATATTTATCAAGTTAAAAAGAAATAAAGAAAAATATATAATAAAATTTTATTATTGTAAAAGATAAATATAATGCACAATCCAATAATGTTTAATAACATCATATTTTACATATGCAAAATATAGCATCCCGTATTTAATTAATATACTACTCCGGTGAGTTATCGATGATTACTATTGGATATGATAAAATTATATTAATTTTTATAGTAATAACATAATCAATCGCTCTTAATTAATTATTATGAGTCATCTAGGTATTAAGAAAATAAATAATATTTAATAAAAAACATAAAATAGATATAAAATACGAAATTAACTCTAGATGTTTTAAATTAAATTGTCGTCTTTCAAACGATGATTTTACTATATCACCCCTTATTATAAGTCATTTATATATTAGAAAATTAAGAAAAATAAAATGATATGTCAACATAAAATATTTGATTGACTATCAAAATTATATTAGTGTCACATAAAATATTTGATTGACTATCAAAATTATATTAGTGTCACATAAATTAGGACGAGACAGAAAAAGATATAAAGTAACATATATTATTTGAAAATAAAATAAAAAGTACTGTAAATAACACTAATTAACAAAAAAATTTGAAAAGTGGATTGATTTCTACTTCATCTGCTTCAATCGTGATTTTAATGTATCACCCATAATTAATTATTATAAGTCACTTATGTATTGAAAAATTAATAATATTGAATCCATGATTTTACTATATCACCTATAATTAATTATTATAAGTTATTTATGTATTAAAATATAAATAATATTTAATTAAAAAATATAAAATAAAGATTTTTGACATGTCTGATTAAGTTGCTTCAATCATGATTTTATTATATCACTCCTAATTAACTATTATAAGTCATTTATATATTAAAAATTAATAATATTTAATAAAAAAATTAAAATAGACGTTTATGACATGTCTGCTTTAGCTACTTCAACCATAGTTTTACTAAATATCACCCCTAATTAATTATTATAAGTCATTTAAGTATTAAAAAATTAATAATATTTAATAAAAATAAAATATATAAAAATGATAAATTAACTCTTTATGTTTCAAATTAACTTGACGTCTTATATGAGGTCCACTTGATTTTTTCACAAATATTTTTTTATAGTAATTTCGCGATGCCATTTCTAATTAGTTGTTGTAAGTCATATAAGACATTTATGCTTCACTACTTCCGTCGTAATTTTACTATATCACCCCTATATCACCCCTAATTAATTATTATGATCATTTAAGCATTGTGCCACATAAGTTGAAATAGAAAAAATATTATAAATCACAATGATCAAAAATTTAAATTATTTAAAAAATATAATTGGCTATCGTCGACACAAAACTCTGGACAGGGAGAGTAGCATATATTATTCAAAAATTACATAAAAAGTATTATAAATTACAATCGTAGAAGAAAAGTATCATTAATCACAATAATTAAAAACTTAAATTACATTTAAAGTATAATTGACTATCAATGCCACAAAAATTTAGACAAGAAAAGTAACGTATGTTAATTTGAAAATTACATAAAAATATTATAAATTAAAATAGTTAACAACTTAGATTATCTAAATACATATTAAAATAACATATGTTGAACTCATTCTAGATTACGGATGAATTCTAGAAAACATATGCAAAAATTTTATTTAAATATATCAAGATTGAAAAGATAAATAAATATCTTGATGTTGGGCCCGTGCTGACACGGGTCATGCACCTCTAGTATAAAGAATAGAAAAAATTACAGAAACTAACATACTTAAGACATTAATTACAAAAAATAACAATATTTTTTCTAAATTACAACTTATAGCAATACTAGCAATATTTTAACCTTTTTAGAGTTAGGTGCGTGGATTCCACCAATAACTTTACCATTAGCTATTTTTAAGTCATTTACCATATTTCAGTTCCCTCAACTTCAATGATTCCTTTTATTTATTGCCACTTACCATACTTTAGTTCCTGCAACTTCAATGATTCCTTTTATTTATTTTTCAAAAAACGCTCTTTGCTCTATAATTTTTTATAAACTTGTTCCCCAATAATTAAGGTAAGCATATTTTTCAGTTAATGTATGTTATTTTTTTTCATATAACTTCTTTTTTGTAAATCAATTTCGACATTATTCAACCTACATCTTTGCTTCATTTTTTTTTTAAATTTTTCTGCGTATTGAAATTTTTGGAGTTATGCGATAATGGTAGTACGTGCACATCGTAGTAGTTCAGTTAGTGGTATTCCACCGTTGAAATTAGATTTTGATGAACTACCATCGTTTAGTCTTGATTTGATGCAAGATGAAGAAACTAACTTGATTTCTACTAATGTTCAGTCGAAGGGTGGTGTTAGCATAGAAGAGGTGAGATTGAAGAATTGTAACGATCTGAAAAAGATTATCACAATCATAAAACGAAAAGCATTGAGAGAATCTTCATCCCCAAAAATTCAAAAATTCAAAAATTCAAAAATTTTAAAAAAAAATCAGTTGAAAAAAGTAGAATCTAGGAAAATTGCAACTCCTGTTTCATCTGATTATGAATCTGAAGAAGAGAAAATGGAAGAGGTAATTTTGTATTTTTAATCTTTTCAATTTATGATAAATATGTCTATATATGTATTTTTTATATTTTGTAATGAATGTTTATTTAAAATGTATTTTTTACATTTATGATATGTATTTGTATTTTGATAATGATTTGTATTGTTTTTGTATTTGGTTCTGTGAAGAGTTATACTTATTCCAATATAGATATATATTTGTATTTTGCTACTGTAAGAAATGTGTTTGTTACTTATAACTGGTAAAGTATATTTGTTAAAGTATAAATATGTATTTTTGTATTTGTAATATTATATTATTGATGTAAAATATCTATATGTATTTGTTATTACGGATTATTATTTTAAAATATATTTTTTACACTGTTGATATGAATTTTGTATTTTGATACTATTTAGTGTTGTATTTGTATTTGTATTGTGTACTGATAAGAGTTGTTTTTGTTCACATGTAGATATGTATTTGAATATAGTAATGTATAATTTGTATTTGTTACCGGTAACTGATAAAATATAATTGCGATGATATGAATAGTTATTTTTGTATTTATAATCTTATATTATGGACAATATGTTCTATTATGTATTTATTTCTTTGTAATGTGAAGATATATATATATATATATATATATATATATATATATATATATATATGTTACATTACAATATGTATTTGTATTTTATGTAGTATATTTGTGTCCAGCATAGATATGTATTTCTGTTTGCTACTGATATAAAACTTCATTATGTATTTGTAGATACATATGTGGTATTGTTTTGACATATAACTAGGGGTGTACATAGGTCGGGTTGGTTCGTTTCTCATTAAAATATAACCAAACCAATAATGTCGGTTTTCTAAATCTATAAACCAAACCAACATAATATACAATCGGTTTTTAAATTTCGATTTTAGTCGGATTTTTTCGGTTTTTTCGATTTTCTCGGTTTTTTTACAATTATAATGTGGTTGAAGAAAAAAATTAAATATTTTCACTAAAAAGATATAAAAAAAAATAGTCATATAGTAGTTTCAATTAAAATTAAGTAGACAAATTACTAAGACGTCTAAACTACTACTCTCAAAGTAATATTATGTGGATATCCAGTGGTTCAAATTCTTAGTCACTAGTCATAGTAGCTTGTCTGAAAGTTCCCTTCACATAAAATGTGAGCATACAAAAGAATGAAGAATTGGAAACAACTTATTAAAAACTTAACTCCATAAAGTAATTAACTATAACATAATTCCATAAAAAAAAAGAAGAGAGAAACAACCCTAAATCACAACTTGACGAACGAATGAACAAAATGTAAAGGGAAGCAATGAAGAGTTTTAGGTTTTTATATGGCAAAAATATATAGGTAACTTTTAGTCCATAATTACAAGACATGGTTAATGTTTGCATAGTTACAAAACATAGATATACCTTAAATTCCTCTCCTTCTCACATTTTTTCTCGCCTCTCTCCTCCTTCTCTCTCCCCTCCTCCATTCTTGTCCCTCTATTGGTCCCCCATCCCCTCCTTCTTTCTCATTCTTTTATCTTGTATAATTTCAAGAATTGTATATTTGTATATAAACTATGCAAAATGTATATGTACACACTCAATATAAATTCTGCAAACTATATATATACAAATATATAGTTATTTAATATACACTATAATAATATACAAACATTCAGATATACAATTGAAAAAAAAATGTACATATACAATTAACAACTTATGCATATATGAATTATATAATTGACATATATGACTTATTCAATTGACTTATACATATATGACTTATACAATTATATCATATATACAATTAATATACAATTTATACATATGTGTATATATATACATATACAATTAACAACTTATACATATATGACTTATATAATTGACATATATGACTTATACAATTGACTTACACATATACTACTTATACAATTACATCATATACATAATTAATATACAACCTATGCATATACGCATATATAATTGACACATAATATATAATTGATAACAATTTAGTTGAATTGAGAAAATAATGATTGAATTAAGTTATCTCAATCAAAATTTATGGTAGAAAGGATTGCAAAATATATATAAAAAAAATTAAATCAAATATCAAAAATACTAAAAATTACCTCAAATCTTCAATAAATATCCCAAATGGATATTATGTGGTGACAAATCCGCAAAAAAGGTTCTCCAAAGTAAAATCAAGGATGATATCTTATGATATTAAAGTATTTTTGAGAGAAAAATAAGGAGAAAAAAAGTTGAAGAAGGTCTCTTGAAGAATACTATTATGATTTTGCTAATGTTGTTGTTTCTTCAATGTAAAATCAAGGATATCAGGGTGATTTTGAGAGAAAAAAAAAAAGTTGAAGAATATATCTTCAATAATCGTGCATTTTGATGTTCCCATTGTTGCCTTTTTTTGCCAATAGAACAAAAAAAAAATTTAAACTACCAAATAACTATGAATTGTAATTTTTTAAAACATTAACCATACCATGTAATTAATATAGTATTTTGTCTATAATATATAATTTTTCTTTTTGTTACTAATGGACAAATATTATAACTAAAGGCCCAAGAATATATAACTATTTTCTGAATATAAAAAAGTAATAAAAATAATTAGAAAGTAGATTATAAGTCATATTTTTTTACGTATAAAAAATTAAATTATATATATATATATATTATGTCGGTTCGGTTTGAGTTCGGTTTGATTTTATTTTTTCTAATACCAAACCAAATCAAGAATGATCGAAATTTTTTTTGCCAACACCAAACCAATCAAACCAAACCATAAGTCAGTTTTTTTCCTTGGTTTGGTTTGATTCATCGATTCGGTTTGTACACCCCTACATATAACTATACTTCTAAATGTTAAGACATATATTAGATATGCTCTATTTTTAGTTTCAATATCACTGTCACTTGAGACAAAGAAAAGTTCTACAAGTGCCATAGTCTACAAGTGCAAATGGTACAAGTCTTCATTTCAGTCCGAGAGAGTTTGATGTGGTCACTGGCTTGAACTGTGTTTCAAACAAGGATGATTTACTGTTTGATGAGGATGTATTTGCAAATACTTACTTATTCATAAATGTATTTGCAGGAATTGTGGTTTATATATGGTGACATATGTTGAGTGCCTTACTTTTGGTGACTGTGTTCCAAAAATTGACTTTGATCCAGATCTTCTTCGCACGAGATATATTTTAATGTTGTAAAATTATGCTTCGAGGAAAGAAGATGAGAAGGCTGAAAGTGATGATGAAACACCAATGAAGCCTCCTAGAGCTATTGGGCTAACAGAAGATACTGAGTGCATGATATTTGAAGTTTATTTGTATTTGTTGTATTTGACAACATTGAACTTTAGGAGGACTAAGATATAGTTGAAAGATGATATCTTAATATCTTCTTATGTGATTGTTAGATTTTTGATCGTTATGCTTCTAAAATAGAATTGTTCGATCTTAATTTATGTTATTGTTACGCATATTTTGGTATGAATATGTGATTTTCATTTTTGAGTATAATTTTCAGTAATGAATATATATGTTTCAGTCATCATATGTATTTTTCAATGGTGTATTTGTATTTTTCATTGTATGCATATATATTTTTTTGTAATACATATAAGGTAAGTTGAGGTTGCTTATAATATTTTTCATTGTATGAATATGTATTTTTTTGTAATGCATATGTATTTTGGGTAATGCATATATATTATTTTTCCAGTTATGCACATATACTTTCGAATAATATAAAGTTATTGTATTGTTTTGCATAAGTCTATGTATTTTTATGAAGCATATGTATTTATGATTCATACATACATAGTTATTCTAATATATCTATGAATAATGCATATTTATTTATGATTATTCCATGTGTTTTCTTTAAAAAATAAATAAATAGATTTCAAGTTCTGATTAAGTAATTGATAAGTTATTATATTTATTTTTAATTATTTTTATTATTACATAAATATATGTTAGCTTATTTTTAGTTTTATGATCGGTATACGTTTTTATTAGAATCTCATATGTATTTTTCATACCAAAAAATTGACTTATGTGATGTACACTCTTACGTATAAATGAATAATGATATATGTCTTATAAAATATATTCATGGTGATAACATTTGCGACAATTTAACTACAAAAAAGTCAACATCATCAAAAGTTTGTATCAAAATTTAGAATAAAAAAATAATCAGTGAAAAAAAATTATTTTTGAACTGAATACATCTGTAAACTTATCATTTATTCTATTTCCTACATGAACGTCTATTGTGACCTTTAAATCCACATGAACTACAATAATTTTTGTTTTTCTTCTCGAACATATCTCTTTTCGACTTTCCACGATCCTTCTTTGCAGGTCTTCCAAGGGGCCGCTTGTATTTTGGGGGGCAAAACTATCTCCTCCAATATCTCTTGTAGAATCACCCAATCATCTTTGTGTGGTATAGGATAAATGGAAAGATCATATGTTCTTGATACAGTTTTTGATTTGTATAGGTCAGAGTAATATGATTCCTTTTGAAAATTCTTGCTATCAAGTACTTCATAAGCATGTACACACGTTATCTCGTCCTATTGAAATGCATGACAAGAATTTTTTTTTCTTAAGGCAAATAATAAAATATTTATCTTTGTCGTGTACTGTATAGACGTACTCCGAGGCTGGTATAACCTGAAATTATTAAAATAAAATTAAAATTATAACAATAATTATTCATTTGACATTTGTAATTGTTCCAATTTAGCAATTGTATTTTACCAACTCTGCATATGTATACTGCATGTCTCAATATGTATTTTTAGAAATATATGACCATATTTTTTTTTTTAAAAAAAACAAATGCAATCAAACTCTTAAAACAGAGTGTATATGTATTTTTTAAATACATTTAGCTGGCAGCATATGTAAATTGAAATACATAAAAGTAACTACCAGTGATCACATAAACAGACTGCATATGTATTTTATAAATACATATAGCTGGCAGCATATGTAATGTTAAATACATATATAAGGACTTACATTCCATCCATGGTATAAGCAGTTACAAAAGTACCAGTATACTGTTTTCTGAGATGACTTGCATCAACGATTATTATAGGTCTACAATGTTCGAACCCTTTGACACAATAACTTATTAGTATACAAAACTTCGAAACGAAATCCAACAAGAACAAATTGTTTAATTGAAACGGGAAAAAATATAAAATAAACTGTAACAATTCTATATCAATATTCAGCCTACATAGCGTGATGAAAAACTCTAATTTGTAAAAAGAAATTATCGATCAAACCACTTTGTTTGAGAACTGATCAAACCATTGTTGTCACGATTTTTTCAGCGATTTTCACAAATATAGTTCAAAAATTCACAAACAAAATCATATTTGGTTATTGATTCCTGTATTTACAGCGTTGTCTTATCAAACTCTTCTCAAAACATTAGACGATGCACATAAATTTTGGAAGCAGTCACTTTTTTTAAAAATTGATATGAATTGCAGATTATGAAAAACGCTTTTGAATTTTGAATTATGTTGCTGTAAAATAATGGTTGTGGTTAAAATAGAGTCATTAAAGAAAAAGATATCCGTAAAAGATTAAAAAATCTATCAAATTAAATGTTCCTTAAATTAAGGAATCATTTTTCCCATATTAAACTGAAACAAATTGGAGTTAAATTAGGAAGAGAATCTTTAATTGTATATGTATTTAACTAGAAACAGTTTAATCAAATACAAAATACATAATGCTATTTTTTATAATTTTGAAAGGGTTGCTATAAAACTTACAATTAAGGTTCTATAGTTGCTATTGTAAACTGAAATGTTAGAATTATTAGCTTGTCAAAATGTATTAACGAATAAATTTTACCAAACATTCGAGTTTAACAATTTGTTTTTCCTATTAAATTAGTTTTGAAATTTCATTCATTAGTTTTTAGGACATGGAAATTATCTTATTGGAAAGTTTCTTTAAAGTAAGACAACCAACTAAACACTTGGCCCAAAATTTTAAGATTTGCTAGCCTTTTAAAGAAAAATTGCTTCTACGGACTAATTAGTTAAGCGTTAATCGCAATAACATGATAATAATATACTATTTAAGAGATCGACACATAATAGAGCAATTATAAAGTGATAAATAAAGTTATCTCAAACAAACTTAATAACAAAGTAGAGGTAATTATCATTCTAAAGCAGATCAAAATATGATAATAAATTTATAATAAATTTAAGGAAAATGACGAAGGGGTACTAGACTCCGTTTCAAAACTTGAACTTCTAATTTTGCAATTTCGGGGCTCTTGTAATCCAAGTAGCGATTGATCCGATGCTTGGATTAAAATGAGTTTCATTGTGGAACTCCAATTCCCGTGTTAACATGTGAAAAAAACAAATAAGGATTAATAATTGATAAACAAATCCGCATATTGAGACATAACACAAAAATAAGTAAACAAATAAATAAATAAATGAATTTTCCATGGTTATGGTATATGGTCCACTACTTAAGTGATGATAAGTCTCTAAATTTTGCTAAATTTAAGGTACAAAAGTTTAGGTAAATAACATGTTGAACACACAAGGCTAATCACAATCTATTTAGTCGAGTTTGTCGAGATAATGACGTCAATTTCCCTTTATATGTAATTTGCCCAATACACACATACCAAAGATAAGCTATTCTTATCCAAACTAATAGCCTGTTTGGGATTGTTTATTTTCCAAAATAAGCACTTATTTTGAGAAAAAATATTTTCTTTTAAAATAAGAGTGTTTGATAAACTTGTAAAAATATTTTTAAAAATAAGCTGCTTCTGGGATGAAGTAGAAAATTTCTGCTTCTGAAAAGAAAAAAGCAGAAAATTACATTTTTATGACAAAAATACCCTTATCGCGCACACACACACATATATACCTTATTAATTAATTAACATATCTTACAAGTTTGATTAACGTTTGATTCTTAAAATTTTACATTTCATATTTACATCATAATTCTTTATGATTTGGATATTTATCGAGATGTATTCAACAGTACTAGGCATCGCTTCCGCCTTCGTTACAGATCTGACCTGAGCAACCTTTTCCGGTGTAACATAGACCCAAAATCACCGCCAGGCACCACTTTATCGCTTCTATTCTGGCGATTCTCCGGCCTATCTACAGCGATTTAGCTCACCGTCTGATCATACTTCCGTAGTTAATGAACAACAAGAAGAAGATAAGCACCATAATCATCATCATATCAATGAAGAAGAACGCAAAGAGCGTTGAAATTCGATGACAAGAACACTATTCCGGCGACACTATTCCGACGACCAATTTCTACCGCAAATTGTCGGAATACAGCGACTCAACCAAGTATAAGGACACAACCCAGCTTCGATCAGGTGCACTCGTTCCATCTTTTCTAGTTGTGCATAGCTTTCTTGATTTTTAGGGCCTGCTACTGGTAGTGTTCTGCACTATTCTCGTTTTGATTCTTGTTTCGTAGAGTCTTGGTTGATTATCTGGTTATTGGTGTCGAATTTCTTGTTGATTGGTTACTTTGTAATAGTGTTGTACGTGTGAATCTCTTTATTGTTCTTAGTAGTTTTGAAGTGTGTTACCTTGTCTGATTACTGTTACTTGATTTACTAGCATATCCATTAAGTGTGGTAGTATTAGTTCCCGCTATTGACTATTGTGTATCAAAATTTGCGTTATATTATTGGTTTTGTTGCTCCCTATCTATTATAGATGGTTATCTTTGTCCCTAGCTCCTTTATTGACTTTATTTTAACTAGTGTGCCTTTTACCTTATCTTGATCCCCATTTGTTATCTTTTTTCCCTTTTTCCTTTCTTCCCTTTATTGCATAGTGGTTGTGATTGGCAAGGGTAGACTAGGGGCACGTCATAGGTCGGGGTCGGGGTCAGGAGATGTTGGGTCTGGGCCGAGGTTTAGGGGGGTTTGGTCTGGGTCGGGTCTAGGATCGAGTTTGGGGTTAGGGGCTATGGGTAGTAAGGTTAGGCGGGATAAGAAAGCTTCTAGGTTACGAGTTGGGTCTTGGAACATTGGTGCTTTGCAGGGTAAGTCTATAAAGCTAGTGAAGATTCTTAGAAAAAGGAGGGTTAGTATAGCGTGTGTCCGGGTTAGTATAGCGTGTGTCCAGGAAACTAAATGGGTAGGCACTAAAGCGAGATATGTGGATGGATATAAGTTGTGTTACTCGGGTAGCGTGAGACATAGAAATGGGGTAGGTATCTTAGTAGATGAAGATCTTACGGAGCAGGTGATAGAGGTAAAGAGAGTTAATGATAGACTAATGTCTATTAAGTTGGTCATGGGAAGGTCTACGGTGAAAGTTATTAGTGCCTATGCCCCGCAAGTAGGTTTGGACGAAGAGAAGAAAAAGAATTCTGGGAGGTTTTAGATGAGGTGGTGAGGAACATCCCGAGCACTGAGAAGCTTTTCGTGGAAGGGGATTTCAATGGGCATATTCGGTCTTTGTCGAGAGGGTATGATGATGTGCATGGCAGTTTCGATTTTGGTGAGCGGAATGAAGGAGGAACTTCTCTGTTGGATTTTTCTAGGGCTTTTGGGTTGTGGATAGCAAATTCAAGCTTTTCGAAGAAGGAGGATCACTTTATTACGTTTCGTAGTTCAGTGGCCAAGACTTAGATAGACTTTTTGTTTCTTAGATAAAGGGATAGAGCGCTATGTAAAGACTGTAAAGTCATACCTAGCGAGAATCTCTCGACTTAATATAGGTTGTTGGTGATGGATTTGGTTATCAATAAGGGCAAAAAGAAGAGAAGTAGGGAGGCGCGACCTAGGATTAAGTGGGGGAACCTGACTTTGGCTATTGCTTTGGAGATGGAAGAGAAGTTGAAGAGTAGGGGGGTTTGGGAGAGTAGAGAGGGGTGGATAATGTGTGGGAGACGACTGCCAGTTGCATTAGGGAGACCGCTAGAGAGGTGTTGGATGTCTCGAGAGGTCGATCTGGCAAACATCGAGGAGACTAGTGGTGGAATGAAGAGGTCAAGAGAAATGTGGAGTCTAAGAAGGTGGCTTATGCTAAGTTGGTTGGGAGCAAGGATGGTGAGGAAAGATAGAAGAATAATGATGAGTATAAGGTTGCTAGAAGAGAGGCTAAGTTAGCGGTTACGGCGGCTAAGACTGCGGCTTTTGAGAGTTTGTATGCGGCTTTAGAGGAGAATGATGGAGATAAGAAGTTGTATAAGATAGCCAAGGCCAGGGAGCTGAGGGCTCGTGACCTTGACCAAGTGAAATGCATCAAAAGAGAGGATGGTATAGTGTTGGTTGAGGATGCCCTCAATAGAAGAGGTGGCAGTCCAATTTTCATAAACTTTTGAACGACGAGGGGGACAAAGGTTCTGTGTTGGGAGACTTGGAGATATCTGAGTAGGGTCGCGATTATAGTTAGTGTAGACGTGTCGAGGTTGAGGAGGTTAAGGGAGCTATCCGCAGGATGCGGCAGGGCCAGACGAGATTCAAGTAGACTTTTGGAAGAGCACTAGCGGGGCAGGTCTGGAGTGATTGACAAGGTTGTTTAACATTATTTTTAGAGCTGCTAAGATGCCTGAAGTGTGGAGGTGGAGCACAATGATTCCAGTGTATAAGAACAAGGGATACATTCAGAGTTGTACCAGCTATAGAGGTATTAAGTTATTGAGTCATACTATGAAGGTTTGGGAAAGGGTGGTAGAGCTGAGGATGAGGATGATCGTGGCGATCTCTGAGAATCAGTTCGATTTCATGTCTGGTCGCTCGACCACTGAGGCAATTCACTTAGTGAGGAGATTAGTGGAGCAGTTTTAAGAGAGGAAGAAGAACTTTCACATGGTGTTTATTAATCTAGAGAAGGCATATGACAAAATTCCCAGGGAGATTCTGTGGAGGTGCTTGAAGGCTAGAGGGGTGCCCGTGGTGTACATTAGGTCGATTCAGGATATGTATGATGGTGCGAAGACTCGTGTGAGGACGATAGGCAGAGATTCGGAGCACTTCACAGTTTTGATAGAGTTACACCAAGGATCGACTCTTAGCCCGTTTCTATTTGCCTTAGTGATGGATGTTTTGACGCGACAAATTCAAGGGGAGGTGCCTTGGTGTATGTTATTTGCAGATGATGTGGTTCTGATCGACGAGACTTGGGGTGGAATTAATGATAAGTTGGAGATTTGGAGACAAAAGCTTGAATCTAAAGGTTTTCGGTTAAGTAGAACAAAGACGAGAGTACTTGGAGTGTAAGTTCAGTAATATGTCGCAAGAAGATGGAGTGGTTGTGAAGCTAGACTCTCAGGCCATCCAGAAGAGGGAGAGTTTCAAGTATCTGGGGTCTATAATTCAAGGTAATGGTGAGACTGACGAGGATGTCACGCATTGTATTGGGGCAGAGTTTCAAGTATCTGGGGTCTATAATTCAAGGTAATAGGAATGTGTGATAGTAGTATAATTTATTTACTTATAAAATTACTTTAGTATTTTTAGTATTTATACATAAATACTAATAATTTATATATACCCTAACAAATGTAGGAACAAAGGGCCGTGCAAGGAATTTCAATCGACATACACACAATATGGAGTAAAAGTACACAAATTGATAGCCATCCATATTAATGGATGCTTCTTTTACCTTCACCTAATTTCAATAGCAATTTCACAATCAAGTTACAACAAACAAACAGCTCAATCTTCTTAACTGAGAATAACACTTGCTTTTATCATATTATTTTATTTTAATTTACAGGTAGTTGAAGAATATCAGTCGGCTTTGAAGATTTTTGTTAGGTAAAAGTTAGGTTTAACTGTATTGTTTTAATATTTCTATTAGTGTATTGTTTTATGGTAGTTTACAGATCGTAAATGAATGTTGATCAACTTTGAGGAATTTTTGTTGAACAACTTTGAAGAATTTTTGTTGATCAAATTTGAGGAATTTTTGTGTATAAAGATTAAGTTTAATTGTACTATTTTGATAGCTCTGAAGAGAATTTTTTTGTGTGTAAAAGGTTAGGTTTAGATGTATTGATTTGATATCTCTATTATCATATTATTTTGTTGTAGTTTACAGGTGGTAAATAAATATTCGCTGACTTTGAAGAAATTTTTGTGTACAAGTTAGATTTATATTGTTTTCATATCTCTGTCATTATTGTTTTGTTATAGTTTACAGGTGCTAGATGAATGTCAATCGACTTTGAGAATTTTTTTTGGTAAAAGTTAGATTTAACTAAATAAATTCTCCATCTTTACATATTCAAAAGATGTTGATTTTAATTATTATACGCATCTTTATCAATTTAAACAAATATCCTATTTAGTGTAACATAACATTTGAATTCATTAAAGTGAGATACACGCGCAAAGCGCGTATACCTAAGCTAGTTATTTTAAACAAAGAACCAATATGTTTTAAAAAAAAAATTAAGATTAAATTGAAACTGAACCCACGAATAAATTAAAGAACAACTTCACGACCAAACTAAGAAAAGAAATGAATCACATATTAACATACTTTGAACACAGATAACCATGAGAATGAAAATTGAGGTTAAATCAGATTTTCTTTCTTAACACAGATCAAGATCAAAAACACTACATATCTTTACCTTTCTTTTTTATTCTAAATTTGGAGGGAAAAAAAAAGCCTACATATAGAGATAATAGCTACTTGAAGGCACCATATAAATTTGAAAAAACCACACATATCCAATCTTTACTTCCCTTGTTCTTTAAAAGGGAGAAAATCTACTAAATAAAATAACAAAACACAAACAAAATCCCTCTCTACTTAGACATGAGTCCACTTAACACATTACAATCACACGGACATGAAAGCAATTAAGGGAAGAGGTTGTGGGATGCTGTCCGTGCCCCATTTTGTATAAATCAAAATTAGATTAGACCTCTAAGATAACCATTCACCTTACGTCTTCAAAGGATAACGTCTGATATCTTTACATTTTTTTTTTCTTTTCAGAATCAATCAAACTTCCATCAAGTTTTTTTTCTTTAGACAAAGCTCGAGACAAAATATATCTCCAAAGTGGAATAGCAAAACAACAACACCAACGAGACTTAAAATAAATAGCGCATTCATGAAGTCGGGACATCTACATCTGAAAAATAAAGTTGAGGACGACATCGGACTCATGGGATCAATCGGCAGATGGTGAGCAACAACACAATGGCCAAATTTGATGCCAAGATATACTATATATTTACATATGGAATCATTTTTTATCAAAATTATGTAGTCAGCTAGTCTAAAAAATCAACCACATAAGCCCGAAAATCATACCCGCCTCCACGACACCAAAACAACGACAACAAATACCATAACCAAAATTAAAATCAAGTTATGTCATATATTTCATACGCACAGATATAATATCAACTATGGACATGAACACTTGTTCACAAGACCAATCACAACAGCAATAACATTACTCCAAGATCGAAGTTAACCCGTGTTCATGAAGAGAGAAAACAAAACAGAACGAAAGGGTGTGGATTCGCACCTTTTCTGGTGCAGCAAACTCGGGCTCAACGTCAAGGATTTCGGGCGGTCAACAGTCCCAAACACAAGACACCGAGTATACCTCGAAAAACTGAAAGAAAACCTGCGATTTCAAGACCCCTCTATACCGAGTTCCTCTCCTTTCGAGTTTTCTCTCGAATTCTACTTCTTCTTCTTTTTTTCCTTGTTTTCACTCTAATTTCAACCCCCCCTTTTTTAATCTCAAAAACCTCCTTTTTCCTTCTCTAAAAACCTTGTTCTTCGCTCATCCAACTTCTGCTCAAGCAAAACAACGCCTCTCCCCATTTATAGGCACAGATCCGGACGTGAAAGTCCGGATTTGAAATCTTAAAATAAAAAAACGGGAAGAAGAGGGAAGATTTTGAATTTTCAAATCGAGATCTCCTCCCAATCGGCCTTTTCAAAGCCATTAATGACCGGTTTTCACTAAACCGCGACTGTTTTCTCGGAATTCCTTGGGTAGTCAAAATCAAACAAATAATAATCATATAGAGGGAGGTTGGGTTTTCTGTTTTGGTGGGTGGTGGAAGGGAGGGATGAGGGAGAGAGGAGGAGAGAGGGTCGCCCATTGTTGTTGTTCTGGGTAATTGGAAGAGACAAAGGGTCCTTGGAAGAGGGATATCACGCATATTTCGGCCAAACCATTGTTGCGCATAAACTTAACACGATTTTTACTTTAATATCTCAAGTGAATATTACCAAGTAATTATAAATTGTATCACTTTAACACAATTCAATATCAACTTTGATGCGTGAATTACATGAGGTTCCGGTATGAATTAAGTGACTAATTAATTCGTATCAACTCATTTTAAAGGTGTTATTATTTATACTAACAAATTTTTAAAAAATAAAAATAAAGATCAAAATACATTACTAAGTATCCAATAAATTAATGACACATAATTTTTAATGAAATAGTTACAAAAAAGCCCACATCTTCCCATCTATCCTTTTTAAGTTCAACCTTCATTAATGAAAGTTGAACCTCCATTAATGGAGGTAGAATTTTTCAGAAAAGTAAACATACTTCCTCATTCACTGAGGATGATAGATCCGTTTTAAAAACTTCACAAATTTCAGATATGGAGAAAAGAGGCCAATGTTTAGTTAAAAAATTATTTAATGAAAGAAAACATAAATAATTAAAATTTTCTTATGTCATGTAGTTTGTTAATATTTAAGGTTTTTTTCTTTGATCAATTTGCCTTTTGATTCTTTCCTACTAGTAAAGAATCCATTATCTTTGTGGAAAAGCAAAAAAAAAATAATTGTATTTGCCCTCCTAAATAATTTCACTTTTCTTTGCACACTTTGTGTTTGATAAAATTTCTCAAAGAAGTAAATCATTGAATTTTTAGTGATTCTTTGCATTTTTGAGAAGTTTTGGAGAAATATTATTTTGGGTATTTCTTATTGAAGTTGTATGTATTTGTTCAATAGCTAAAATAAAATGGAGAAGAGGGGAGTATTTTGTTGTGTTCTTTGTGTGGATTGATGGAATGAATATTTTTTTTTTTCTTTTGGGTGTTAATGATATCGTGGGTGAAAGAGGAGAATTTTGGGTTGCTGCTTTGGATGTAATTTTGTTGTTGTAAGTGTGGTAGTGTGTTCCATTGATTTTTGAAAAATTCAACCTCCATTAATGGAGGTTAAGGTAAAGAAAAATTGTGTGGAGAAGATGAAATTGTAAAAATCTTTATATATAATTTTTTAAAAAAATTAAAGATGAAAAAATTATGAAAATGTCCCTAAAAAATTATGAAAATACCTTTGAAACGCGCTCAAAAGCGAGTGTAATACACTCTCTTTGCTGAATCAGCAAAAGGTGCCAAAGTGACACAGTTTATGGCTACTTGAGGTGTCAAAAGTGAACAACGTCCAGTTGAAGTGTCAAAATGAAATATCATGACAAATTTAGGGGGCTACCGATGAGTTTGGCCCGCATATTTCTGAATACATTGGAGAGGTGTGAGGAGCAATTAATGCTCTGTCCTTTAAAATTTGACTAATTTTTTGTCTGTCCGATCAAAGATCGGTCGGTCTTAAAAAATTAACTTAAAATAATAATAGTAAAGTATTTATATATATGTATATGTAATGATTTATATGTGAAAAATTGATTATTTTTTATCCGTTTGATCTTGATCGGACAGCCCGAATTCAAAAATATATAAAAAGGTAAATTACAATGAAAATTTCGGAATTCTTTGGGTTAAAAAAAATTGACGGGCTAGATTGATCGGTGTCGATATAATGAAAAAGGTGAAGCAGACATAGAAATTGCACTAAAATTCGACTTAATTTTTGGGCCTTTATTTGAAATTTATAAAATAAAAATTGGGTTCAGAAACTGAAATAGAATCCTTGTTGGCCTTAATACTCCTTTCTACTGAAATTAATTTTACCGATGTTTCCTGATATCCTAAAATTATTTTAGTACCTTCGTACATAAATTACAGACATAATTTGTATACGCGTTTAATTTGATATCTTTTGCGATTTAATATTAACAATATATATATATATATATATATATATATATATATATATGTATATGTGTGTGTGTGTAAAAATAAATACATGCAAAAATAAGAATAAATATAAAATATTTATTTTATATAACAAAATACATATATATGGTCACAATATCGCCTATAAATAAAATTAGAAAAATTGCGAATGCGATTATCTAAAGATATTTTTATGATTTTTGATGTTAAAATATTTAATTAAAATATTTATAATATGATAAAAATTAGATTTCCTTTTATTATTTACAAATTTGTAGAAGTAGAGATAAAAATATGATTCTTATTTCTTATTTAGTTTTTAAAAATTATTTAGGTCGAGAAGCATCGGCAAAAAGAATTAAAGAAAAAAGGACGAGCCAAAATTGGGTATCAACAGTTGCCCCTGAGTGACAGAAGATTTGTGTGAAAATCTTTGGACAATCACGTTGACGTAATCAATTTTGTCTCGGGCAAAACAAAATGATTGAAAGATTATGGTCGGGCTCCGATTTCTAAGCTGCTTATATATCTCGAGTTTCACAAGAAATCAGGCCATTTGTAGTTCAAATTGTAGCAAAGTTTGATGAATATCAAAATTTGCCCCAGTATAAAATTATGGTGACACTGAATTTTTTTGAGGACAACAATAAAGATTTCAGCATGAATGAAAAAAGATACGGGGGCACTTATCCCTGAATTGGTTGCTTGAGATAGCTGGGAATGTGGAGAAGTTGGATAGTAATATCTACTGAGGATTTTGGGAGAAAAGGGGAATTGAAGATCTTCAAAGATTGCCCCAGTATCGGATTAAGAAGATACTGGGTAATGGCACTTAAAAGTTATGAAAATAAAAATGTGAGTCGAGTTGAGTTAAGTCTCTTCGCCGGAATCCTTGATGTAGCTAGGGATGCTTGACATTCCGTTAGCTTGCCCCAGTTTGCTACTAAAAGGGTAGTTTCACGTTGTATTGCATGTTCCTACAAAACAGGTAAAAGGGTGAAAAGTACCTATTGTTCAAAAAAGTTATAAATTGAAATCGTAACGTAAAGAGTAGAGTTTGGATATTCAAACTAATATTGTCTCTGTTTGTGGAGGCCTCCGACTGGCGGGGCAGTAACTGAAATGTAAATAGCTTTCGTCGACTGAGTATCTGCTTGAAAGTAAAAGCCTCAGTCAGCTAAGCAGTATCTGAAATGTAAATAGCCTCCATCGGCTGAAATATAAATAGCCTCCATCGGCTGAGCAGCTGCTTGAAAGTAAAAGCCTCCATCGACTGAGCAGTAACTAAAATATAAATAGCCTTCGTCGGCTGAAATGTAAATAGCCTCCATCGGCTGGAATATAAATAGCCTCCGTAGGCTGAAATGTAAATAGCCTCCGTATGCTAAAATGTAAATAGCCTCCGTCGACTGAAATGTAAATAGCCTCCGTATGCTGAAATGTAAATAGCCTCTGATGGCGGGACATTTGTCCAAAGGTAACTGTCTTGTATTAGCAAGGCGACCTTCAGTTTGAACTAGATGATGGTATTGCTGCTGGAACTTGATATTGTTGTAATAGTGGCCTTCTTACGCGCTTTCTATGGTGTGGGACTCTGATTAGCAGGTTGTGCTCTATTTACTGAAATACGATTCTTCGGTATGACAGAGTATTGCTTTGCTTATGTACATTCTTTGATTTGTGGCGGGGCGTCCCCCTTGCTAGTGCACAACTCCCGATATGGCAAAGAGTTGTATTGCTCATTCGCATCCTCTGATATGGCAAATGATCGCTTTGTTTTCTTATGTACAGTCTTCAAAATGTGGAACTCGATTTCGTTTGTTTATGTACAGTCCTCAAAATGCGAAAGCTTGACTTTCTGGAAGTCTGACGGCATTCTCGATTGGCAGAGTTATTTGGCGCAGTTAGATGATGATTCTTCGATTGGTGAAGTTATTTGACACAATCAGGTAGTTGGCTCCGATTGACGGAGTTTTGTTAGGGGAAGTAAACTGCCTAATTTTCCTATGAAGGGCCCCTTTCTTTGTTGCTTTGACTCAAGTCTTCAGCGTACCTGTAAAATAATTCAATCGAAATTCTTAGAGCTGGTGAGAATTAGTATAAATATATGTAAAGAGAATAAAGTAAGGGAAGAATATTTGGCTCATGTCGTGGTGGTAAGCCGCATGATGCCCCTAATCCTATTGCAAAGCTTCATTTGATGTTGTCTTCCAATTCCTGTCTCCTACGCTCAAAGAAAATTCTTAGTTGGGAGGGGGTGTTGATTTGTGTAGACTTAGGGATCCTGGCTTTGTTTGCAGAATTCTCCAACACTCCCTCGATTGCTCGACCACTCCCAAATCTGAAGTCTCGGTACGTGGGAAAGTTGAAAAGTATAGTGAAAAATACATATATGTAGATGTGGTTTTGCAAATATATTACGTATATATTAAGTATATATAGTAATCCTTTATCGTTTTTAGATTATGACATGTTTTGAAATCCATTAGCCTCAGCTCATCGTTGTGATTCTCGCAGTTTTATCCTTTGGGTGGAACTCCTCTAACTTTGTCGATGTTGTGACGACTCTAGCAGTGAGATCAGTTATATTCTTGGGCTATACTACGAGCGAATGGGGATTTTTGTAAAGGTATGACCGAACCTTTCAGGTTACCTACGTATCCTTAAAAGGAATTAGGTCTGTACGTAGTTTGGGGGATGGAGAAAAAAAATAAAATGCAGCCACCGAGTCTGACTCAGATTGCCTACGTATCCTAAGAATAGGAATCAGGTCATAAAGTAGTTAGATACAAAAGACAAAGTAAAATAATGCAATGACCGGGCCTAACTCAGGCTACGTACATATCTAAGTGGAATCAGGTCAGCCCATAGTTCAGTACAATGAAAAGGTAAAAATATGAAGGGACTGAATTCGATGAGGATTGCCTACATATCCCGCCGTGGGAAGTCAGGTCGAGCATAGTTCTGAATACATTAAAGGATGATGTTTCAGGTTTTTCTAAGGGAAACTGAACCCTATGTGGGAGTCCTACATATCCCACCGTGGGAAGTCAGGCTAATAGGTAGTTCTGTTACATAAAAAAAATGCAAAAGTACAAAGAAACAACAACTAATCCTAATGTCTGCAAATGTAGTACTTCTTCATGGCGTCTGAATTGATCGGCTTCGTGCTTACTGTGCCGTCCATTGCTGCAAGAATTGTTGCTCCCCCTGAGAGTACTCCAATTTGGTGCAAATTTCTTTTTGGCTTCATCTTAGTGAGGGAATATCTTCTTCCATACTAATTGTCCCAGTGTAAATCGATGATGCTTGACTTTCTTGTTGAACGCCTTGATCATTCTATTTTGATATAGTTGACCATGACAGACCACATCCAATCTCTTCTCATCAATGAGCATCAACTGCTCGATCTAGCTACGAATCCATTTAGCATCGTCTAGACCAACCTCCTGAATGATCCTCAATGAAGGTATCTCCACTTCTGCAGGTATTGCTTCTTCTGAACAGTAAACCAACATGTAGGGAGTTGCCCCAGTAGAAGTTCTGATTATGGTGCAATATCCGAGCAAAGCATACGACAGCTTCTCATGCCATTCCCTATTATCGTCCACTATTTTCCTCAAGATCCTCTTGATATTCTTGTGTGCAGTTTCAACTGCTTCATTAATTTATGGTCGATATGCTGTGGAGTTTCGATGAGAGATTTTAAACCTTTCACAAATCTCTCTAATTAATTTAGTAAATGGCTTGCTATTTCCTCCCTGTATCATCATATTGCCCTAACACACATCCAAACATATTATCCATAACAGACATATATAACAACTATTATTTTCCCGGTTCTGGTGGAACCAATACTGGTGGATTAGAGAAATACTCCTTGATTTTGTCAAAAGCCTTCTGATATTGTTCAGTCCATCCGATGGCAGCATCCTTCTTCAATAACTGGAATATTGGTTCATAAATTATCGTGGACTAGGCTATAAACCGACTGATGTAATTAAGTCTTCCTAAGAAACTCATTACGTCCTTTTTGGTTTTAGAATGTGGTAAGTCTTGGATCGCCTTTATCTTAGACGAATACAATTCTATACCTCTCTTACTAACAATGAATCCCAATAACTTTTCTGCGGGAACTCCAAAGACGCATTTGGCTGGATTCAACTTCAGGTCATACCTTTGCAGCCTTTTAAAGAACTTTTGTAAGTCATCTAGGTAATCCGAACTCCTCTTGGACTTGATGATGACATCATCCACATACACCTTGATCTCTTTGTGGGTCATATCATGAAAAAAGGTGGCCATGGCCCTCATGTATATTGCACCGGCATTCTTGAGTCCAAACAGCATTACCCTGTAACAGTACACTCCCCACGGAGTGATGAAGGCTGTCTTTTATATATCACTCTTTTCCATCAAGATTTGATGATATCCCGCAAAACAATCAACAAATGACTGTTGAGATCAACAAGAGGAAAATCATCTTTCGGACTAGCTTTGTTGAGATCCCAATAATCTACACATATTCTTATGTTCCCTTCCTTCTTCGGTATAGGCACGATGTTGGCCATACAGGTAGGATAAGTTGTGACCCTTACAACGTTGGCTTTTATTTGTTTGGTCACTTCCTCCTTAATTCTCAAACTCAAGTCGGGTTTAAATTTCCTCATCTTTTGCTTCACCGACGGATAAGTGGGGTTAGTCGGAAGTCTATGCGAGATGATATCAGTGCTCAAACAAGGCATGTCATCCTACGACCAAGCAAATACATTGATGTATTACTTGAGCAGGCCTACCAGTTCCTGTTTCCTTTCAACCTCCAAGTGTATGCTGACTCGTGTTTCCTTTACTATTTCTTCATCACCCAAATTGACGACTTTAGTTTCATCCATATTTGGCTTCTTCTGACTTTTGAGTTGATCGATCTCCTGCGGCAGGTTTTTAGGCATCATGCTTTCATCGTACTCCTCATAATCTTACTCATCGCTCGCA
This sequence comes from Capsicum annuum, assembly GCF_002878395.1. Classification (NCBI taxonomy): domain Eukaryota; kingdom Viridiplantae; phylum Streptophyta; class Magnoliopsida; order Solanales; family Solanaceae; genus Capsicum; species Capsicum annuum. The sequence continues at coordinate 260,148,211 of NC_061113.1, forward strand.
CTTTGCTCAACGGATTTGTTACATGTCATAATCGTGGAACAAGGATTTTTATTAATATTTGTGTTGAAAAGTATAAAAAGTGAGTAAAGTAAATAGATACTTAAAATAAGAAAAAAAGTTTCAAAAATAAGGACTTTTATTAATAAAGCATTGGGCTTTGGCGAGAGGCGAGTAGCAAAAAGAGCTTCGACATGATTCATTCCTCAATTGATCATACAAACAAAATATTTTTTAAAAGAAACAACAATCCCACACTACCAAGACTCCTGTCGAAAGAGGGATGGGCTAATGGTCCAATTCTGCAAGACTTCTCCAGGTTCAACATCATGGATGGTAAGTTTCTTGAAATCTATCTCCGGTTCTCCTTTGATCACGACCATAAATAAATTTCCTATTCCTTCAATGATATTTTCATCAACCATTTTCCCTGAAACTGGGACTTGGGCTGGCATGAATACCGTCACTCCAAATCCATTACTGCAGGATCCTCCAAAAATGGGCTCATATCCAAGACTTGTAGTACCTCTCTGATGCTTCAACTGGATTGGCTCAACTATACCATCGGCTCTTGATCCTAGCCCTGTCTTGGGATGATACCCATATTTCAACATCTCCGACGCAGCCATCTTTTCAGCGTTCAATATTTTTCCTTAAGTTGGTTCCATCTTCTCATCGGTCCTTGTAGCTTGTATGATCTCCGGGGTATGAAAAACGGCCCCATCTAACTCTTCGGTGATTGGAACTAAATTGACGAAGTAGATGGGATGACTGAATTCCCCATGGACAGTGACTTCTGTGCAACCCCACTCAAACTTCACGCACTGATGGAGAGTGGAAGGGATGGCTTTCCTAGCAACAGATTATAACTGGATGATACACCCATGGCTTGAAATAAGATGGGAAATTCAACTGGTCCTATCAGCAATGTCAAGTAGATTTTTCCAATGACACTCTTTTGTGATCCATCAAAGGCTCTGACCTTTACCTGATTCTCCCTTATATCTTCTATGTTTACACCCAAATCCCTCAGAGTTGAGAATGGATAAATATTACAACATGAACTACCATCGATCAAAATCCTATTTATAATCTTGTCATGGTACCTGACAGAGATATGAAGAGTTTTGTTGTGTGCAGCCTTTTCTGATGGTAACTCATCATCATGGAAAGAGACCTTATTTGCCTCTATCACTAGCCCAATAGCTGCAACCAACGTCTCACTAGTGGTCTCCTTTGGTATGCTAACCCCATATAACACTTCTATCAAAGTATTCCTGTGGGCTTCAGAACTCATAAGCAGGGACATAACGAAAATATAGGTTGGTGTCTTCTTGAACTGTTCTTCAACCGAATAGTCCTTGGGTTGTATCTTCTTCCAAAATTCTGCAGCTTCAACATCAGTAATATTTCTCTTTGGATTTTGATCTTTCCTGAGAAATCCTCGATTCAGTTCCTCTGGCGCGTAACACCATCCTGACCTGGTCATCCCTTGAGCCACATTAGCGTCTATTATTTTTGCCTCGGCTTCAGTTCGATAGTCCCATGGGACTGCTTTAGTGTCATAGTCGAGCCTCCCAATAGCTAATGTGGTTACTATGACTCTCGGTAGGTAAGTCTGAACAATTATAGGCTCTCTCAACTAAACTGTGATAAACGGTTATGATGGGGATACAGTGGTGATTTCTTCTGCGTTCCATATGGACACAATAGTTCCTTTCAAATCACACTCCTCCTCTAGAGTAATCATGTTGAATTCTCAATATCCATTATTTGGCAAGGGTTTCCTGTTCACATTTGGAGCTGCGACGGTGCCTTTGATTATACCCCTCCTTATCAGAGACTCAATTTGATTCTTAAAGCTGTAGCAGTCTTTTGTGTCATGCCCCTGAACTCCTGAGTAATAGGCGCGTCGCTTATTACTATCGAAGTTTTGAGAGGTCAGATCAGGGGACTTTCCCTCAATTGGATGCAACAAACTTGTTGCCCTCAATCTCTCAAATAACTGGGCCAAAGGTTCTGTAATTGGTGTGTAGGTGCGGGTATTTCTGGCTTTAAAATCTAGACGTGGTCTTTGCGCATAGGTTGGTCTATTTTGGTGAGCTGGAGCTTGGACATGGGCGTATGGTCTTGGTGGATTTTAGTATACTGGAGCTCTAGGTAGATTGTAATGCGGTTGAGTATTATACAATAGGACATGTGCAACAATTTAGGGGTTGTTAGGGTAACGGTAAGAAGAATTTCCAGGTTGGTAGTATGGTGTGACGGTTGAGGAATCTTCCTCTTTTTTTTTATTACCATTAATAGAACCAATCTCCATGGCCTTACTTGCAGCTTGCAGTGCAACCATAGATTGAATCTTCCTTGACTTGATGCCTTCTTCTATGAAATCTCATATCTTGACCAATTCTGCAAACTCTTGGCCTATCATTGACATCATCTAACCAAAATAAACGCCCTCTTGAGCTCGAATAAAATACTTGGAGAGCTCGCTTTCATTCAGTGGAGGCTGGATCCTAGCGGCCTTATCCCTCCAACGCCATGCATATTCTTGAAATGATTCTGATGGCTTCTTCTGTATATTGGCTAATGAGAACCTATTTGGGGCAATCTCGGCGTTAAACCTAAAGCGACTCATGAAGTCCTCAGTCATTTCCTGCCAGTCATGCCACTTACGGGGATCTTGTCGGGTGTACCAAGTCAAAGCCTCTCCCGACAAACTCCGAATGAATAGTTTTATTCTCAATTTCTCATTCCTACCCACACCAACCAACTTATTGAAATAAGTCCTCAGATGTGCATGCGGGTCACCCTTTCTATCAAGCACATCGAACTTTGGTGGTTTGTACCCCACTAGCATGTCGATGTCTGGATGAATGCATAAGTTGTCGTAGTCCAGGATTTCAATCCCTCTGGTGATTTGCATGTTTCTAAATGCCCTCTTTAAACTTTTGAGCTGGGTGGCTGTCAACCCTTCTTCACTTGATTAGACATCTTTTCCCAATATTGCATACCGATCAACCTCATATTATGAGAGAAGGAGCTTCGGTAGTATATACAGGTGGAACAGTTATGTTACAAGTGACATATGCCTCAGATATGTGCTGCATTTCTGCCAGTTTTCCAGTCGACACAAATTAACTTTCTTTTGAGGGGATTAATAAACAAAAGGAAAGAAATAAAAATAAAAGGGAAACTATGTAAGTTTGAGAGATAATGAAAATGTAACAAGTAAGTAACACATATATACGCCAAGTTGGCAACATTCAAACGCGTCATAATATAGAGCTTCTTTTCGCCAGTGGTAGGCATATATTTTAATCAATTTGATGATAAATGATTTATTTAAACACATTTGGATTTGAGAATAAACATGACTTTCATTGAACAAAGGCTTCAAATGGTTACATCAAAAGAAATCGAAGATAGCTTAAAAGAAAGTACAAGGACGGCCGCAAAGGCTTTCAATGGGGTGGGCCATGTGGCTCTTTTAAGGAATATAAGAAGATACAACAAGAAAAGAAGTCTAGGGCTAGGTGGGACCGTCGTCATCATCATCATCACTTGGGCACAAAAAGTAGTCCATGAAATCTTGATTAATTATCTGCCACTCCGGGTGGTTTAAATTATCTTTATTTCTCATGGATTGATCTCTGGGTTCCTTATTTGTACCCTCCCTAACATCATTATCATTATCTAGAGGAATCATGTCATTCACTGATCCCAAAACTACTTGTCGATACATGGATGTGGTGAGATATATGTGAGGTAGTATTTCACTTGCCACTTGACACACCATGTCGTAGTCCACCAGCCCAGGAATCCTTTCCCAGCTTGGTCGCTTTATGGGGCCTCCTTCTACTTTCCATGCATAATACCCCGATGTGCACCAAGTCTTCTGGACAACTTCTGCTAAAAGTATATTCATCCATATTTCCTATGGTTTTCTAACTCTGTCCCAAGGTAGTTGTCTTCCATAAGTAATTTCTGTTGCGGCTATGTCTGACCACAAAAGTCTGTTTTGTTCTATGCCAAATTGACGTAGAAATCTAAGTGGAGCGTACTGTTGGATTCCTTCCAACTCAATCAAATCAATGAAATAACTAGTGTACCTCCTTAGAAGTGCTCTTCGTGTGATCCAAGGAAGTTTCCATTGGATGGTATCTCCTGTGAGGTACGTCAAATAAGCTCGCTATTCTTCTATTCCTGGTGGTGCCTCCCAAAATCTTAGCCTCTGTTCATGACTTTGTATCAGGCCGGAGACATCCGTTAGGTTGTTTATGGTCGGCACCTTTTAATATAAATACTCCACGGCCCAAACTTGAAGTAACAAGTTATATCCGCCAAAGAAATTCTCCCTTTTCGAGCAAGCAAACAAAACTCGAAATAATTCTGCCAGTAGCATGGGTACTAGCGTAAGCTTCTCAAAACTAGTGAACATAGTGAAAACCAGATGTATCAAGTTGATGTTGATATGACCCTTTCTTTGAGGGAAGACTATAATTCCTAGGAAGGCAAATACGAAATCCATGGGGCGAACACTCTCCCACCTTCCCCTGCTACAGGCAAAGTCCTTGTGGTGATGGTCATAGCTCATTTGATATCCAAATATCTGAAACAGGTAACCCAAGTTAACCCAACCATATATGTTCTCCCTGGTGCACGGTCTACCCTCAAACCCAAAGTATGTAAAAAGCCATTGCCAGCCATGGCCGACGGGGCTAGCGGGATTCTCCCTCCAAGAGACAAATATATGAGGCTACTGATGTCTTCCAAAGTTGGGGTGATTTTGAAGTCTGCAAACTAAAATGTCATGGTGGCCGAGTCCCAAAGCTCAACCAATAACTTCACGAGCACTTTGTTGGCTTGAATATCTATGAGGGACATCAAAGAGCCCAAGTGCTCTCTGACTTCAGCTCCATGCACGGGCCAAATATTTTGCCACCAATTTTGTAGGCTTTGGGGGATCGAGGCAATCATTTAGATATTTGGTATGGCTTGATTGGTATCCATCTGAAAGAAAAGGTAAAGGAGATGATAAGTCATATATCTCAAATCCATTATGTGTTTTAGTTTTGATTGTCAATAACAATCGTTACACAAAATATGTCGCTAGGTTTGTAGCCTTCGACAAAAGAGTGGTTTTCCTAATTGCAATGAAGATGTCTTGGACCATCTTGCCTAAGGTGTATGTAATATGACCTATTAATAGAGTAAGGTTTTTCCCTAAATATTTGAGAGTGAGACTGAATTACTGCGGGAAGTTACACTAATCTAATTACACCGACTCTGAAACTAAGGAATCCAAAGAAGGTTTGGGGGAGTATAAGACACCCCCCGCGTGAACCACTGTGTGTGAATTGTGTACGGCCAAAGACTCAATAGGAAAATGCAAGTGATAACGTAGTAACAAGAAGTGTTGTTCAAACAAATAAGGAACACGAGTTTGGATTTGGCTTGCGTCTTAACACATAAAGCATTATAAGAATACATGTAAAGGAAAAAATACAATAAGAGCATCAAAATTCTAAACTAAGCGTGTTAAGCTTAGAACCAAAGTCATTAACTCCCCATCAGAGTCGGTATTCTGTCATGCCCTTTTTCAAACCGGTCGAAACAGCACACGGGATGTGATGTCTTGTTCGTGACTCTTGGGATTGGAAAAAATTATTTTTTAGATTCGCCACCTAACTTTTTAGGAAAATTAGAAAAAATTATTTTTTATGTAGAAAACTCTGTTTTAGTCTATCAAAAATGTTCTGAGATTCTGAGTAAGGATTTTAGTTACTCGAGGGAAGGTGTTAAGCACCCCTCAAAGCCTATCCGAAGATAGTCCTTACACTTAGTTTAGGAAAGTATTAGAAAAAAAAACTTCTATTCGTTATTTGCTTAAATGGTGATGGTAAAATAAAGCTTTTATCGTTTTAGACCGAGGTATATATGAATAAACTACCACAATATCAAGGATATAGTTTATTAAAAATATCAATGCATTTTCAAGGATATGAAAATGAGAAAGTGAAAGATTCAACATTGGTATTTATTGGGTTCATGGAAATGTAAATGAAAAATGGAGAAAAAATTATGGAGAAGAGGAGACACCAATTTGGAAAGTGTACTCCTAAAATTGGAAAGTTCACTAATTCTCCCACATTGGTGGGAGAAGGAAACTTTAGAGTGTTTATAATGATGAATACTTACTCCACATAATAAGTGAGACAAGGAATAAGAGATGTCTAGTGCCATCGTAGTCGTCGCGCTCGCTCAGCTTCGGCTTCGACTTCAAATTTGGATTTGGATTTGTCAAATGATCGATCGATGAGATCTATCTTTTTGGACAAACTTTATTTGATGAAATATGATCAATACTCCATTTATATGCATGCAGTAACAGTAACAGATGCAAAGTTTTGACAGAACTGATACACTATTTCGACTGAACTGATGTACTATTTTATTTCGACTGAACTGATATACTATTTCTGTTTTGACTGAACAAATGCAATTCTTCAATGATGTGATGCACTGTTTCAAATAGGTGCACTTTTAGGTAAAATGGTATACTGCTTCAGCAAAAATGTTGCAGACATGCATTTTCAGAAACATCACACCATTTAAGTGAACCAATGCCACCTTTTCAAAGAGGCATCTACTAGGCTATATAAACTTGCTTTCCTTCACAGGTTTTGATATGGAATTTTCAGAATAAAAACTCTCTTCTTTTCTTTACAAATATTCCGTGTGATCAATCAAAATATTCTGTGAGTTCGAAGAATCCGCTTATTAAAGGTACCGCTATAGTCGAATTGAAGGCCATTTTATTTTGGGAGGAAGATTCCATAACCTTGGGTAGGGGAATTATTCCTTAAGGAAAGTCCATGAATTCGGACGACTTGGTCTTATTCATTTCTGTTTCATCTATTTCTGAAAAACAAAATACACCTCTTGGAAAGGTCATTTTGATCTTGTGTTGAGGGTATTTGATATACTTCATTGTGTTCTTGTTTATATACTTGAACTTTAGTTGAAGTTGTTATTTCTACTATACAGATTCTACGTACCCATAGAAGGAAGATAATAATCTTAAGGAATAAATTTACAGAATCTATATAACTTATTTTTGGAGATTAAAGCTTAGTTTTTCTACTCCACTTGAATTTAACTAGTGATTAGAAGACATAAAATCTTCATCACAAGTTAAAGTTCACTCGGTTGACGATTTGAAGTTATAAAAACTTCATCGTTAATTAGAAACAAGAAGAAAAAAAGTTTTTTAACTTTATAAGTAGTATTCTGAAAATACTAAATTTTTCTATCTTGTGTTGACAGGAAAGATGACTAACAAAAGTCAAATGATGGATACGACAACGTCTGTGGGGGAAACTAATATTGCCACATCAAGTCGTACAAATGCTCCACCAACAATGGCACCGACAGAGAAGCCCAAAAAATTTTTGGGCATTGACTTCAAGTGGTGGCAGCAAAAGGTGTTCTTTTACCTCACCACTTTATGTCTGCAATGGTTCACTAGCGAAGACGCTCCTGAGGTGCCCGAGGAACCTCGAACAAAAACTGCTTCGTTATTGTAGAAGCTTGGAAATATTCGGACTTCCTGTGCAGGAATTATATTCTGAGTGGTCTCCAAGACGAACTCTACAATGTTTATAGTGGAGCTAAGACACCAAAGGAACTGTGGGGGGCACTTGAACGAAAATATAAGATAGAGGATGCGGGAATTAAGAAATTCCTTGTTGCACGGTTCCTGAACTTTAAAATGATAGATATCAAATCTGTTGTCTCTCAAGTACAAGAGTTACAAGTCATCATACATGATCTCCTAGCAGAAGGTTTAATTGTGAATGATGCTTTTCAAGTAGCAGCTATAGTTGAGAAGCTACCACCTTTGTGGAAAGACTTCAAAAACTACTTAAAGCTTAAATGCAAGGAGATAACTGTTGAAGATTTTATTATCCGACTTCGTATTAAAGAGGATAATAAAGCTGTCGAAAGAAGGTCAAAGAGGAATTCCACAATTAATGAAACACATATTGTAGAAGATGACCAAAACAATTCCAAGAAAAGGAAGAAAGCTGAACAAGGAAGCAATCAACCCAAGAAAAAGTTCAAGAAAAAATACTTCAACTGTGACAAGATTGGCGACAAGTCCATAGATTGTCGTGCCCCAAAGAAAAGCAAGAAGAAGGATCAAGCAAATATGATTTAATCCAACAAAGAATGCGATGATCTGTGTGCTATGTTCTCAGAATGCAGCTTGACTAGGAATCCTCGCGAATGGTGGATGGATTCTGGTGCCACCCGCCATGTATATGCCAACAAAGATTGTTTCGTCATTCGCTCGGCTCAAAGTAAAAGAAATGATCTACATGGCTAACTCCGCTACGGCTAAGGTAGAAAGAACAGGAAAAATTTGCCTAAAAATGACTTAAGGAAAGGTCTTGACACTTAACAATGTCTTGTATGTTCTGGAGTTACGTAGGAATTTAATTTCTATTTCACTTCTAGACAAGAACGGATTCAAATGTGTAACCATTTCTGAAAAAATTGTAATTAGCAAAGGAGAAATGTATGTAGGAAAAGGCTATCTGACCGAAGGCCTTTATAAGATGAATGTAATGACTGTTGAAATAAATAGAATTTCGAATTCTTCTTATTTTCTTGAGTCTTATGATTTATGACATGAACGTTTAGGCCATGTTAATTACAAAACGTTACGAAAACTGATTAACTTAGAAGTTTTGCCAAACTTTGAGTGCAATACATCAAAGTGTCAAACATGTGTGTGGAATCGGAGTATGCAAAGTATCCTTATAAGTCCATTGAAAGGAATTCCAATCCCTTAGACTTAATACACACCGACATTTGTGATATGAAGTCAACGCCATCACGTGGTGGGAAAAAGTATTTCATAACTTTTATTGATGATTGCACTACATATTGTTATGTCTACTTGTTAAATAGTAAGGATAAAGCAATAGATGCATTTAGGCAATATAACTGAAGTTGAAAATCAGTTAGACAAAAAGATTAAAATGATAAGAAGTGATAGGGGCGGAGAATATGAATCTCCCTTTGCGCAAATATGTGTAGAGAATGGAATAATCCATCAAACCACGACCCTATATTCACCTCAATCTAATGAAATTGTGGAAAGAAAAAATCAAATTTTTGAAGGAAATAATGAATGTCTTACTTATAAGTTCTAGTTTACCACAAAACTTATGGAGGGAGGCTATCCTTACGGCCAATCGTATACTCAACAGAGTTCCCTATAGTAAGACACAATCAATTCCTTATGAAAAATGGAAAGGAAAGAAACCCAACTTGAAATATTTCAAAGTGTGGGGGTGTCTAGCCAAGGTTCAAGTTTCTATACCTAAAAGAGTAAATATAGGACCTAAAATGATGGACTGTGTATTCATAGGATATGCTAAAAGTAGTAAAGCATATTGATTTTTGGTTTATAAATCCGAACATCCGGATATTAATGAAAATACGATAATTGAATCAGATAATGCTGAATTCTTTGAAAACATTTACCCGTATAAAATTAGACATGAACAGTCTAGTGGAGGATCTAAACGACCTCGAAATAAACCAAGTGAGAATGTACATAATGAAGAAAATCTAAGACGTAGTACACGTCAAAGAATGTCACTTCGTTTGGATCAGATTTTGTAACATTTCTCTTAGAAAATGAGCCTCAAACATTTAAGGAAGCGATGTCGTCGTCAGACTCATCCTTTTGGAAAGAGGCAGTCAATAGTCAGATAGATTCAATCTTAAGCAACCATACATGGAATTAGTTGACCTTCCTCCCGTAAATAAACCGTTGGGTTCTAAATGAATCTTCAAAGGGAAAATGAGGGCGGATGGTGCTATTGACAAATACAAGGCAAGACTTATAGTAAAAGGCTTCAAACAGAAGGAAGGCCTTGATTACTTTGATACATACATGCCAGTAAAAAGAATAACCTCAATTCGAATATTAATTGCCTTGGCGATGGTATATGATCTTCAAATTCATCAAATGGATGTGAAGACTGCATTCCTAAATGGAGATTTGGAGGAAGAAATATACATGGAACAACCTGAGGATTTTGTGGCTCCAAGAAAAAGAAATAAGGTGTGTAAACTTGTTAAGTCACTTTATGGACTAAAACAATTACCTAAGCAATGGCTTGCAAAGTTTGACCAAACCATATTGGCAAACAGATTCGAGATAAATGACTATGAAAAATGTGTATATATTAAAGACACACCAAATCACCAAGTCATTGTTTGTTTATATGTGGATGATATGTTGATCATCAGTAGAGACATTTCTGACATAAATACAACAAAAAGATTGCTCGAGAGCAAGTTTGATATGAAAGACCTTGGAGTTGCAGATGTAATCTTAGGTATAAGAATCCATCAAACTCCACAAGGATTGACATTGTCACAGTCTCATTATATCAAAATGGTACTTTACAAGTTCAAGTATATGGAATTCGGTATTGCCAAGACTCCATTGGATGTGAGCTTTGCACTTCGAAAGAATGAAGGTGAAAGTGACTCGCAATTGGAGTACGCAAGAGTATTGGGTGTTTAATGTATATAATGAACTGTACATGATCATACATAGAATGCACTATCAGTAAATTGAGTCGGTACACGAGTAATCCCAACAAAACTCACTGGATGGCAATAAAAAGAGTTTTGGTGTATCTTAAGTACACTCAAAATTATGCCTTGCATTATAATAAATATCCTGTGGTACTTGGAAGATATAGTGATGCGAATTAGATCACTGGATCGAATGAAGTAAAATCCATAAGTGGATATGTATTTACTATCGGTGGAGGAGCAGTCTCTTGGAAATCATCCAAACAAACTTGTATTGCTAGCTCTACAATAGAATCTGAATTTATCGCATTGGATAAAGCTAGTGAAGAAGCAGAATGGCTCCAAAATTTCTTAGAAGATATTCCTTATTGGACCAAACCAGTGGCACCAGTATGTATACACTGTGATAGCCAAACGACAATAGGTAGGGCATGGAGCATGATGTACAACGATAAATCTCGTCACATACGACGAAGACACAATACCGTTAGGGAACTTATCTCTAGTGGAATTATCACTGTAGACTATGTAAAGTCAAAGGATAATGTGTGTTGGATCCACTTACAAAAGGCCTATCTAGAGAAGGAGTAGAAATGGCATCCAAGGGAATAGGTTTAAGGCCTAGGACAAGTCAGCATGACGGTAACTCTACCTAGAAGACTGGAGATCCCAAGAGCTAGGTTCAAGGAGATCAAATAAAGTTGTGTCTGACAGGTTCAACATTGTCAAATACCCAACCCATTCTCATGATGTAGACAATGTTTAGTAAACAAGAATAAGACTTCAGGAGAAAAGTCTTTTAATGATTATCTAAATTTGGCAGATTTGACCAAATATTTTAATCTATAGGATTGAACGTTTAGAAATCACCTATGTGAGGGAGAAGTGGAAGCCGCTTCAAGGAAAATGTTAGTAAAGGCCTATTCTCTAAGCTCTCGTGAAAACCGAGACATTTTCATGGCTGAAAAGAATAAAACCGTAAGAACCATAAACTTTAAAAGGATGATTGTGTGACATGTGTTGTATAGATGTACATTAAAGCTCGACGTTTCAAAGATATCAAATCTACCGATTGACCGAGTACATCTGATGCATGTTTACTACGGAAAGTTCAAAGGGAAACCCACTTATCCAGATGCAATCAGTCTTTGCTTGATGATCACATACTTGTCCGTAAAAGTTTTATGAAAAATAGCGATTCCCCATTCATGTGGGGGATTTTTGGGTTCATAGAAGTGTGAATGAAAAATGGAGAAAAAATTATGGAGAAGAGGAGACACCAATTTGGAAAGTGTACTCCCAAAATTGGAAAGTTCACTAATTCTCTCACATTGGTAGGAGAAGGGAACTTTGGAGTGTTTATAATGATAAATACTTACTCCACATGATAAGTGAGACAAGAAATAAAAGATGCCTCGCGCTGTCGTCGTCACCGCTCGCTCGGCTTCGGCTTCAGATTTGGATTTAGATTTGGATTTGGATTTGTCAAACGATCGATCGATGAGATCTATCTTTTTGGACAAACTTTATTTGACGAAATCTGACGAAAACTTCATTTATATGCATGCAGTAACTGTAACAGATGCAATGTTTCGATAGAACTGATGCACTGTTTTGACTGAACTGATGTACTATTTCTTTTCGACTGAACTGATGCATGCACTGAACTGATATACTATTTCTGTTTCGACTGAACAGATGCAATTCTTCAATGAAGTGATGCACTGTTTCGAGCAGGTGCACCATTAGGTGAAATGGCATACTACTTCGGCAAAAATGTTGCAGACATGCATTTTCAGAAACATCACTCCATTTAAGCGAACCAATGCCACATTTTCGAAGAGGCATCTGCTAGGCTATATAAACCTACTTTCCTTCACAGGTTTTGACATGAAATTTTCAGAATAAAAACTCTCTTCTTTTCTTTACAAATATTCCGTGTGATCAATCAAAACGTTTTGTGCGTTCGAAGAATCCGCCTATTTGAAGTACCGCTATAGTCGGATTGAAGGCCATTTTATCCTGCGAGGAAGATTCCATAACCTCGGGTACAGTGAGGGGAATTATTCCTTAAGGAAAGTCCGTGAATTCGGACGATCTGGTCTTATTCATTTCTGTTTCATCTATTTCTGAAAAATAAAATACACCTCTTGGAAAGGTCATTTTGATCTTGTGTTGAGGGTATTTGATATACTTTATTGTGTTCTTGTTTATATACTTGAACTTTAGTTGAAGTTGTTATTTCTACTATACAGATTCTGCGTACCCGTAGAAGGAAGACAACAATATTTTATAAAATTCAACGAATTTAATCTTTGTGAAAAATGTAAAGTTTAGTAACAAATGTCGATGAGTTAGTAGCTAAGTAAAATAATTAGATTTTAAGATCATGCGAAACTTATTTTTTATGAATATTATTATTCACGCCTAAACAAAAATAAAATAATTTATGTTAAGAATAAATTTATGTAGATGCATTTATAAAGAACACACATGGCATCAAGACAGACTAATTCTTCATTAAATAGTCTAGTATGCATAAAAACATGGTAACATTCATTTATATTGTGAGATTTTTTAAAATAACGATTAAAAATAAATTAGTAATAAACTTGGAGTGGAATATGAATTCATAATTGAAATAAGAGGTAAATAATTGTAATAAATTAAGATAAATAATAATGATACAAAAATACCTCGTATATTATAGTGCATATTTAAATATATCTTGCATTTTAATCTTTTCGAAATCTAAAAAAAAGAATACTCAAGCAAATATTAAAAAGTGAAATTTTAGAATTATTAGCTTATCAAAATGTATTAACGAATAAATTTTACCAAACATTCGAGTTTAGCGATTTGTTTTTTCCTATTAAATTAGTTTTTGAAATTTCATTCATTATTTTTTGGGACATGAAAATTACTACGTCCATCTTATTGGAAAGTCTCTTTAAAGTAAGACAACCAACTAAACACTTGGCCCAAAATTTTAAGATTTGCTAGTCTTTTAAAGAAAATTTGCTTCTACGGACTAATTAGTTAAGCGTTAATCGCAACATCATGATAATAATATACTATTTAAGAGATCGACACATAATAGAGCAATTATAAAATAATAAATAAAGTTATCTCAAACAAACTTAATAAAAAAGTAGAGTTAATTATCATTCTAAAGCAGATCATAATATGATATGAATAAATTAAAGGAAGAACGACTAAGGGGTACTAGACTCCGTTTCGAAGCTTGAACTTCTAATTTTACGATTCTGGGGCTCTTGTAATCCTAGTAGTGATTGACCCGATGCTTGGGTTAAAATGAGTTTCATTGTGAAACTCCAACTTCCGTGTTAACATGTGAAAAAAAGAGATAAGGATTAATAATCGATAAACAAATCTGCATATTGAGACATAGCACAAAGATAAGTACACAAACAAACAAATAAATAAATAAATAAATGAATGAATTTTCCATGGTTATGGTATATGGTCCACTACTTAAGTGATGATAAGTCTCTAATTTTTGCTAAATTTACAAAAGTGCTTTTAATAATCAAATTATGTTTGGATAATTTTTTTCAAGAAGTGCTTTTTTGAGACAAATGACCAAAAAGGACATCTATCAATAGACTTTTATTACTAAAATCAATTTATAGAGATTTTTTTTTAAATATCTATTATAATATTTTTAATTAATTTTTTTTATTTAATTAAAAGGTACGTACTCTAGAATTTTCAATCAATATTTATATACATAAATACATTAAAAAAATTAAATGGAGATATATTACTTAAAACATCAAACAAAAATGAATATAAAAGTTATTTCATAAATTAAATCACTACATATGGAAAATTAACGACAAAAATAATTGGCCCTTCATACATCACAAAAATTTTCAACGATTTCATCCCTAATTTTATCACGCAATGTCTTCATACTTGTAGAACATCTGTCTTGTATTTCTGAAGGTATACCAAAAGGCTGGTCTGCTTCTTCAATCTCTGTGATGATGTCTTCATTAGCATAATAGTTAAAATCTTTATCAGTAGTAGAGTGTTGTCGTATGAAATTATGTATAACCATGGTAGTTGTAACAAGATGAACTTAAGTTTTGAATTTAAAAGATGACATTGAATGTAGGAGAGCAAATCTATTTTTCCAAACTCCAAATGTTCTTTCAATTGTACATCTTAAATTGGAGTGAAAGAAATTGAAAGTCTCATTTAAATTTCTGAAGTTAGAATTACGTCTGAAATCAGGGAGATGATAACGTTCCCTTTTATATGGTCCTAAATAATCAATCATTGTTGAATTACCCGAGTCCACTAAATAATATTTATCTACATCAACATAAGAAAAATTAATTAATTTATGTAAAAATAATATAATTTATAAAATAATACAAAATATAATATTAAATTCACTAACCTGGTGGTGGATGAGGAAAATTAAGATCTGATCTTTTAAGTGCTTGATTAAATATCCTAGCATCATGTGCAGTACCTTCCCATCCAGGCCATACAAATGTGAAACACATGTCCCAATCACATACTGCCATAACATTTTGAGAAGTGAAATCATATCTACCAATATATTTAATTTGATCCTTCGAAGGAACAATACACGATACATGTGTTCCATCTATAGCTTCAATGTAATTTTTAAAATATGGCCAATACCTTTTATCTTCTTTTAGTTTAAGATGTATATCATAAAAGGTTGAATCTTTTATCTTAATAATATCCATATCCAATTTCAAAAACGCATATAAAATATGATGAAAATGTCTATTAACAGTTTCTCTCGAATGTTGAAACCTTTCCTGGATCATTCGATTTCCAACACCATAACCTACTACCATTAAAAACATAGCAACTATCTCCTTGATGGTCATATTTCTTGTTGCTTTTAAGTTATATTGTTCATTTAAAGTCTTGCACAACTCAAGAAAAATATATTTGTTCATTCTAAACATTTCGTAACATCGTCGGTCATGTCCTTCAAGTACTTCTTTAATGAAATAGAAACCTATATGAAGAGAATTTCTACATGGAAACTTTAAGAAAAACTTCATGAAATATTCTGTTGCTAAAGTGATGCTGGAAATTGCCTTATCAAAAACAATATTATTATCATTATTACTTTTATTTTTAATTAAAACTTCTTCATCAGACACATCATCATCAAACGCATTACAATTATTTCTAGCCAATGACATATCTATAAAAAAATTAAAAAAAAAATTAAATTTAATAATGTAAAATTGACAATTTATTGCACATAGAATCATAGTGTAAATTATTCAAATATAAAACTAAATAACTTGAATAAACAAACTTTTATAGCTAAAAAAAACCCAATTAAAAGAAAAAAAAATCATATGTTTTAAAAGCAAATCATAATAAATAACATCATAAATCTAATCCTTATGAAGCATGGTCTTCCTTTCTAACTATTGTAATTGCAATTCTGCATCTTTTTGTGCTAAGAACATTTCTCTCATTGATTGTTTGACAAGTAAATCACATACTTTCCACCATAAATCACTACCAACAATCATACCAGGCAAATTGCGAACTATAGTCATTGCATTTTTAATACTAAATGAACTTTCTCTCGACTCTGTTGAAGTGCGTGATTCAATGCCGTCAGCAATTCTCTCAATTAATGAACTAATTTTCTGACTAGGATTATTTTTTTCGTTTCTGTTGATACCTTTCTTTTTCTTCTAGTATCACTCTCACTATTACTTTTTTTTTTCTGTTTCAATTAATTCTTCTACACCATCAAAAGTTATATATTCTTCATTATTTATTGGAGTATCAAACTCAAATGGTTGCTCAGATTGAAACCATCTACTCCTATGTATACCATCTGGTAAAACTCCAGATGATGGTGCCCACGCATGTTTGCCAGTAGCAACAACATCCTTAAAACATATCTCCATTTGAGTTAAATATTGTAAGCCTTTTTCTTTAAATTTCTCTACATCTGGATTTCCCTACAATAATGAGAAGAAATAGGATAGTTATTAGTGACCAAAATAGTAAAATAACTTATCAAGTTTAATTGAATTATATGTAATAAGATTAGAAGTACCTTTATTTTTCTATCCCACCATTTAACACTCGCTTGAATGGTTTTCTTTTCGCTATCCCAACCTAAACCAGTTTCCTTTCCAACTAAAGTGTCCTATTCTTTTCAAGTGTTTTTAAGATTATCCCATTTATTCTTTAATTTGACTTTATCATATTTTTTTCTGGTTCTAGCGTTGAATCTTGTCACCAAATTAGTCCATCCAGTTTTGTTGAAGTGGGTACCAGGGCGATTTCCAGCGATAACTTCATCCACACATAAATTTAAAAATAACTCTATGTTTTCTGTACTCCATTTAACCGTCTCAACATTACTCATTTTCTATGCATTAAAGATATATGATTAATAATAATAACATTACACAAAATAGTGAAATGAAAATATTATTATCAAAATAAAAACTTAACAAAATCAAAGAATTTCACAGACAACGATATTATCACATATGCTATTATATGTATGCACATAAAAAATTTAATTATATCATGATAATTATTAAAAAAAACATACCTTCAAATGAGAAAGAAATTTTGATTCAAAAAATAACTTATTAATAATAAAGATGACTTTATATTTTGAAGAGTAGTAAAATATATGTATATATGAGAAATATTATCTGTATTTATAGATGAAGGAGAAGGTGTGCAATACGCTAAACTCGTTGAATGAATAGAAGGTTTGAAGAAAAGGTCAAATAAATATTTATTTAGAATCTATCTTCTTTTTGTTACCTTATTTTTTGGATTCATTTTACTTTGTCAAATTTACTAAAATTTAGCAAACACTATATTCATGTTTACAAATATCTAAATGAGATAATATTTGTTATTTTTTTCCTTTTCTTTTGAATATGTCTTTACCATTTCAATTCTAAAATTAAGTAGCCAAATTCATATATGTATACTACCTGATGACAAATATTTAAAATAAAATTCTATCTATTATTCATTATCTTTTTTTAATATATTTTTACGGTGTCAAAATTTACTATGAATAAGCAATCATCATATTCATATATATATATACACTATATATGTATACTACCTGATGACAAATATTTAAAATAAAATTCTATCTATTATTTGTTAGCTTTTTTAAATATATTTTTACGTAGTAAAGATTTACTACGAATAAGCAGTCATCATATATATATATACATATATATATATATACATATATATATATACATATATATATATATATATATATATATATATGTACAATCTTTTAACAAATATGTCCCTTTTCATGAATTATTTATTAAAAATTAAATATTTGAAATTTTTTTTATATGTGATGTCAAAGTACAATCTTGTAACGTGATTCATTTGTTAATTATTATCATTAATAATAATAAAATAACTTATATATTCTTTAGTCATCATCATTAATGATATTTTCAAATTTATTTAAAGAAAATGAGCGAAAATAAAATAAAAATATATAAAATCATAAAGAATTATGATTTAAATATGAAATGTAAAATTTTAAAAATCAAACGTTAATCAAACTTGTAAGATATGTTAATATATATATCTTTCATAAATAAAATAATTTTCTGCTTTTGTTTCTGCTTTTTTTAAGAAGCAGAAATTTTCTGCTTCTTCCAAGCAGAAAAACTGCTTCTGCTTATTTTTAAAAGCACTTTTGAAAGTTTATCAAACACCCTCTTTTTTTAAAAAAGTGTTTTTTCTTCAAAATAAGTGCTTATTTTGGGAAATAAGCAATCCAAACATGCTATTAGACATGAGTCCACTTAACACATTACAATCACACGGACATGAAAGTAATAAAGGAGAGAGGTTGTGGGATGCTGCCCGTGCCCCATTTTGTATAAATCAAAATTAGATTAGACCTCTAAGATAACCATTCACCTTACGTCTTCAAAGGATAACATCTAAAATCTTTACATTTTTTTTCTTTTCAGAATCAATCAAACTTCCATCAAGTTTTTTTTCTTTAGACAAAGCTCGAGACAAAATATATCTTCAAAGTGGAATAGCTAAACAACTACACCGACGAGACTTAAAATAAATAGGCATTCACGAAGTCAGGACATCCACATCTGAAAAATACAGTTGAGGACGACATCGAACTCATGGGATCAATCCGCAGATGGTGTGTAACAACACAATGGCCAAATTTGACGCCAAAATATACCATATATTTACATATGGAATCATTTTTTATCAAAATTATGTAGTCAGCTAGTCTAAAAAAAACGACATAAGCTCGATTACGATTGAGGTAAAATCACACCCGCCTCTACGCACCAAAATAACGACAACAAATACCATAACCAAAACTAAATTCAAGTTATGTCATATATTTCATACGCACAGATATAATATCAACTATGGACATGAACACTTGTTCACAAGACCAATCACGACAGTAATAACATTACTCCAAGATCGGAGTTAACCCGTGTTCATGAAGAGAGAAAACAAAATAGAACGAAAGGGTGTGGATTCACACCTTTTCTGGTGAAGCAAACTCGGGCTCAACGTCAAGGATTTCTGGAGGTCAATAGTACCAAACCAAAGACACCAAGTATACCACAAAAAACTAAAAGAATACCTGCGATTTCAATATCCCTCTATACCGAGTTTCTCTCCTTTTGATTTTTCTCTCGAATTCAACTTCTTTTTTTTTAATTTCCTTGTTTTCACTCTAATTTCAAACCCCCTTTTTTTCATCTCAAAAACCTCCATTTTCCTTCTCTAAAAATTTTGTTCTTCGCTTATCCAACTTCTGCTCAAGCAAAACAACACCCCTCCCCATTTATTGGCACAGATCCGAACACAAAAGTCCAAATTTGAAATCTTAAAATAAAAAAACGGGAAGAAGAGGGAAGATTTTGAATTTTCAAATCGAGATCTCCTCCCAATCGGCCTTTTCAAAGCCATTAATGACCGATTTTCAGTAAACTGCAACTGTTTTCTCTGAATCCCTTGTATAGTCGAAATCAAACAGTTAATAATCATTATTTTGTGTTTGTTGAATCCTGATTTTTGGTTTACGGGTTTGTAAACTGACCAAAAAAAGGTATTCTCGCGTGGGGGAGTTGGCAGGTGATGGCCAGCTATGGAGGCAGGTTGGGTTTTCCATTTTGGTGGGTGGTGGAAGAGAGGGATGAGGGAGAGAAGAGGAGAGAGGGTTAACCATTATTGTTGTTTTGGGTAATTGGAAGAGACGGTACTATGGGTCCTTGGGAAGAGTAGGGCTGCATATCGGTCGGTTCGGTTTTGAAAATTATCGTTTTGTATATATGCTAAACCATTAAAGAACCGTTAAGATATCGGTTAATTGCTTGTCGATTTATCGATTTTTCATTGTTATCAGTCTGGTTATCGGGTGAACCGTTACCATTAAACATATCTAATGTTTAATGCCTACGACCCTACTGTTTAGTGATTTTTCTTGTTTCTATGCACAAACTACTAGCACAAACACAAACATTAGAATGTTTACGACACAAAATTTTCCTTGTAAATGACTTGGAAGAGGACTTCCATTATCAGATTCTGCTGTAAAGCTTACGTTTATTCCATATATAAATATACATGTACTCCTTTGAAGTACATGAACAAGTGCTTTTTTAACGTTATTCTAACTACACCTCGAGGAAAAGGATGCCTTTCAATACAATATTAAAAATGAATGTGCTTATTTGACTTTGCCTTGTTTATAAAATTGTTGTTTGCATGTTCCTATCAGCAAGTAGTGGAACTTTTCTGATGGTATTATGCCTAATCTGTGTAAATTAACAGACCTTTAACTTCATTGCCTATAGGCTCTCTACGTATTTGACATTTTCAAGTAGCTAGAGCTAAGGTGAATACCAGCAGTCCTAAGTTTATGTGCAGAATACCACATGAAATTTAAAGAATGGAGAGTTCAGTATGGCTTTGCAATAGAAGCTGTCATGACTTATCCTTACATTAGCTATAATGTCAATAACCTGAAGAACAAACAACTTTAATAACAATAGCCAAATTTCTCAACAAACTGCTATCATTTACACACAAATAAAAAAAATGAACAGAACCAAAATAAAGTCAATTCCAGAAAACAGTGCAAAACAGCAAATTCCAGAAGTCAAAAATCAGATATTCAGTGTGCAAATTTCATAAACCAGAATCCAAATGCAAGGTTCTTACTTTGCAATATGTATAGAGCAGAATAGACCACACCATAACAACAACAACAACAATAATAACAAACCCAGTATATTCCCACATAGTGGGACCAGAATAACAATAAAAATTAAACTAACGCGATGAGTAGGACAGAGTCGAGGTCAATTCTGTCTACTAATATTAACTTGTCACCGTCTTATTTCTCAATTTTTGAATGCATTTCACAACAACTATGTGATACTCCTTTGTGATTTTTTGGTTTTTGACTACAAACACCAAAAAATTACAATGGCAACTCGAAATCATCACTAATTTACACCAAACAATAATAAAAATTACACTATTACGATGAGTACGACAGACTCGAGGTCAGAAATCAGAACTTAGTAAGAATTTTTGTAATTATGATTATTAAAAATGATCCTTAGCATAATAAATCAAAGATTGGACAGAAATTAACATAAAGTAGAAGAATTTTGAACTTTAACATAAGATTGAGGCATTGAGCAGTAAGAATGAGATGGTGTGAATCATCGTTACCTGTTGAGCACAGCAAATTATCTTTGGTGTGAGTTTGAATACCTCTTCTTGGTGTGAATACTGAGATTTGAGAGTGAGAGACGATTGACGAGGAGACACTAAGAGAGTAAGAGGCAACTGACGTCTGGCAAGAGTGTGTGTGAATTGTGAATATTGACTAAAGGATAAACCCTAAGTGGCTAATTCACTTATTTCACTCTAGAAATGGGTATTGGGCTATTGGCCATTGGGAATTAATTGGGGCCTTTAGGACAGACGGTAATGGAAATACAATAAATGGGCTTAGCAGTGAGCACTAAAGTGTAATAATGTATTGCTCCTATCGTGTTGTCGGGCCACCCGCTAAAAATATTAGATAAATCGAGGCCCGAACCGTTAAACCGATTATAAGAATCTTGGACCCGAAACCCAACCCGACAGGTAAAAAAACCAAACCATTAACCCGATAAATATATTATTGGTTCGGGTTAACGGTTTGAACCAAAATATGCACAGCCCTAGGGAAGAAGGATATCACACATATTTCTGAATACACTGGTGATTTGTGAGGAGTAATTAATGCTCTGTCCTTTGAAAATTTGACTAATTTTTGGTTGATCCATCAGATCAAAGATCGGATGGTCTTAAAAAATTAAATTAAAATAATAATAGTAACGTATTTATATATATATATATATATATATATATATGTATATGTAGAGTTTTATACGTGAAAAACGGATTAAAATTGATTATTTTTTATCCGTTTGATCCTGATCGGACAGTCCAAATTTAAAAATAGATAAAAAGGTAAATTATAATGAAAATTTCGGAATTCTTTGGGTTAAAACAAATTAACGAACTAGATTAATCTGGGTCGATTGAGTGAAAAATATGAAACGGGCAGGGAAATTGTACTAAAATTCGAGCTGATTTTTGAGTCTTTTTTTTGAAATTTATAAAATAAAAGTTGGGTTCAGAAATTGAAATTGAATTATTGTTGGTCCGAATATCTTTTCTACTGAAATTAATTTTATAGATGTTTCCTGATATCCTAAAATTATTTTAGTACGTACGTACATAAATTACAGACATAATTTGTATACGCGTTCAATTTGATATCTTTTGTGATTTAATATTAACAATATAAATATATGTGTGTGTGTGTAAAAATAACTATATGCAAAAATAAGAATAAATATAAAATATTTGTTTTATATAACAAAATACATAATATGGTCACAATATCGTCTAAAAATAAAATTAGAAAAACCGCGAATGAGATTATCAAAAGATAATTTTGTGATTTTTGATGTTAAAATATTTAATTATATTTAATTAAAATATTTTATAATATGATAAAAAATAGATTCCCTTTTATTATTTTTAAATTTGTAGAAGTAGAGATAAAAATATGACTCTTATTTCTTATTTAATTTTTAAAAATTATTTAGGGTTGAGAAGCATTGACAAAAATAATTAAAGGAAAAAGGATGAACCAAAATTGGGTGTCAATAAACATAAATCAGCATTAACCTTAATAATGTGAATTTACTTGAACAAGATCGGTAAAAGTAAACAATAAATACATCACCATCTGCGTACATTCAATGACTTTACATGTATTTCATAAACAACACAATCTATGAGTTTTGTTAAGAGATTTGTAATTATTTGATGTGTGGATATGTATTTCACGTTCACTTTCTTTTGTACAATCATGTCTCTTACAAAATTATACTATATGTCAATATGTTTCATCTTTTTATGGTACTTTGAATTTTTTGTGTAGGCTATTACAGTTTAACTATCACAACTGGTTGTGACAAATTCAACAATATTGTTATAAACACCCATGAGGATCCAAAAATATTTAAGTCAAATAACTTTTGCACAACAGATGAAAGTACTGCGAATTCAACTTTCATTGTAAATAGGGTTATACATGACTACTTCATTCTATTTCATGATATAAGGCCATTTTAAAGAAAGAATGCATATTCAGAGGTGGACATTCTCTCATTTAAATCTCCTCCTCAATCAACATCAGTGTAGCCTTTGAATTGCAAATTATTTTTTTGATAACGTAAGAAATAGACGATTGTGCCTTTAAGATACTTCAATATTCTTTTAACATCTTTTCAATTATGTAGACTTGAATTGAATTGATACCTACAAACTAACCCAATAACATAATAAATATCAGGTCTAGTACACATCATGGCATATATTAGACTTTCGACTGTGTTAGAATAATGAACCTTCTCATTGTTCCTTCTCTTGTGGGGTCTGAGGGCACATTCTTTGATTTAATGTTTTACTTTTAGAAATTGAAGTGTTTATGGGTTTGAAATCTTGCATATTAAAGCATTTAAGAATTTTTTTATTGTAAGATTCTTGTGAAAGAGACAACAATCTCTTTAAATGATTTGTTGAAATTGTAACTTCGAGAATGTATGACATTTCATCCATATCTTTCATTGCAAAAGTTGATGAGAATCACTCTTTTATTTTTTAAATATTCAATGTCACTTGCAGCTATATAAGTATGTCGTCTACATACAATGATAAACTCACAAACTTATCTTTGAATCTTTTGATGTATACACAATGATCTTCTTGAATTATAACGAAATCATACAATATTACTACATTATGAAAATTTAAGTACCATCATCTAGAAGATTTTTTAAGGCCATAAATCGACCTTCAAAGTTAACATACTTTATTTTTTTTTGCTTTTTTTCACGAAACCTATAGGTTGTTCCATATAAACTTCTTCTAGTTCTCCACTGAGAAATGCAGTTTTCTCATATATTTGATGCAATTCAAGATTCAACACAGCCACTATAGACAAAATTAATTTTATTGAAGTAAAGCATACAACAGTTAAAACGTATCTTCATAATCAATTCTTTCCTATTGTGTGTATCCTTTAGCTACTAGACAAGCTTTAAATCTTTTGATATTACTATCTGTCTTATGCTTGATGTTGAGAATCCATTTATTTCCAATAGCTTTTCGGTCTATAGGTATATCAATTAATTCCTGCACTTGATTAGATTTCATTGACTTCATCTCTTCCTCCGTTGCTTTTAACTATTTTCCTTTTGCGAAGCACGTAAGAGCCTTATTTATATTTCTTGGCTCTTCAAACTATAAATGTTTTTCCTTCGATCATAAATCGATGCTGGAAAATTTGTGGATGACTTGTTCGTCGAGGTTGAGATTGATAAATTGATTTATCAATTGATTAGTTACTCCCATTTGGACAAACAATATCACTTGAATTTGTAGAAATAGAAACTAATCCATTATCATCAACATGACTCTCTCATAAATTCATTGAAATGTCAATAGTGAAAGTGGTCTGGTCCATAGTTTCATAAAGAGATAAGTCTAACCTATCTCGCCCTACTTAGGAAAATCATTCTATATGAATATAATATCATGTCACTTAATTTAAGTTAAAGTGTCATTATCTGGTTCACCTATGAACACATAACCTTTAGACTATTCAGAGTATCTTATAAAGATACACTTCTTTTCCCTTGAACATAATTTTTCATATTGGGAAGAAGGATTATGAATAAAAGTAGTACAACTCCAAGGCCTTAAAATGCTCAAATTGGACTTTAGTTTAGTCCATAACACATACAACACAGTTGTAACTAATTTAGAAGGAACACAATTAAGTACAAATGCAATAGTGAGAAATACATCACCTCAATAGCTGAAATGCAATTTTTCTTGTCCCATCATTGACCTAACCATTTCTGATAAAGTTCAATATCTTCATTTTTCAACACAATTTTATCATGAAGTGTAAGAAGTAGTTACACTGCAAGAAAAATGCTTATTACCTGAGGATTTTCATTGGGATAATGTGGTAAAATTTCTTAGTAATTTGATTAACTGCTGATTTTTTTACCAATTAGAATCTAAAGAAAATACCTTCGTAGGTAATTATTACCTGCAGATTTATAAAATTTCTAGGTAATTTAGTTGCAGAAATAAATCCGCAGGTACGTTATTTGTGAATTTATTTGTGAGTAACTATCAAAATTTAGCATGAATTATTTGGTAAAATTTCATTAAAAAAGATTTTACCTATGGATTTCCACGAAAAAATTCACAAATTATTCTCCACGAAGATTTTTAAATAAATCCGAAGGAAGTTTAAAGGTGAAAATTCCTAATCAACAAAAGAAAATTTCTTGCGGATATTTCTGAAACTATTTTGCAAGAAAATTCATATGAAATGCCCCAAGTAAATCCGCAAGAACAAATTTTCTCAAGAAAATTTTCATGAATATTTAGCATGTTCATCCAGATGGAAATTATCAAGTAATAATTCACACGTAAATTACTAGAAATATTTTATAATTAGTCAAAAATCTATTCAAAACCTCCAATAATTCTCAAATACATCATTCAATACAAGTCTAATGTAAATCATTACAACTAACAAAAAAATATAATTCATAACATCACATCAATAATGTATGATTCTTAAATGGTACAAAATAAAATATTTCAAACTTGAATCCTTAATAAAACTACCAACCATCAGGGTCAGAATCACTTTTATCCACGTTATCAGGATTAGAATCACTTTCATTCACATCGTCAAAGTCATCATCACTTTCATCCTCATAAGCTTGGTTGTATTCTTGAGATGGACTTTCATCATTTGAATATGATTTCTTGTATACATGCTTTATCAAAAAGTCCACTTCCTTTCTCATCCTCCTTCCACAATTGATGCACTTTGAGCGGCTAATATTTCTTGTTTCTTTCTTTCAAACTCATTCTGCATAAGAATATGTTAATTCATACCATAAAAAGTGCTAAAAATACATTATTCACACAAATTTATGACATTATAATATCAAATAAAATCATAACAATCAACAAATATAAATATGTATATATTAGCATATAAAGCATCATAAACTCAAAGTTGATTTTCCAGATTATTGTGACTATTGTTATGACGTGTTCTATTAAGATAGCAGAGGATGAAATTAGAAGAATAAGAGAACAAGAGGAAGGGTTCAAAAGTGCCATGTATTTAATACTTAATATGAAGAAAACTCTTATCTTATTTGTTAAAACTCTGTACCCAATCAAACGGATTATACAAGGTACACTTTAATGTACTATACATTGTCAGGTACACTGCAATAGATTATTCAAGAAGATCTAGTCAATGGAAAATTCTCAAAGCATAGATCTTTTTATATAACCAAACATATTTATTTTGTAACTATACTTTATTATTTTCAAGTTATTAGTACACATTTCAAGTAACTATACTTAACCATTTTCAAGTCACAAGTTCGCAATTGCAAGTAACTACACTTAATCATTTTCAAGTCACTACACTTAATAATTTTTAAATAATTTATTCACATTTCATGTCACTATTACATATTTTAAGTCACTACACTCAAACCATTTTCAAATAGCTAATTGACATTTCAAGTCAATATACTCAACCATTTTCAAGTAACTACACTTAACCATTTTCAAGTCACTACACTTTTCAAGTCACTACACTTGACCATTTTCAAGTAACTAATTCACATTTCAAGTCACTACACTTAACTATTTTCAAGTCACTAGTACACATTTCAAATCACTACACTTAACCATTTTCAAATAATTAATTCACATTTCAAGTCACTATACTTAACCATTTTCAAGTAACTTCTTCACATTTTAAATAATTATACTTAACCATTTTCAAGTAACTACTTCACATTTTAAATAACTATACTTAATCATTTTCAAGTCACTACACTTAATCACTTTCAAGTAACTAATTCACATTTCAAGTAACTACACTTAACAATTTTCAAGTCACTAGTACACATTTCAAGTCACTATACTTAACCATTTTCAAGTAGCTACGCTTAACTATTTTCAAGTCACTAGTACACATGTCAAGTCATTACATTTAATCATTTTAAAGTCACTAGTATACATTTCAAGACACTACATTTAATTATTTTCAAGTCACAAGTTCATAATTTCAAGTAACTTAGTTCACATTTCAAGTGACTACACTTAACCATTTTCTAGTAACAAGTACACATTTCAAGTCACTACACGTAACCATTTTTAAGTCACAAGTATACATTTCAAGTAACTTCACTTAATCATTTTCAAGTCACAAGTTCACAATTTCAAATGACTACACTTAACCATTTTAATCATTTTCAAGTCACAAGTTCACAATATCAAATGACTACATTTAACCATTTTAAAGTCACTACTATACTTTTCAAGTCACTACACTTAACCATTTTAAAGTCACAAGTATATATTTCAAGTAACTATACTTAATCATTTTCAAGTCACAAGTTCACTCAAATGGCCACACTTAACCATTTTCAAGTAACTAATTCACATTTCAAGTAACTACACTTAACAATTTTCAAGTCACTACTACACACTTCAAGTCATACACTTAACCATTTTCAAATAACTGATTCACATTGCAAGTCACTACACTTATAACATTTTCATTCATTAGTACATATTTCAAATCACTACACTTAACTATTTTTAACTAGTTCACATTTCAAGTCACTATACTTAATCATTTTCAAGTAACTATACTTTATTATTGTCAAGTTGTTAGTACGTATTCAAAAGTGACTACACTCAACCATTTTCAAGTCACAAGTTCACAATTTCAAGTAATTACACTTAACCGTTTGCAAGTCACAAGTTTGTAATTTCAAGTAACTATACAATAATTTTCAAATAACTTATTCACATTTCAAACCACTACACTGAAACAATTTTCAAATAGCCAACTGACATTTCAAGTCACTATACTTAACCATTTTCAAAACACTATACTTAACCATTTTCAACTCTCTAATTCACATTTCAAGTGACTAAACCTAACCATTTTCAAGTTATAGATTCACATTTCAAGTACCAACACTAAACCAATTTCAAGTCACGAATTCACATTTTAAAGTGATTTTACTTTACTAATTTCAAAACACAAGTTCACCTTTCAAGTAACTACACTAAACTATTTTCAAGTCGCTAATCCACTTCTCAAGTGACTACGCTTGATCATTTTGAAGTCACTAGTACACATTTCAAAATAAAATAATATGATAAATAATAACTAAAGCAAATAAACAACAATCAATAATAGATATCAAGGCTACTAATGCTACTGGTATAATAAAAGGTGAAACATGTATGGAGCACCAAGCCTAATTATCACATAGTTGAACTAGACCACACAC
This sequence comes from Capsicum annuum, assembly GCF_002878395.1. Classification (NCBI taxonomy): domain Eukaryota; kingdom Viridiplantae; phylum Streptophyta; class Magnoliopsida; order Solanales; family Solanaceae; genus Capsicum; species Capsicum annuum. The sequence continues at coordinate 260,176,869 of NC_061113.1, forward strand.
AAATACCTACTAACCTCTCTATAGCTTGTACATGATAGTTTATTATATTTTGACAACTAACGAAATTAGAAGTACCCTTCATCTTTGATAGAGAGATTGAGCAAGGCAAGAAAAGCAGCTTCAATCTATTCAAAGACTCCAAATTAGTTAGCATTTACAACTTTGTTAAAATGACACCGGTAACACAGAGAACTCTTAGTCAGCCGACGAATATCCTTAGCACCTTGCTATTTCAAAATTGGGTCAATTGATTGAATTAGATAAAATGTTTTATCTTCTTTGTACTAATCGTTCTTAAACAATAATTGGTGTGTCTTCCAAACACAATTAAAGCATCTAATTATTAATGTCGTTATTCAAACTAATAAAAGACAAAAACCACTTAGTATAAAAAATAGGAGTATTAAAAAATTTAAACTCAATATTTGATTATTAAATTCATTACCTAACAAGATGTTTGCTCTTTACCAGCTGAATTTCGTTGTAAGGAACGAATTATATTGCTTATACTAGTGAATTAATTATTTTAATTTTATCCTTCTAAATTTTAAAATACATAAGTAGCGCTAAACATAGTTTGGTTTATAAGTTACAGATACCCGTTGAAACAAGAGAATTAAGCAGCGGTGACAGTGGTTTTTGTTGGATTTGTCGATGGAGATCCGGTATTGTCTTGGCGGTGGTGCGTCTAGCTTGGATTCGCCAGTGGTGGAAGCAGTGGCTGTGTGGGGTTTTGTTGGTTGAGCGGCGGCCATTTGGGGAAGTCTCCGAAGAAAGAGAAAGAAGAGAAGGGAGGTGGGGTTCCATCGACTGGTGGAAAGCGACAATGTCTTGATGTGGTTATTTTTTTCCAGTGAGAGATGAGAGAGGGATGTGGATGCGGCTATTTTATTTTAGGGTGAAAAATATAAGAATAGGGTTGGTTGTTTTGTTTAAGAAGGGAAGAAAGAAGTGACTTAATCTCAGCCGTTGGATTAATTTTAATCAATGACTGAGATTAAAATAATGTAATAATACTTTAAAAATAGATCAATAATTGAATTTTAATTTGGGGTCAAAATTGATATCAGTTCTGACTAAAATTGATATTCATTTAATAAGAATTAGGCCAGAAATTATATAAGCTGGGAAAATTGAATTGATTAGGCAGCTATTTAATAAATGTAAGAAAAACGTAATAATAATAATAATAATAATAATAATAATAAAAATAGACAATGTTTGTAAATTATGAGCCTGTATAATTGCAGAAATGATTTAATAAATATTAGCAAAATTATGTAAAATATTACATAATGTAAAAAATAATAATATAAAAATAATTATATATTTTCAAATTATGAATGTGGCACGATAATATTTACTTAATATCAAAATAATGCTAGAAAATATCAACATTTAAAATTAATACTTTGGCTAAAATAGTAGCCTAAGAGAGGTGTCGTGAGGTCAAAATTAGGTGTCAACACAACAAACCCAATTTAGTCCTATAAATTGGGGTCTGTGGAGGGCACACTGTATGCAAACCTTACCTCTAAGGTAGATAGGTTGTTTTCAATAGACCCTTGATTCAAGAAAAATAGTCTGAAGTAGTCCAATTTAAAAAAAAATAGTGAAAGTTGATTTAATATTGACCGTTGATCAAATATGATGAACGACTGAGATTAAAATTGAGAAGACGAGTCAAATTAGGATTAGAAATTGAGTTTAAAAAGATTGAATTAGGGATTTTGATTGGATTAATACAACGTATTAATCTGATGAATTATCGGTTAATTAAGTTCATTATTATAACTTTAATAGTGTAATATTACCTTGATCATATGATGTTAATGTATTATTCAAAATATTTGAGTACATAGATTTAGTTATCTTGCTTTTAACTACTATGTACATCACTATACGAGAGATACATATTTATACATATATATATTTGATTGACTATCAACTTTGTAATCTGTGCTATATACATCACAGACCCGAGTATATTAACTCATAATACAACGTATTTCATATATACTCTGATGAATTATCATTTAATTTAGCTTAATGTAATGCCCCGAGTCTGTACCCCAGATATTACATGTTGCTCATAATCCCGAAGGACCACAAGCATACCTGCTGTAGTAACTGTGTAATAAATACTGTAATGATTTTGGAAATAGGCGAAACATATGCCATTAGGTTTAAATCTATAAATAAATCTAAATGCGATATAAAAAATACTAAAACTGAATATAAGTATTGAAAAACTGAACAACTGTCTGAAAATACTCTAGTCTAAAAAGGCTTTAACTGTTTGAACTGTGGAATTGATGGGAAAAGACCCCAACTAACTCCTTCTACTGAAATAAAATTGAAGTACTATAAATAATAAGCATGTTCTCAAACTATAAGGACTCACCACTACTCTGAAAGCTGAGAATCTGAACTGCTAAGGGTGCTTTGGAGCCTGTGTATTTGAACCTATGATATAAGACATCATAGCATAAAAAAAATATGCGTTAGTACTTTGAATATACTTGTATGCTCAGTGAGGTAGGATGAAATGCATGGGTTCATATGCATGCACAATAATAACTGAATAACATAAGTATGACTGAGTAGGAGTACATGCATGAATACATAGATTGTAACTGAGATCGTGCTAATACTGAGTACTGAATCTGAATACTGATAACCGATATCTGAGTTCACAAATACTATATTAATGATTATCTGAATGACTATATCTGATAGTTTTGAATACTGTGGAACCATATTGAGTTTCGTACTGAGCTGAGTGACTATGTCTGATAGTCCTAAATTTGTAGAATTAAATTGAGTTCTATCTTGAGACTGAGACTGGAACTGAGACTGTGGGAAGTAATCATCAAACTGACATGCTCCTTCTCTAACTGATTTGGGGTCCAACCTGTAGCCCTAGTTGGAAGGGTGTCAATACTGTGCCACGGGTAAGGACAAGTGCTAAGTCACCCTCATCTGCCTGGTACTCTGAATGAGAATGGTGGTACCCTCAACTAACAGGTAGATCACCTCATCAACCCTCAACTGGCAGGTTGATGTCTCAACTTACGTATGCTACGTAGTTCTGGAACGCAAGGACTCATTCTAAGGATTACACCCTCTACTGGCAGGTGAGTTCCCATTCTTGGGTTTACTCGGAGCTGAATCCTACTCCCAACTGAATAGATGCTGCACTGAATTCTAAACTGTACTAGGCTGGACTGGACTGTTACTGATCGTACTGTATAACTGAACTGAACTGAGCTGAGCTGGATTGATTCTAAGTTCACTGAGTTTTTCTAAGTTCTATAACTGACTAAATTCTACTGATCGAGAAATGACTGATTCTACTCTGTGACTAACCATGGCTCTAGAAAAGCAACTAAATTATCGGGTATTAACTACCCCCAGGACTCGATAGCACAAACTTAAAAGACATGGCATAATTCTTGAGACATGGTAACTAACTACTTAGTCATCATTGATTCATTTAGGCATTTAAGCAAACACTTGCATACATGCTAAACATGATATAATTTTACTATTCAACTCACATGGACAATTCATCAAACACTTGTGGGGCATAATATATGCACATAATACTAAAATAACATGTAGGCAATGTGATTCAATTCTAATTTTATAATTCCAAGAGTTTTAACGTGAATTTACATAATAAAGCATATATATCAATTAACTCTACATGAATCTTGCAATAAATCATGAATACACTTTAATTCAACTCATGGAAATCATGAAATCACTCTACATGAACTTTAGAAGAGTTTCTTAGACTTCAAGGGTGGAAGGAACCCTTGGATGAACGCTTCACATACCTTAGTTAAGGAGTTTCTAAAAGTTAATGGTGGAACCTTGAGTTCTTGATTTGAAATTGAAGCTTCTAGGTTTTGTTCTTGAGCAATTTTGAGAAAGGATGAGTTTAATTGCTCTCTAAGGTGATAAATTTTGTGTTTTGGGGGCTGAAGGTTGAGGGAAAAAGACCCAAATACAGCCAAAGACACGGTATTTTAATGACTGAAAACTGTACCATCGATGCACTGCATCATTGACATCGACGCAATAGCCAATGCGTCATGTCGAGTCCGCGTCGACTCACTGGAAATTGTTTTTGGGAGCTAGAGAAAACATTCATCAATACGATAGTCGATGCAGCACACCAAGATCGGATTGGTCCACTATTTTGGTATTCCAAAGAAGTTTCAGACAAAGTCCAAAAAATCTAAAAATTGTTTGAAAACACCTACGGACATTCCTAATCATAAATCAACCTAAATATCCATACTTAATGGATGTAAAGGAGATAAAATAAGATCGCTAACTTCCGAAGGCTAAAATGACACTAAGTCTGAATACTTAGCTAGAATATTCTAAGTCTGGGACCCCTTGACAAGCTTAGAGGACTGAATTAAGCTAAGGATTTTTTTGTGGGGTCTTATATTATCTCCCTCTTAGGAATATTCATCCTTGAATGAGACTGCTGCGATTGAGAATACTGAGAGACTGAACTTAGACACTGAGCATGCCCAACTGAAACATGGTTTCATGACTGAGATCACTGATACACTGAATTATTGTGTTGAACATGCATATCTGATGCATGAGCACATAACTAAACATGATTCATGAATGTTTGACCGGGATTACTGATTAGCTGAGTTTCTCATACTGGACATGCATATCTGATGTATGAATACATGACTGAACTGACTCATGAACATGTGACTGAACATGCAATAGTAACTGATGCCAAGTTTGTAACTGAAATTTGGACATGACACTGAATAAGCTTAAGGAAAACTATTACCTTGAGCTAAATCTAGAATAGCCAGAAGAGGTGAGGATACTTGGTATGCATGTCTGCTTTTGTTTCCCAAGTATCTCCCTCAATGGATTGATTCCGCCAAAGAACTTTGACTAGAGGGACTTCTTTGTTCCTCAGTCTTCGAATCTAGTATTCAAGAATTTTGACTGGAATCTCTTCATTAGAGAGGTTGTTCTGAATATCAATGCCCTCTACAGGAACTACGATTGTTGGGTCACCAATTTTTTTCTTTAGCAAGGAGACATGAAACACTGGATGGACTGAAGATAGATCTGAAGGCAACTCAAGCTCATAAGCTACCTTTCTGAAATGGCTGAGAATTTGGTAAGCACTGAAATATAGGGGACTGAGCTTCCCCTTCTTGCCAAACCACTTCACTCATTTCATAGGAGAGATTTTCAAGGACACATAGTCACCAATCTCAAACTCGAGATCTTTTCTTCACATATCTGGGTATGATTTTTGTCGGCTCTGAGTTGTCTTAAGTATTTCCCTGATCAATTGGACTTTCTCTAAGGTATCAAATACCAAGTCAGGCCTTACCATTGCGGCCTCACCCACTTTAAACCAACCAATGGGAGATCTACATCTCCTCCCATAAATCACCACAAATGGAGCCATCTAAATACTGAAGTGATAGCAGTTGTTATATGCAAACTCAATCAAAGGCAAGTGGTCGTAACTACTACCTTTAAAGTCTATTGCACATGCTCGCAGCATATCCTCTAAAGTTTGAATGGTCCTTTCTACTTGACCATATGTCTGAGGATGAAAAGTTGTACTGAGGTGAACTCGGGTACCAAGACCCTTTTGGAATGCTTTCCAGAAATGAGAGGTGAAATGGGTACCTCTATCAAAGATAAGGGACAACAGAACACCGTGTAATCTATCCAATTCCCTGATACAGAGTTTGGAGTGATCCTTAATCGAGTAAGAGGTATGGACTAGTAGAAAATAAGCTGATTTGGTCATCCTATCTTTAATGAACAAATAGAATCATACTAACAAGGAGTACGAGGCAAACCTATCACAAAATCCATATTCACTTATTCTCATTTCCAGGTGGGAATGCTGAACTTCTGCATGGACCTACTAGGCTTCTGATGCTCAATCTTAACCTGTTGATATGTTGAGCACTTAGCCACAAACTCTGCAATATTTCTTTTCATCCCACTCCACCAATAGATCTCCCGCAAATCAGGGTACATCTTAGTGGCCCCTGGATGAATAGAGTAGCACACACCATGCACTTCTGCAAGAATTTACTACCTCAAGTCATCTACGCCTGGCATACATAGTCGACCCTAACAACGCAAAACACTATCTCTCCCTTGGTAGAAAACCTCTACTTTCTGATCTCTGACTAATTCTTTCAACTTGACTAAATTGGGATCCCTTTTCTGCTTTTTCTTTACCTCAAAAACCTGGGATGATTCTGTATTACTATGCATCCATACACTACCTTCTGCTGAATAGACTAAGCGGACACCTAGTCGGGTTAGATGATGGACTTCTTGAGTTAACTTTTTCTTACTGTCCTCCACATGAGCAACACTACCCATAGACATTCTACTGAGCGCGTCGGCCACTACATTGGCCTTGCCCGGATAATACAGGACACTCATATCATAGTCTTTCAACAACTCCAACCACCTTCTCTGACGGAGCTTTAAATATTTCTGAGAGAACGCATACTGCAAGCTCTTATGATTAGTGAATACATCAACGTGCACCCTATACAAATAGTGCCTCTGAATCCTTAAGTTAAAAACTACTACTGCTAACTCAAAATCATGAGTAGGATAGTTATTCTCATGGGGTTTAAGCTATCTAGAGGTGTAGGCTATTACCTTATCTCTCTGTATTAAAACACAACCCAATTCGACTCTGGAAGTATCACAATACACAACAAAGCTGTTGGAACTATCTGGTAGGGTCAAAACTCGAGTTGTAGTGAGTCGAGTCTTCAACTCCTAAAAACTCTTTTCACAAGAATCTGACCACTGAAATTTGACTTTCTTGTGAGTCAATCTGGATATAGGGGATGCAATAGACGAAATCCCTCAACGAACCAATGGTAAAACCCGACCAAACCCAAGAAACTCCTGATATCTGATAAAGAGATGAGCCTGGACCAGTTTATCACTGCTTTGGTCTTTTGAGGGTCAACTCTATTGCCATCACCGAAAATTATAAGGCCAAGGAAGGTTACTGGCCTTAGCTAAAATTTGCACTTACTAAATGTAGCGAATAGCTGATAGTTTCTGAGAATTTGTAATACTATTTTGAGATGGTTTGTATGATCATATTCACTATGAGAGTAAACAAGAATGTCATCTATGAAGACTATGACGAACATGTTCAACTACTGCTTGAACACATGGTTCATTAAGTCCATAAAAGCTGCTGAGGCATTGGTAAGACCAAAGGATATGACTAAGAATTTGAGGTGACCATACCGTGTTTTGAAAGCTATTTTTAGGATGTCACATTCCCTGGCTTTGAGCTTATGATAGCCTGATCTGAGGTCTATCTTAGAGAAATAGCTGGCACCCTGAAGTTGGTTAAACAAGTCATCGATTTTGGGAAGTGGGTACTTGTTCTTGACTGTAACTTTGTTAAACTAAGGATAGTCAATACACATTCTGAGAGAACCGTCTTTCTTACACACGAATAAAACTGGTGCACCCCACGAGAATACGCTGGGTTGGATGAATCCCTTATCTCGATGATCCTTTAATTATTCCTTTAATTCTTTGAGTTTTGCTGGAGCCATTCTGTATGGAGGGATAGATATGGGCTGAGTATCTTGGAGAAGATCAATTCTGAAATCAATTTCTCTTTTGCGAGAAACTTTAGGAAAGTCTTCAGGAAATACATCTGGGAATTCACATGCTATTACGACTGATTCAAGAGTAGGGGTTTCTGAACTAGAATCCTAGACTTGAACGATTTTGTAGACACATCTCTTAGCTATCATTTTTCTCGCCCGAAGGTAAGAAACAAGTTGACCCCTAAGTGCTGAAGTACTACTAGGATGGGTTCATTTGGAAATTGAAACTGAATAATTTTGTTTTTGTAGTTGATTGAGGCATAGCAGGAATGAAGACAATCCATGCTAAGAATGACATCTAAATCAGTCATCTCTAATTCGACTAAGTCTACTAAAGTAACTTTCTGAGATACCATAACTGGACAATTCCTGTATACCCGATGGGCTATGATAGATTTACCCACTGGGGTAGAGACTAAGAAAGGCTCTACTAGGATTTCAGGACTGACTCTGAAGACAACAACTATATAAGGAGTAACAAAGTCAAAGAGGCTCCTCGATCTAGCAAAGCATAAACATTCAAATGATAAACTTGTAACATGCCAGTGACCACATCATGAGAACTTTTCTGATTCTGTTGGGATGCAAGAGCATAGAGTCTATTTGGGAGTTGTCCAATGGTGGCACTGAAAGCGACACCCTACTGATTCGGGCAACTGGACTAAGCTGGGGAACGGTTATTCTGACCCTGAGAACTTGACTGGGGACAATCACTGACTCAGTGACCTGGCTTGCCATACTCGAAACACACATCACTGCCTGCTCTACAAATACCTTAGTGGTTTCTGCCACACTTTTGACAAAGGAGATTGGTTTGGGCACTGCTAACACTGTTCTGGGGTTTAGGTCCTGGTGCCCAATCTCTATTGCCGTCTCTGAATTTTGGCACATGAGCACTAGCTGAGGACGAAGCTGGAACTGAAGATTTTGGGTGGAACTGAGAATAATTCCCGCCCTCTAACTTAGGTTGAACAAATTTGAAACTACCTGTTCTCGCTCTCTTGCTTTTCTTCTCCTTCTTTTTATTCTTGGCCTCCTCTATCTACTGAGCATAGACCATGAGCCTGGATATGTCTATATCCTTAATAAGCATTGCAGTCCTACACTCCTTGACGACACTGCTAGACACCCCTGACACAAACTTACTCATTCGATATCTGCTGTCTTCCACCACATGAGGAGCATATCTAGTAATTGAGTAAGCTTGAGAGAATACTCTTTTACTATCATATTGCCCTACTTTAGATTAATTAATTCCAAAACCTTCTCTTCCCTCAACTCCAGTGGGAAGAACCTATCCAGAAAAGTAGTGGCAAACTTCTCCCACTTTATGGGCCTGCATCTACAATCCTCTCTGCCTTCCACTATTTAAACCATGAGTGAGACACATCCTAAAACTGATATGCGGCCAATTTAGCGCTTTCAATAGCATTCACCCCTATAATATCAGTAACCTTCTGCACCTGATCAAGAAATTATGGAGGGTTCTCATCTGACATAGACCCAATAAACGATGGAGGGTTCATTCGGGTAAAGTCCTAGATCCTAGAAGCAGTAGTATTAGACACTGGATTGGCTAGAACCACAACTGTATGTTCATTCTAGGCTACTACAAAATGAGCTAGGGTGGTGAATACTGAAAGAAGGGAAACTTTTCCTAAAACAACTTGTAGCCTCTCGTCCATAAGGGTGGGGTGAAACACACCCATGAATAAGACTCTACTAGATGTGTTTTTCAGACTTCCTAGGACACTATTGAACCTGGCTCTGATACTAAGTTTGTAATGCCTCGAGTCTGTTCCCCAGATTCTATACGCTGCTCATAATCTTGAAGAACCACAAGCTAACCCATGACTGGTACCTGTCGAAATTACTGTGTAAGATATACTATAATGATTTCAAAAATAGGTGGAACATATGCCATCAGGTTCAAATATGTCAATAAATTTGAATGCAGTATCAAAATACCAAAATTGAATATAAGTAATGAAAAATTAAACAACTGTCTGAAAATACTCTAGTTTGAAAAGCCTATAACTGTCTAAACTATGGAGTTGATGGGACAAACCCCCAACTAACTCCATCTACTAAAATAAAACTAAAGTACTGTAAATAATAAGCATGTCCTGAAACTATAAGGACTCACCACTACTCTGAAAGTTGAGAATCTGAACTACTATGGGTGCTTTGAATCCCATGCATCTGTACCTATGATATAAGACATCATAGCATAAAGAAAAGCATGCGTCAGTACTTTGAATATACTTATATGCTTGGTGAGGTAGGCTGAAATGTATGGGTTCATATGCATGCACAATAATAACTTAATAACATGAGTATGAGTGAGTAAGAGTACATGCATGAATACATAGACTGTAACTGAGATTGTGCTAATACTGAGTACTGAATTTGAATATTGATAACCGATATCTGAGTTCCGGAATACCGTATTACTGATTATCTAAATTAATGTATCTGACAGTTTTAAATACTGTGGAACCATACCGAGTTTCGTACTGAGCTGAGTGATAATGTCTGATAGTCCTGAATCTGTAGAATTGAACTGAATTCTTTCTCAATCCTGAGACTGGAACTGAGACTGTGGGAAGTAATTATCTAACTGACATGCCCCTTATTTAACTGATTTGGGTTCTAACCTGTAGCCCTAGTGGGAAGGGTGTCAATACCGTTCCACGGGTAAGGACAAGTGTTGAGTCACCCTCATCTGGCTGGTACACTAAACGAGAATGGTTGTACCCTCAAATAATAGGTAGATCACCTCATCAACCCTCAACTGGTAGGGTGATGTCTCAACCTATGCTGGCTCGTAGTTCTGGAATATAAGGACTTCTTCTAAGAATTACACCCTCTACTAGAAGGAGAGTCCCCATCCTTGGGTTTACTCGGTGCTGAATCCTACTCCCAACTGAATAGACGCTGGACTCAATTCTAAACTATACTAGGCTGGATTGAATTGTTACTAATCGTACTGTATAACTAAACTGAACTGAGCTGGACTGATTCTAAGTTCACTAGGTTTTCCTAAGTTCTGAACTGACTAAATTCTACTGATCGAGACATGACTCATTCTACTCTGTGACTGACCATGGCTCTAGACAAGCAACTAAATTTTTGGGTATTAAATACCCCCAGGACTCGATAGCACAAACTTTAAAAGACATGGCATAATTCTTGAGACATGGTAACTAACTACTTAGTCATCATTCATTCATTTGAGCATTCAAGCAAACACTTGCATACATGCTAAACATGATATAATTTTACTATTCAACTCACTTGGACAATTTATCAAACACATGTGGGGCATAATATATGCACAAAATACTAAAACAACATGTAGGCAACGTGATTCAATTCCAATTACATAATTCCAAGAGTTTAACCATGAATTCACATGATATAGCATAAATATCAATTACCTCTACATGAATCTTGTAATAAATCATGAATACACTTTAATTCAACTCATGGTAACCATGAAATCACACTACATGAACTTTAAAAGAGTTTTTTGGATTCCAAGGATGGAAGAAACCCTTGGATGAACATTTCACATACTTTCGTTAAGAAATTTTTGAAAGTTAATGGTGAAACCTTGAGTTTTTTATTTGAAATTGAAGCTTCTAGGGTTTTGTTCTTGAGCAATTTTGAGAAAATATGAGTTTAATTGCTATCTAAGGTGATAAATTTTGTGTTTTTGTGACTGAAAGTTAAGGGAAAATGACCCCAATACCCCCAAGGACGTGGTTTTTTAATGATTGAAAACTGCACCATCGATGCATAGACTGATGCACCGCGTCATTGGCATTGTTGTGATAGCCAATGCATTGCATCGAGTATACGTTGACTCACTGGAAATTGACGCTGGGAGCTGGAGAAAACATTCATCAATGCGATAGTCGATGCAGCGTGCCAAGATCGTATTGATCCACTATTTTGGGATTCCAAAGAAGTTTCAAACGATGTCCAAAAAATCCCAAACTTGTTCGAAAACACCTACGGACATTCCTGATCATGAATCGACCTAAATATCCATATTTAATGGACGTAAAGTCCATGAAATAAGATCGCCAACTTTCGAAGGCTAAAATGACACTAAATCTTAATACTTAGCTAGAATATTCTAAGTCTAGGATCTCTTAATAAACTTAGAGGACTGAATTAAGCTAAGGATTTTTTTGCGGGGTCTTACATTATCTCCCCCTTGGGAATATTTATCCTCTAATGAGACTTCTGAGACTGAGAATACTGAGAGACTGAACTTAGACACTGGGCATGCACAACTGAAACATGGTTTCATGACTGAGATTACTGATACACAGAATTATCGTGTTGAACATTCATATTTGATGAATGAGCACATAGCTGAACATGATTCATGAATGTATGATTGAGATTACTGATAAGCTGAGTTTTTCATACTGGACATGCATATATGATGCCTACATACATCACTGAACTGACTCATGAACATGTGACTGGACATGCGATGGTAACTGATGCCAAGTTTGTAACTGAAATTTGAACATGAAACTGAATAAGCTTAAGAAAAACTATTACCTTGAGCTGAATATGGATTAGCGAAGAAGAGGTGAGGATACTTGGTCTGCATGTCTGCTTTTGTTTCCCAAGTATCTTCCTCAATGGACTGATTTTGCCAAAGAACTTTGACTAGGGGGACTTCTTTATTCCTCAGTCTATGAATCTGGTACTCTAGAATTTTGATTGGAATCCCTTTATTAGAGAGGCTATTCTGAATATCAATTCCCTCTACAGTAACTACGACTGTTAGGTCACCTATGTATTTCTTTAGCAAGGAGACATGAAACACTGGATGGACTGAAGATAGATCTGAAGGCAACTTAAGCTCATAAGCTACCTTTCCGAAATGGCTGAGAATTCGGTAAGGACAAAATATTGGATACTAAGATTCCCCTTGTTGCCAAACCACTTCACTTCTTCTGTAGGAGAGATCATCAAGTACACATAGTCACCAATCTCGAACTCAAGATCTTTTCTACGCACATCTGCATACGATTTCTGCCAGCTCTGAGCTGTCTTAAGTCTTTCCCTGATTAATTGGACTTTCTCTAATGTATCAAATACTAAGTCATTCCCTACCACTCAAATATAGCTGTTATTATATGAGAACTCAATCAAAAACAAGTGGTCATCTCAACTACATTTAAAGTCTATCGCACATGCTGGCAGCATATCCTTTAAAATTTAAATGGTACTTTCTACTTGACCATCTGTCTGAGGATGAAAAGTTGTACTGAGGTGAACTCGGGTACCAAGACTCTTTTAGAATGCTCTCCAGAAATGAGAGGTGAATTGGGTACCTCTATCGGAGATAATGGACAACGGAACACCATCGAATCTAACCAAGTCCCTAATATAGAGTTTGGCGTAATCCTCGGCTGAGTAAGAGGTATGGACTAGTAAGAAATGAGCCGATTTGGTCATCTTATCTACAATGACCAAAATAGAATCATACTGACAAGGAGTACGAGGCAAACCCATCACAAAGTCTATATTCACTTCTTCCCATTTCCAGGTGGGAATGCTGAACTCTTGCATGGACTTACTAGGCTTCTGATGCTCAATCTTAACCTGCTGACATATTGAGCACTTAGCCACAAACTCTATAATATATCTATTTATCCCACTCCAACAATAGATCTTTCAAAAATTATGGTATATCTTAGTGTCCCCTGGATAAATAGAGTAGCGCGCACCATGCGCTTCTGCAAGAATTATCTGCCTCAAGTCATCTATGCCTGGCACACTTAGTCAACCTTGACAATGCAAAAAACCATCTCCCCCTTGGGAGAAAACCTCTACTTTTTTTATCTCTGACTGATTCCTTCAACTTGACGAAATTGGGATCCCTATCCTGCTTTTCCTTTACCTCAGAAACCAGGGATGATTCTGTATTACTCTACACCCATATATTACCTTCTGCTAAATCGACTAAGCGAACTCCTAGTTGGGCTAGCTGATAGACTTCCTGAGCTAACTTCTTCTTACTGTCCTCCACATGAGCAACACTACCCATATACATTCTACAAAGGGCGTCGACCACTATATTGGCCTTGATCGAATAATATAGGACACTCATATTATAGTATTTTAACAAATCCAACCACCTCCTCTGATGGAGTTTTAAATCTTTCTGAGAGAACACATACTGCAGACTTTTATGATCAGTGAACACATCAACGTGCACCCCATACAAATAGTGTCTCCAAATCTTTAAGGCAAAAACTATTGTTGCTTACTTAAGATCATGAGTAGGATAGTTTTTCTCTTGGGGTTTAAGATATCTAGAGACGTAGGCTATGACCTTACCTCTCTACATTAAAACACAACCCAATCCGACTTTGGAAGCATCATAATACACAACAAAGCCATCGGAACCATCTGGTAGGGTCAAAGTTAGAGTTGTAGTGAGTCGAGTCTTCAACTGCTGAAAACTCTTTTCACAAGAATCTAACCACTAGAATTTGACTTTCTTCTGAGTCAATCTGGACATAGGGGATCCAATAGATGAAAATCCCTCAATGAACCATCGGTAATAGCTGGCCAAATCTAAGAAACTCTTAATATCTGATGGAGAGATGGGCCTGGGCTAGTTTCTCGCTTTTTTGGTCTTTTTGGGATCAACTCTAATGCCATCACTAGAAATTATATGGTAAAGAAAGGCTACTAACCTTAGCAAAAATTATCACTTACTGAATTTTGCGAATAGCTGATGGTTTCTGAGAGTCTGTAATACTATTCTGAGATGGTTTGTATGATCATGTTCACTATGGGAGTAAACAAGAATGTCATCTATAAAGACTATGCAAACATGTCTAGCTGCTACTTGAACACACGGTTCATCAAGTCCATAAAAGCTACTAGGGGATTGGTAAGACCAAAGGACATGACTAAGAATTCAATGTGACCATACCGAGTTCTGAAAGCTTTTTTTGGGATGTCATATTCCCTGACTCTGAGCTGATGATAGCCTGATCTAAGGTCTATCTTTGAGAATAGCTGGCACCCTAAAATTGGTCAAATAAGTCATTAATTCTGGAAAATGGATACTTGTTCTTGACCTTAGCTTTGTTTAACTGATGATAGTCAATACATATTTAGAGAGAACCATCTTTCTTATGCACGAATAAAATTGGTGCACTCCATGGGGATATGCTGGGTCGGATAAATCCCTTATCTAGGAGATCCTTTACTTGTTCCTTTAATTTTTGGAGTTGTGCTGAAGCCATTCTGTATGGAGGGATAGATATGGGCTGTATCTAGGAGAAGATTGATTTCGAAATCAATTTTCCTTTTGAGAGAAACTCTAGAAAGGTTTTTGGGAAACACATCTGGGAATTCACACACTACTGACACTGATTCAAGAGTAGGGGATTCTGAACTAGAGTCCTGTACTCGAACGAGATGGTAGACACATCCCTTGGCTATTATTTTTCTAGCCCAAAGGTAAGAAACAAGCTGACCCAAAGTGCTGAAGTACTACCCCTCCACTCTAGGATGGGTTTATTTGGAAATTGAAATTGAATAATTCTGTTTCTGTAGTCTATTAAGGTATAGCAGGAATGAAGCCAATCCCTGTCGAGAATGACATCAAAATTGGTTATCTCTAATTTGACTAAGTCTGTTGACGTGACTTTCTGAGATACCATAACTGGATAGTTACTGTATACCTACCGGATATGATAGATTTACCCACTGGGGTAGATACTGAGAAAGGCTCTACTAGGATTTCGGGACTGACTCTGAAGTCGACTGCTATACAAGGAGTAACAAAGAACAAAGAGGCTTCTGGATCTAGCAAAGTGTAAATATGCAAATGCTAAACTTGTAATGTGCCAGTGACCACATTAGGAGAACTTTCCTAATCCTGCTGAGACTGAAGAGTATAGAGTCTATTTGGGCGTTGCCCACTGGTGGCACTGGAAGCGGCACTTTGCTGATTCAGGCGACCGAACTTAGCTGGGGAATGGTTATTCTGACCCTGAGAACCTGACTGGGGATAATCTCTGGCTCTGTGGCCTGGCTTTCCATACCCGAAACACAC
The DNA here is from genome assembly GCF_002878395.1 of Capsicum annuum. Lineage (NCBI taxonomy): Eukaryota > Viridiplantae > Streptophyta > Magnoliopsida > Solanales > Solanaceae > Capsicum > Capsicum annuum. The sequence goes on from NC_061113.1 coordinate 260,192,658, forward strand.
ATCGCTTCCTGCTCTACAGATACCTTGGTGGTTTTTGCCATACTTTTAACAAAGGGGATTGGTTCGGGCACTGCTAACACTGCCCTGGGGTTTAGGGCCTGGTGCCCTATCCCTATTACCATTTCTGAATTTCTACACAGGAGCACTGGCTGAGGACAGAGCTGGAATTAAAGATTTTGGGTGGAACTTAGAATGATTCCCACCTTCTGACTTAGGCTGCGAGATGTTAAAACTACTTGTTCTCGCTTTCTTGATCTCCCTCTCTTTCTTTTTATTCTTGGCCTTCTCTATCTGCTGAGCATGGACCATGAACCTGGATATGTCCATCTCCTTAATAAACATTGCAGTCCTACACTCCTTGACCATGCTGCTAGATACCCCTGACATAAACTTACTCATTTGAGATCTGTTGTCTGCCACCACACGAGGAGCATATCTAGCTAATTAAGTCAAATTGAGAGAATACTCTTTCACTGTCATATTTCCCAATTTCAGATTGATAAATTCAAGAACCTTCGCTTCCCTCAACTCTAGTTGGAAGAACCTATCTAGAAAAGTAGTGGCAAACTCTTCCTACTCTATGGGTCCTGCATCTACGGCCCTCTCTGCCTTCCACTGTTTAAACCATGAGTGAGACACATCCTGCAACTGATATGCGGCCAACTCAGCGCTCTCAACAACATTCACCCCCATAGTATCAGTAACCTTCTGCACCTAATCAAGAAATTCCTGATGGTCCTCATCTGATGTAGACCCGGTAAACGATAGAGAATTCATTAGGGTGAAGTCCTGAATTTTGACAGCAGGAGTATTAACCACTGGGTTGGCTGGAACCGCAGCTGGACATTCATTTTGGGCTGCTACAGAATAAGCTAGGGTGGTGAAGGCTTCTCTAAACTCTGCATGGGAGATATGCTCGCCCAAAGGATCTATATGGACAACCTAAGGGGCTGACTGGTCTCCCGTTTCTCTTCCTTGAGTCCTCTTTGGAGGTATATTCTATAAATAGAAGAGAAACTAGGATTAGACAAAGAGTGTAACTGGAGCTCATGCTCACTCGCACGACATAAATACTGAAAGAAGGGAAACTTTTTCTAAAACATCTCGTAGCCTCTTGTCCATAAGTGTGTCGTACAACACACCCATACACAAGACTCTACTAGATGCGGTTTTCAGACTACTTAGGACACTGTTGAACCTGACTTTGATACCAAGTTTGTAACTCCCCAAGTTTGTACCCTGAATACTACACGGTGCTCATAATCCTAAAAGACCACAAACTAACCCATGACTGGTACCTTACTATAATAACTGTGTAATAAATACTGTAATAATTGGAAAAATAGGAGGAACATATGCCATCAGGTGCAAATCTAAAAAAATATCTAAATGCGGTATCAAAATACCAAAACTGAATATAAGTACTAAAAAACTGAATAACTGTCTGAAAATACTTTAGTCTGAAAAACCTCTAACTGTCTGAACTGTGGAGTTGATGGGACAAGCCCCCAACTAACTCCATCTACTAAAATAAACTAAATTACTATAAATAATAAGAATTTCCTCAAACTATGAGGACTCACCACTACTTTGAAATCTAAGAATCTGAACTGCTAAGGGTGCTCAGGAGCCCGTGCATCTGAACCTATTATATAAGACATCATAACTCAAAGAAAAGCATATGTCAGTACTTTGAATGTACTTATATGCTTAGTGAGGTAGGCTAGAATGCATGGGTTCATATGCATGTACAATAATAACTAAATAACATGAATATGACTGAGTAGGAGTACATGCATGAATACATAGACTGTAATTGAGATCATGCAAATATTGAGTACTGAATCTGAATATTGATAATTGATTTCTGAGTTCACGAATACTGTATTACTGATTATCTGAATGACTGTTTATGATAGTTCAAAATACTGTGGAACCATACTGAGTTTCATACTGAGCTGAGTGACTATGTCTGATAGTCCTGAATCTTTAGAACTAAACTGAATTTTATCTTGAGACTGAGACTGGAACTAAGAGTGTGGGAAGTAATCATCTAACTGACATGCCCCTTCTCTAACTGATTTAGGGTCCAACCTGTAACCCCAGTTGGAAGGGTATCAATACCATGCCACGGGTAAGGACAAGTACTGAGTCACCCTTATCTGGGAAGTACTCTGAATGAGAATGGTGGTAACCTCAACTGGCAGGTAGATCACCTCGTCAACCCTCAACTGGTAGGTTGTTGTCTCAACCTATACTAGCTATATAGTTCTAGAACGCAAGGACTGCTTTTAAGGATTACACCCTCTATTGGCAGGTGAGTCCCCATCCTTGGGTTCAATCGATGCTGAATCTTACTACCAACTGAATAAACGTTGGACTGAATTCTAAACTGTACTGGCTGGACTGAATATTACTGATCGTACTGTATAACTGAACTGAACTAATTTTACTAAACTGAGCTATACTGATTCAAAGTTTACTAAGTTTCCCTAAGTTTTGTAACTGATTGAATTATACTGATCGAGACATAACTGATTCTACATTGTGACTGACTATGGCTCTAGACAACTAGCTAAATTATCGGGTATTAAATACCCCTATGACTCGATAGCATAAATTGAAAAGACATGGCATAATTCTTGAGACATGGTAACTAACTACTTAGTCATCATTCATTCATTTGGGTATTCAAGCAGACACTAGCATACATGTTAAACATGATATAATTTTACTATTCAACTCACATGGACAATTCATCAAACTCTCGTGGGGCATAATATATGCACGTAATACTAAAATAACATGTAGGTAACGTGATTCAATTCCAAGAGTTTTAACATGAATTCACAAGATAAAGCACACATCAATTTACTCTACATGAATCTTGTAATAAATAATGAATACACTTTAGTTCAACTCATAGAAATCATGAAATCACTCTACATGAACTTTAAAAGAGTTTCTTGGACTCCAAGGATGGAAGGAACCCTTGGATGAACACTTCACATACCTTAGTTGAGGAATTTCTGAAATTTAATGGTGGAACCTTGAGTTCTTGATTTGAAATTGAAGCTTCTAGGGTTTTGTTCTTGAGAAATTTTGAGAAAATATGAGTTTAATTGCTCTCTAAGGTGATAAATTTCGTGTTTTGGGGGCTGAAGGTTGAGGAAAAAAAATACCCAAATAGCCCCAAGGACGCAGTCATTTAATGACTAAAAACTGCACCATTGATGCGCCGCGTCATTGGCATCGACGCGATATCCAATGCGTCGCGTCGACTCACTGGAAATTTATGCTGGGAGCTGAAAAAAAATATTCATCAACGCGATAGTATGTGGTGAGCGAAGATCGCATTGATCCACTGTTTTGGGATTCCAAAGGAGTTTAAAACGAAGTCCAAAAAATTTGAAACTTTTTCAGGAACACCTATGGACATTCCTGATCATTAATCAACCTAAATATCCACATTTAATGGACGTAAAGGCCATGAAATAATATCACCAACTTTCGAAGGTAAAATGACACTAAGTATGAATACTTAGCTAGAATATTCTAAGTCTGGGACCCCTTAACAAGCTTAGAGGACTGAATTAAGCTAAGAATTTTTTTGCAGGGTCTTACACTTACATTATTATATTATAACTTCAACAGTATATTATTACCTTGGTCAATCGATCGTATGATATCAATGTATTCAATATATAATTGAATACATTTAGTTAGCTTTGGGGCGCGTATATTACTACATGATATATATATATATATATATATATATAACAAAAAGATAAATGAGAAGAAAAGAGAAAGAAAATTGGGTTGTTGCCCTAATTTGACTGAAAAAGCGATATACAAAATCGACTTTGTCTGTCTCTCTTTAAAAATTTATATATTTTATTTTATTTTTTAAAACATAAAAATTATTTATTTATTAGTAAATTTAAAATATCAAATATCGTCGTACAGTGTCATTTTCATAAAGTTAATTTTTATTTATTTTTAACAAAAGCGACACTGTCCATCGCTTTTTGTAAAAAATACAAAAAAATTAAAAATTGCGACAGATAGCGTCGCTTTTCTAGAATTAATATTTTTAAAATAAAAAATTATAGTGACACTTTCCGTTGCTTTTTGTAAAAACTACCAAAAAATTAAAAGAATTAAAAATTGTAACGGATAGCGTGACTTTTCTAGAATTAATATTTTAAAAATAAAAAATTATAGAGACGTTGTCCGTCGATTGTATTAAAAATAAATAAAAATAAAAATTAAATTGGGCGGTTGTTTTGGTGTTAAAAAGATTAGGGTTTTTGGTGGTGGTGTTATTAAAAGGGCAAGAAGTTGATGTAATCCCAACCATTGATCATATATGATCAATGGTTGGAATTAAATTACAGAGATAGCCAAATTCAGGTAGTTTGAACTGGAGATTTTCAATTTGATCAAATTAAAACTGATTTAGACTAGAATTGACACAAATTAAATATTAAAATGACTAGAAGTTAAATAAAATTGGAAAAATCAAATTGAGTTTGGGATGCTATAAATGTAATAATAACATAATAATAATAATAACGAGGAAAATAATAAGACTCTATATAAAAGTAAATTACGCATGTAAAATTAATGTTACGTATAATAAAATGAATTATTATTATTAATAATAATAGTTTAATAATAATAATAATAATAATTCATTTTTAAAAAAATAAAAAAATACCACAAGTGGTCGCTTACCACCATTCGTGATTGCTTTTTGGTGGTTGCTTTTTCTATTTTTTTAGTAATGCGAGAAAGAGAAATCACAATCATAGCGGCGGCGGAAAAAGAGCATCAATGACCTTTTTTTAGTAGTGATTGAATTCAAAAATCAATTAAAGTTGACATCAGTTAGATTTCAGGTTGGCTAGAATTTAAATAAAATTAAGAAGATAATTGAATTGACTTAGGCTGCTATTTAAATATAATAATAAATAAATAAATAAATATTATAAAAATTGTTATTCTTAAAAATAAATTACGTATGTCACATAAAAAATATTATATAAAAATTAGCGATAAAAAATTACGGCTGGAGGCTGCGGCAGTAGCGGCAAGAGTGGGGTTCACCGGCGTATTTTGCCGGTGGAGAAGCGGGTGAGGGTTGTGGGCGTCCGAGATGACTCCGTTTTGCTCTATGTCGATAAGAAGGGGGAAAAGGGATTGGCCACGAGCCGTAGATCCACCGATGGTGCCAGGTGGTGGCTGGAAGAGAGAGGAAAGAGAAAGCAAGGGTAGAGGTATGTGGCAATTTTGATAGAATGAATTAGGATCTTAGTTTTTGGTGTTTTAAAAGGAAAGAAGGCAAGAGTTTGAACCCAGTTGTTGGATCAATGTTGATCAACGGCTGAGATCTAAAGATTAAGAATTTGGTTAACAAAACTAAATGAAATTCGAAATTGAGTTCAACTGGACACAATTTGGGCTAGGAATATAATAAATTGGATAAAATTAGGCTAAAATTGTAATAAATTGGCAAATCAGGATAGAAAATAAATAAATTGGAAAAAATTAAATTGACTAAGGTTGCGGATTAATATACTACTAATAATAGATAAATAAATAATATAATTATTCTCAAATTAGTTATGAATAAATTGTGTAAATAAAAATACGACACATAATATATTACTTTAAAATCAACAATAACAATAATTCGAAATAAACACCTATAAATTATGAATACAAAATTTAAAATTGTCGATAGTAATAATGATGATAATAATAATAATAATAATAATAATAATAATAATGTATTAATAATTTACGAGTGTGGATACTAAATAAAATATTAACAAATTACGTAAAAATATTATATTTAAATTGATAAATAGCAAATGTTAATAAAAGTAATAAAATACTTTGTATATTTTTTTAAATTATGAATGTGGCACATCAATATTTGTTTGATACAAGAATAATGTGTAAAAAAAATATTAATATTTGAAATTAATGATTTTGACAAAACAACAACAACAACAATAACAAACCCAGTGTATTCCTACAAGGTGAGGTCTGGGGAAGGTAAAATGTATGCAGTCCATACCGTTACCTTCGAAGAAGTAGAGAGACTGTTTTCGATAGACCCCCGACTCAGAATAGAGAATAGTACACAAGGTCGTAGTGAAACATGAAGCAGGATGGATGACATAACAGAAATAAGGAGTAAGAAATAATAAAATAGATATCAGAGAAATACGCATAATAGAAATACGAGCAATTCAAAATAAGAAATAAGAGATAGGACACCCACCTTATAGTAACATACACTCACAGACCAAAGACACCCACCACACCCAAACTCTCCTGACTAGAGGCTCCTACTAATGGATACAATCCTAGGATTACTAACCTCACTACACAAGAGCTCTCCTAATACCTTGCTACAACCCATACACTCACACTAGTCGTCTACCCTTATTTGTGACCTCCACACCTTCCTATCTAGGGTCATGTCCTCAGTAAGCTGTAAAAGAAGTATCGGACGGTCAAAATTGGGTGTCAACACACACAAAGTCAGAACCTTTGACTTTAAAATGATCGAGTGGGGACCTTTTCAAATGAAAAAGGTATTGAGTTTACGATAGAAGCTAAAGAAACTAACTTCTGATTTTGAATCTCTCTCAAACAGTTGAAACTTTGATTTCGGATCTTTTCCTTGTCTTCTTAGAGAAAATTTAATTTTGGTTTTGAATTTTGATTTTTCGGATTGATTTTGGTTTTAAATTTTAGAAATTTGGTTAAAATGGTTCAGTTTTTTATTTTTTAAAAAAATTGGTTAAACCAAAAAATGAAAATTATATAAATAATATATATATATTATTATAAATATAAAATTTATATTTATATATATATATATATGTTATATATTTAGTATAAATAATAATTTTCCGTTATTTCATTTTATTTCATCCATGTTGAGTTATTTATATTTGGAAATAAAAAATAGATTTGAAAAAAAATTATTTTTTCTAAAAACAATCAGCAATTTTAAATACCCGATCATGGCAAAGAAAGACTCATTACTTTCATCTTCAAAACTAAAATAAAAATTTAAAATAATCAAACCAAATCGAATTTATTTTGGTTTGATTATGGTTGTCATTTTCGTCACTCTGAAAATCAAAAAATTAAACCGATATTAAACAAGCAAACCGTATAAATAGAATGCTCACCCCTAATCTCATCATATATATAATTCTGAAACTACCTAATACTTTTAACTCAATATAAAATAAAATAATTTTTTTTATTTTATTTCATGATTATTATACCTTATATCTCACACCAAACGACTCTTAAATGTACATTATATTGATATATTATATTGTTGTGTGTAGTATGATGCCGTGATTTCAGTTACTGTAGGCATTTTAAGGTTGAAGAGGTCAGAGAGGCTATTCGTAGGATGCAGAGGGGTAGGACAATGCGGCCTGATGAGATTCCAGTGGATTTTTGGAAGTATACTGGTGGGGCAAGTTTAAGGTGGTTGACTGATTTATTTAATGGCATTTTCAAGACTGCGAGAATGCCTGAGGCTTGGAGATGGAGTACGATGATTTTGTTATATAAAAAAAGGGTGACATTTAAAGTTACAACAACTATAGGGGTATTAAGCTGTTGGGTCACACTATGAAGATTTGGAAGAGAGTGGTTGAGCGGAGATTGAGGCTGGTCATGTCCATTTTGGAGAATCAGTTTGGATTTATGCATGGTTGCTCGACAAAAGAGGCAATCCATCTGGTGAGGAGATAGGTGGAGCAGTATAGATAAATGATGAGGGATTTACACATGGTGTTTATCGACTTAAAAAAGGCGTATGATAAAGTCCCGAGGGAGATTATTTGGAGATGCTTAGAGATGAGAGGGTTCTCGGTGGAGTACATCAGAGCTATTAAGGACATGTACAATGGAGGGAAAACCTAGGTGAGGATGTTGGGAGGAAACTCAGAGCATTTTTCGGTCGAGATAGGATTGCATTAGGGATCGACTCTTAGTCCATCCTATTTACATTGGTGATGGATATGTTGACACGAAGTATTTAATGCGAGGTGCCTTAGTGCATATTATTTGCGGATGATGTAGTGCTGATTGATGAGACGCGGGAGTTTGTGAATGACAAATTAGAGGTTTGGAGGCAAACCCTTGAGTCTAAGGGGTTCAGGTAGAGTAGGTCCAAGACGGAGTATTTGAAATACCAGTTTAGTGACTTGAGGTAGGAGGATGAAGTGGTGGTGAGGTTGGATTCCTAGGATATTTGTAAGAGGGATAGTTTTAAGTATCTTGGGTCTATGATTCAGGGTAATACTGAGATTGATGAGGATGTATATAAATGCATTGGAGCAAGTTGGATGAAGTGGAGGCTCGTCTCGAGAGCGTTGTGTGATAAGAAGGTGCCCCTTAAGCTTAAAGGCAAATTATATAGAGTGGCAGTCCACCCGGTCATGTTGTATGGAGCGAAGTGTTGTCCATTTAAGCACTTCCACATCCAAAAATTAAAGGTGGCAGAAATAAGAATATTACGTTGGATGTGTGGGCTTACTAGATGGGATAGAGTTAGTAATGGGATTATCCAGGAGAAGGTAGGAGTGGCTTCGATGGAGTAAAAGATGCGGAAAAAAAGGATGAGATAGTTTGGACATATGATGAGGAGGGGCGCAGATGCCCTTGTTCGTAGGTGTAAGAGGCTAGCTTTGGATGGCTTCAGGAGAGGTAGAGGTAGGATAGAGAAATACTGGAGGGAGTTGATTATACATGACATGGAGTAGCTTCAGCTTACTAAGGACATGACCCTAGATAGGAAGGTGTGGAGGGCACAGATAAGGGTAAAAGGCTAGTGAGAGTGTGTGGGTTGTATCAAGCAGGCAGGAGAGATCTTCTGTAGCCGGGTTAGTAACCCTAGGACTGTGTACATAGGTGTCTTTGGTATGTGAGTGCATGTTACAACTAGGTAGGTGTCCTATTTCTTATTTGTTAGTTCCTACTTTCTTAGTTCGGGTTGCCCTTATTTCTCATATTTTGTATTTCTCTGATTTCTTTTTTATTATTTCTTATTCCTTATTCCTTATTTTTGTTATGTCATCCATTCCTTGTTTACTATTCTTTATCTTGAGCCGGGGGTCTATAAAAAACAACCTCTCTACTTTTTCGGAGGTAGCGGTATGGACTGCATACATCTTACCCTCCCCAGACCCCACTTTGTGGGAGTACACTTGGTTTGTTGTTGTTGTTGTTTTTGTTGTTGTATTGTGTAGTATGATGCCTTACAATTATATTTAAATTAACCAATAGAAACCAATAGAAAAACACGTTATTAGGCCGACGAAATTTCACCTCTTTAATTTTTTGGCGATAACATAACAAGTCAAGCTAAGGTTTATTCATCTTGAATACATCTGTGATACCATATATGTCAACAAATTAATTTTAATTTCTTGAGCATCTTTTGGTTGATTATACGTGTCCACCGATTTAATGTCTAATTTCTTTTTATTTTATGTTTTTTTTATTTTTCAAGTTTATACTTTTTCTATTTAAATTTTTCAAGATACAAAAATCCTACGTAAATTTTCAAGAAATAATTTCAGCTAAATTTATAGCAACACAATCCCCCAATAATTTTTCAAGTAATAATTTTGTAGGTAAATTCCCAAGAAATAATTTCAGCTAAATTTGTAGCAACACAATCCCCCAATAATTTTTCAAGTAATAATTTTGTAGGTAAATCCCCAAGAATAAATTTCCAGCAAAATTCACAGCAAATAATTTCCAAATAATTTTTCATGTAGTAAAATCCGCCACATAGATTTTCACCAAATATCTCTACGTAAATTCGTAGGATAAATTACCTGGAAATTTTTCTATGGATTTAAAAAATATATATATTTGTCCATGTACCTACGGATTTACCTAGAAACAAAATACCCATCGATAAATTTTCCCAGGTAATATCGCAAGTACGAAATCTGCGCAATATGGCGCCAAATTTACCTGCGGAATTTATTGAGAAGATATAGTTCGCAGGTAACATTCTAATGTTGAGGAATTTAAAATTTCACAGATAAATCCACATGTATTTCTTGCAAGATTTTTCCCTAGGTAAGATCCCCAAGTAATTGACAGTTTTTTAGTAGTGTTAATTAGCTTTGAATTTTTCTTTCACCGTACAATTGTTTGAACTCATCAAACAAATACCCTCTTTCTCGATCGGTTCGTAGAGCTTTAATTTTTCTATCCAATTGATTCTCAACTAAGTTCATAAACTTAATGAAGCAACTCAAAGCTTTAAATTTGTGAGAAATTAAACATACATAACTAAATCGAGTAAAATCATTAATAAAAGTGATGAAGTAAACAACACCATGTTTTGCCCTTACATTCATTGGACCACAGATGTTGGAATGACTTAAATACAATGGATTATCAGCTTGTGTGCCTTTTCCAAATAGTTTTCTTGTAGTTTTTTTCGGTTAGGCAAGAATAATTCTACTTTATCAATTATGGCAAGCAAACCTTCTCTCGCGAAGCGATTTATTCTATATTGACCAATATGGTCAAATCTAGAATGACATACATTTACATCATTCTCGCAATTAGAAGTTGATGTAAATAAGAAAAAAACTAATATTTTTTTATTAAAACTTTAAATAACATCCAATACAAAAATCAATCACAAAAATATCTAGTCACGTATTTTGTCTTGGGTAAATACAAATTCATTCTGTGTTCATGAAAGAAAAAAATTAAGTTTTAACTTAATTAATATTCTGGCAAAGACTAAATTTCAACATATTTTTGGGGTGATTAATACATCATGTAGATATAAAGTTCGGTTACCACATATTTTAAGTTTGCAGGTATCAATCTCTTTGATCTCCTCCCTGGAGTTATTCCTACATACACCTATTTGAATCCTTGTGGATTCGTTAAAATCTATGAAAGCATCTATATTCGTTGTTATGTATTCGATGGCTGCTGAGTCTACAATTTACTTAGAAAGTGATTCAGTTAAAAAAGCAGAACAAGAAATATTTAAATGACTATGTAAATTATTAATAAGGTTGTGTACCTTTTTAGGCTCAGAACAATCATGATAAAAGTGTCCCTTGTTCTTACAGTTGTAGCACTTGATATTAGTCATTTCACCTTTTTCTTTTTATATGAAGCAGAAATTTCCTTGTTGATTATTCTTAGGCTTCTTTGAGACATTCTCTTTTCTCTTTTTTTTTTGAGAAAATTCACTATGCATGTGTTTGTTACCATGTCTGTATTTTGAATCTAAACTAGTCATATACGTATTTATAGTGGTATTTTCTACTCCAAGATGCTCTTCCTCGAGTTTCAAATGATGCTTAGAATCTTTTATAGTTTTAATGCTAATATTGTGGGTTCAGTGCATTTTCATACTTTTCCTACTTTGGGGTAGGGAGCAAATCACAGCTTGGAGTTATTACTCTTCAGTTAACATATAACTGACATCTTTTAGTTCATTCATTATGTTTAACATATGGAGAATATGATTACACATAGTATGATTAGGATGTTTCTTATAAGTATCAAACTTAGTAGTAAGAGTCCTTAACTTGACAACTAAAGAATGATCATTTTTTTAATGTAGACGGCATGTCCTTAGCATCGTCATACTTTCAAAATTCTCTCATGATATCATTATACATGTTGTTCAACAACATTATGCGAACAAGAGGATTCTTTTTTTTTTCTAACTTGATATGCCTCAAGATCTTTCACACATTTGGGAAGGGGAGGGGGCGGTATCGTCATTTTCAGAAAGTGTCATAAATATGTTAAGAGTTTCAAGAGTCTCTCTCTCCAGGACATATTGAATTTTCATGTTTCATAATTTATAGTTATTACCGTTAAATTTATCATCTTTATTAAGCTCACCGACATTATTTTTTGCAGCAGTTGACAAACTGATTTAAAGAATTTAAAGTATAGTGCGACAACTACATACATTATTTTCGCCTAAATTCATATACATAATAATTCTTAAAATAATCAACTATGTCAAAATTTATTTCACATCAGATTCAGATTCAAAAGTTCACTAAGTTCTCAATCATTATCTGATTTTAATATGTTATAAATCTAACACAATCAATCATTTAAGAACCACTTATCTTAAATTACATAAATTCAAAATTAAACAAGCATAAATTCTTAACAAATATAGAAACACTTGATAATAATAAATTATAAATTTCACACAAATAAAAAATATTATGTGCAAATAAAATGTCACATAGACAATTATGCAAAGTAAATGCACCTTAAATTTTATATAAATACATATATATAGAGAGAGACATACACATACACACGTAAATGCACTCGGGTACATATTGAGAAATGATAATAAAAAAGTTTTACTCAAACTTTACACCAAACAAAAAGTATGCAAATAGCTAAACAAAAGCAGTTTTGCCAAGAAAAAAATACAAAATTTCAATCACCACATTAGCCTTTTCAACCTAACTCCAATTTCAGTCTACGATTTAATTCATAGAGTACTGCAAAGTGGATAACACCTAGTTTGCTTTCTTAATCATTATGAAAACATTGACACTTGGAGAATAAACGAGAATAACCAACTCCACTCAAGCTATCAATAAAAGAACTTATTTTTGAAATTTTTTCCATCTTTTTTAATAAAAAATAGTAAGAAACACTAGATTTTACTTCGTTGGAGAGCAAAAAAAAATTGATCTCTATCTCTTCAAGAAAAATAAGGGCGGTAAAAACATTATTGTTTCTTTGGCCTAATCCCATTGGGTCTTGACAAAAAAAAATACTAACATCAAATATGAATAGCCACAAAAGTAATTCTTTAGCAATAGTGACTATAGCGCCAGAATGTTACGAATATCTTGTAATACAATTTGAAATAGAGAATTCAATTAACAAAGAGCATTCATCCATCCCTCTCTAGAATATCATTTTTCACGCAAAAGCAGACAATAGGGTCTACTTCTCCCTACTGTTCTTCATGGAACAAGCTTCTAAACAAGAAACAAATAAAAATCCTAGGCTCTAATGCCAATGAAGAATCTAATCAAACACATAGTTTACAGGATGATTGAGTTTGTTTCACTAGTTTAGTAGTGTAATCACATATACGAACTACACCGAAAGATCGAATTCTATGGATCGTAGCTTGTTACAGAGTTATTTCAATACTTTTTGGAGAAGAAATCTTCAAAGAATCTTCACTCAAACTTGAGAGGAATTGGAGAAGGAAGAAGAAGTTTTTTTCTGTTCTTTTTTCTTTCTCGCAGAGAATGAAAAGGTGCCTTGGTTTCTCTGGTGAAAATCCTTTTATAATTTTAAAGGGACACAACTTTTCAAATAATTGTGTCTCTTTTTCCTTCACCTTGAATTAATATACATAAAATTTTGAATCAAGTTTCAACCTTGAATTAAAAGAAACATCAAGTTTAAAGATTCATGAATTTATTGTTTTGAGAAAAATCAGACAAATTCAATAGATTGAAATATTCACAATACTCAAAATAAAATGCTACACTTCTTACCTTATTTCTGGCCTTAAGTATTTTGTGATGCGATTTTATTGTCTAAAAATGAGAAATGAACGAGTTAGATTCAAATGTAAATGAATCATGATCTAACTCACTAAAATTAGTTTGTGTGAAAATGAACTGGATCAAATAATAGATCATAATTCAACGTGAATAGAGTAGAGCACTTTGACTACTCTTGGGTACCCTTTTCTGTCGAAACAAGAAAAAGATTTAATTTTTTTGGGAGACCGAATGAGGGAGTCTTAGAATATTTTTCTCTTCCCTCACACAAATTCGCTTGATACATGTAGTAGCCTTATCAAGTTGTACATAAATAATATTCGTCTGACTTTTATCTTAAATCATCAAATTAAAATATCAAGCATCCAAATGCTAGGTATAACTCTAGATATTTCTATTCCCTTATCTTAGTTATCAATTATGGAAAACCAAAACAATTTTTATTTTAAAATGAAAGCTAAAATAAAAGTAAATTACAAGGAGAGAGAAGAATAGTATTTCACTTTTCATTCTTCATATTTCTCATAAATTTTTTTACAAGTCTAGGGGCAATATACATAAGCTATCAAACTTTTGCAGGAAGCTTGACAATAAGCTTCCTTGACAAGCTTGCCACATAGTAGGACAATTGTCCATCCATCCAATTTACAACACTCCTCCTTGGATGTTTATGTGATAGATAGTGTAACTTGTTAAAATCTTATTAGGAAAAATTCAGTGAAAAAAATAGTAAAGAAAAAAGAGTATATACATCTTTTAATATACTTTGAGTGTTGCCTCATTGAAAACCTTACAAGGAAAAATCCAGTGGGAAAAAAATCTTGGTTGAGAAAAAAAGAGTACAATGCGTATTCCTACTCCCCACGATGAAGACCACAATTCAGACGGTTGAGTTTTTGCATTCCAATTTCGTGTACTATCTTCTCAAGAGTTAAAGTTGGTAAAAGTTTAGTGAACAAATCTGTTGGATTGTCACTTGAATGAATTTGTTGCACATAAATGTCACAATTCCTTTTGAAATCATGAGTTAAAAATAACTTTGGGGAGATGTGCATCATTCTATCTCTTTTTATAAAGCCTTCCTTTAGTTGGGCTATGCATGCAACATTGTCTTCATATAGGATGGTGGGTATCTTGACATCACACTTTAGGCCACATCTTCTTTGATGAATGTATCACGGATCTCAACCATAAGCATTCTCTACTTGCTTCATGAATAGATATTATCTCAGCATGATTTAAACAAGTCACAACAATAGATTTCCTTGTAGATCGCCATAATATTGTGTAACACCCCGCATTTTGGCTAGACTTTGAACTATTATTCCTACGTGTGTAAACTTTAATCTCATAATTTGTATGTGAATACATGTGTCATGATCATTATCCTAGTGTATGAAGTGCTATCAAGGTGAAAAATGTTTGTAGGAATCACTTACAGCAAAGTTAAGCTAAGAGAATTTGATTCGATCAAATTTTTGTATTCAATTCTATAAGAGTCAACTTTTAATGTGTATAAATTTTGAAATATGTGGAATTTTTAAGATCAAGACCACCAAATTATAGATAATTGAATTATCTTTCCAACGATACCAATTTTGCCTTAATCTGATATCCGAACAAAAAGTTATGACCATTTTCGTGAGAAACAGTAAGGGTCCGCGATAGGTTTGTGCCGCAAGGGGTACTCCCTCAGAATGGGGGTCGCGTTCGAGTGCTATTCCCCCATTATTCTTGATTTAAAGGGTCAAGGGTTAATTTGGTCCTTTTTTCTCAACCCTAATTGCCCAAAGCATGACTTATAACACCCTAAAGGGCATTATTTGCCCAGTATCATCAAAGTTACTCATGTATAAACCCTCCTCCTTCCCAAGAACGAGCAATTCAAGCCTCTTTTCCTAAGAACAATGAAATTCAAGATTTATTTCCTAGAAATTCAAGGATTCAAGTTCCAATTTCAAGCTTCCTTCAAGAATTCATCTAATTGAGGTGTGTGAAATATTAATCAATGGGTTCCTTTTCCCCATTGAGCCTAAAAACCATCTCTTTGATTAAAATATGGGGTTTTCCTTCATTATGGAATTTCGTATGTTCAAGATGAGTTTAATCCATGTTTTTCCTTAGTAATTTATATTCAATACATGTCCACATATGATCCCATGAAAATTAGGTTATTTCATGTTTTAAATTTTAATTTTCTAGGTCATATTTAAGTGATTTCATGTTACAATATCAATTTATTTATTAAACCATGTAAATATGTTGTTCTCTCATGTTTAACACATTTCTATGTTCAAATTCATGACTCTCACCTCTTTGTTGAAATTTCTTATATTTTGGGTCTTTGAACTATGATTTTATACCACTGTTTTACACGCTGGTATCATATTTTTGTAATCATTCAGTGTTGGTAGGTTATGAATACCCGATACCTATGTGTTTTACATGTTTCTATTTTTAAGTAACAAGTCAATCAGGCCATGATTTTATTACCATATTAAGAATATCATGTTCATGCTGAGCACTTATAAGTATAGTACCTTGTCATGTTAAACGACTAATAATACCAGTGTTATTCAGTTGGGAGTAACACTTAGCACCAAGTGAACATAGGGATAGCGTCTCCCTCATCATTTAGCTATGAGACGTTAGTAGCAGTCCCTAAGTTCCAAACTTACAGTGCCATCGTAGATTATGAGGGGTTTCCCATCAATTAGGCATGATACCCTCATCCTTTGGGACATCAGCCTTGTTGATCCACATTGTCATTCCTGTGTTGGTACACCTAGTAAGGTACCGGCACCCTTTTAACTGGGGTTATAGGTTGGACCCCGATAGCTCAGATTGGGGCATATCGGTTGTAGTTAGCTCCCACAGTCTCAGTGTAGTATTCATAATAGATCAGTTCAGGTTTACTTGACCAAGTAATCAGATATTCAATTATTCAGATCATTTCAGTACATGTTTTACTTAATCTTGTAGTCTTAGTTTTATATGTTCAGGTTTTTATGCTAGTATCCATACATAACCCTCAGTTCAGTTTTACAACATGCTCAGTTTTACATAAGATTTACATACGGTATTCATGTTTTACCACTTCACAGTTTCAGTTCTACTTATTCTACAAAAGTATAAATTTTTAGAAACTAAGTGTAGTGATTCACCAACTTATTAGATTATGTTTGTTACTCTTGTTTTAAGAAATTTCAACTTTCAGTTTATTTCAGTCTCTTAGTGAGTCTGCTTGCACTTAGCATGCATGTTTTAAGAATATGTATATAATCAGTTTTACTTATTGCATTCATCCCCACTTACTTAGTATATTCCAGAAGTACTGATCCACATATACATCTATGTGCTACTTTGTCTCATAATGTAGGTATTAGTTGTAGCGCATACATCATAATCAAACAGTTCGCAGCTTCCACCCAGCAGACGATGAGTTCTTTTATTTCAGAAACTTCAGTTAGATGTAGTTCATGTACTATATTGTTATTATTCTTATGTATTGATTTGCGGTAGTTGGACGCATGTCCCAGCCACCTACAACCAGTATAGTAGAGGCTTCATAGACAGTTAGTCAGAATCACTCATGTAATTCAAGTTCTTCCTTTAGATTTATCGTGTTGTAAACCTTTTTTGTATCATATGTATTCATATTTTCTTACGATTGTACTTCATTCAGCAAATTTAGCTTATATAATTAATTTATTTCAGATGCTCAAGTATCATGCCAGTTCAGCGGTTAGCTTGGGATCACTTATGGTTCTAAGCACCGTGTTACGACTAGGGGGTAGTCTCGGATTATGACATATAGCAATACTTCCATATATAAATACATAGCCTATTGAGATTGAGCTTTATGTAGGTCAGATAAATCACCTGAATATGCATAACCAACAAGATCTAAACTATCTTTGTTAGTATAGAATAGACCCATACCAGTAACCCCTATTAGATATTGCAATATATGCTTACCTCCATTTCAATGTCTACGTGTACGAGAAGAACTATGCTTTGTTTATAAATTAACAGAGTAAGATATATCAGGCCTTGTTCTACTAGCAATATATATAAATCCACCAATAGTATTGAGATATGGTACTTCAGGATCAAGAATTTCTTCATCCATTTCTAGAGGTAGAACGGATCTTTACTCACTTCAAGTAATCAAACAATTATTGAAGTATTTAATGGATGTGCTTTGTCCATGTAAAATCGTTTCAAAACTTTCTCGGTATAGGTATATTGGAGAATGAAGACACCAATTGCTAAATGGTCAATTTGCAAACCAAGACAATGTTTTGTCTTTTCAATATCTTTCATCTCAAATTCTATCTTTAGATATTTAATTTCTTTTTGAGCTTCTTCTAGAGTTTCAATAAAATTTATGTCATCAACATAAATATCGAGTATAACAAACTTTGATGTTGTTTTCTTAATAAAATATAAGGACAAATGACATCATTTATATAACCTTTATTTATCAAGTACTTATTAAGGTGATTATACCATATTTGTCCTAATTGTTTTAGACCGTGTAACGATCTTTGTAATTTGATTGGGTAAATTTCTTGAGATTTCAAACTATATGCTTCAGGCATTTTTTTAATTCTTCTGAAATTTTCACATATGTTTTATTATCAAGTGACAACATTCAATATTAATACATTACATCTTCTAGTGTTTGGAGTGCAGACCAAATAAACTTTATGCTTATCAAGAAGTATATTTCACTTGATAATTATTTCTATATGAGTATGCTTAAATAAAGGTAGAGTTCAAATTCTCATTACCTTATACTATATTGTGTGTTATTATAATAAAGATATCATCAACGATATATCATTTATATCGGTTCACAATACGACATAACTTATTGATATCTCACTACTTTATTATTTTCAGGTACCTAAACCTTTTCAGGAGATTTCATGTTGTGTTACGTCGCTACTCTTCAAAAGCATCATGCCCCTATATTATGACCATTTTCTCCATTTTCTTTATAAGAATTATTTTATTTGGAATCGATTAATGTATCATACTTTATGCATATTGTAGACTCTATCCTTCAAGGACACACCGTAGGAGCATCTACAGGCTACATATGAAAATTTTGGGTTAGAAAATATTTCAGGCTGAGACTTGAATTAACTTTTAAATGAGGATCATGCTAACAATAATTCACACATATTTCTTAACTTTTTATTTCTCACTCCTTATGTTAGAAAAATTAACATATACTCCAACCTACTTTGGAGAATCCATCTTTGTGCATCATAGTATATACATGAATCATATCACATTAAGAAATTATAAGACTGAAAATATATGGTTTTGATCTTGAAATAATTGAGAGGGAGAAATTGATCATAATTTATTGGTTTAATGCATACAGGTGCTATTGTGTACAAAATATTATATTTCATATCAATACATGATATCTTGTTTTCATAAGCAATAGTTTAGCTATTTATTAGAGGCATTCAATGCTAAACTAGCTTGAATATAACCAACATTATCAATATTAAATTTTTTGATTACACAATCTGAAAATTATGCATTTAATTCAATTTGATTGGGCAAACCACTTTAACAATGTCAAGCTGCAGGTTGACAATAAATGTACATGTGACTATCTTATGGATGCATCACATCATATAATAGGTGAACGGACCCATATTAACATTTTATACTTTTCATAATTTGGGGGATTCAGTCCCAACATTAGCTGGTCCAATTAACTTAACATAAGAACAAATAATAATTCTGAAAGAATCTTCTAGTTCTTCATTATATGTATAATACTCAATATGCACATATTCAGGATGACAAAATTTGTTCATGCCAACAAAGAAGATTATTTGAACTATTGAACTCCAAGTTTATCATGACATATGTTATTTAATTGAGTAAATTTCAAAGGTATACTACTTCGAGAGTAGTTTACAAGATTTTACTATTGCAGTCTTACTACTTCAGGAGTAAATATCAGATTTACTATTTCAGGAATAAATTTTAAGGTTCTACTATTTTGTAGTAAATTTAAAATAAATTTTAGACTTACTACTTCGGGAGAATTTCAGAATAATTCTTTCTACCTCTATTGGAGGTGGCGATGGAGAAATGTCATGGCTTTGACACAGTCTTGATTAGATGGTTGATTTTTACCTTTGATGGTGTCTCCAAGACCCATCGTATCCAAATGAATTTCGGCATCAAGTGCCCAAGATAAATAAGTTTTGCCCAATATATATAGGGCAATAAATTCAAGTTTAGATAGATTTGACATTATTTTAACAAAAGAGAACTCTTATCTTTATTACCTATATTTGCTCGACATAACAAAGACTCATGCTGATAACATGTTATAAAATAAGATCTAAAATAAAGTAAATTACAAGGAGAGAAAGGAAATAGTATTTCACTTTTCATTCTTCATATATCTCATATATTTCTTTACAAGCCAAGGGGCATATATAAGCTATCAAACTTTTGCAGGAAGCTTGACAATAAGCTTACTTAACACGCTTGCTACATAGTAGGCCACATGGTCATCCACCCAATTTACTACAAGTCTGAATTATTTTTGACCAACTTATTAATAGATAATTATGAAGGTAATCTTAAAAGGCCTATAATTTTAAATTTATAAAAAAAGAAATAAGAATAATAGTATAATCCTAGAGTAACTAACTCATCCCTCCAACCAAGTTATGCCGTTCTCTAACGGTAAGCAACACTTGGATGACTTGACATGTACTATGCATAAATAGATGAAACAGACATTTTGCTATCTATATTATTGGAATAATTTTATACCAGCTGGTAGTATAAAATATTTTTACTATAACAATATTTAAGTGGGCACCAAATACAAAAATAAAAAAATAATTGTCCCAATCAAATTGTTTAAAGAAAATCAAATTTGGGCTTAACTTATTTTCAAATTTAGATGATCAGTTAGATACAATCGATAGCAAATAATGTGAAATTCTAATCCAAAAACAGAAATGATTTTGATAAAATATAAAGAAAACTAAACATTAAGCTTAACTCAACTCACATGATAATCCATAATTGAAAATTGTCTATTGTAGGACTCCAATAAAATGGCACCACAATCAAGGCGAAGTTGCACTTTGGTTATAGATTCAGCTTAACCTAATTATTTTGATTGAAAATTTATATTTAAATTAGAAAATATATTGAATATGTAATTCAAAATTTAAAGGCAAATTCAATATGGTGGTAGCTAGAGCAATTATGTTGTATGGGGCAGAGTGTTGACTGGTCGAGAATTCTCATATTCAGAAGTTGAAAGTTGCAAAAATGAGGATGATGCGATGGATGTATTGTCATCAATTTCTCAGTTCATGATGACACTAACTATAACCCACCAGTAGGCAAGTCAACTTATAGTTCGGAACTGGTAGTAACAGACTACAAGAGAAATGTAGAAAGCAGCGGAAAGAAGTCTAATAAAGAGACTAATATAAAGATGAAATCTTCAAAATCTAATGAAGTCAGTACAAGAACTTCTAATACAATAGAAGTAAAAGTGAAATACAAAATAAATATATATACAAAAGATATCTCTGAATATCAAATAGATAGCAGTCTAACAATAAAAGGAGGAATAGGAATACTCTGAACGTCAAGAGCTCACCCTAACTCTCTGATCCATGGGAACTCTGGACGGTGCATTCTATAACGGTGAGAACAATACTATGATCTGCAAGGTGCAAAAGTGTAGTATGAGTATCAAATATGTGGAACTCAGTAGACATCGACCGAATGAGCTCCAAAGATAATGCAAGTATAAATAACATGTAAGTAAGAACATAACTACAGGAAATTATCCAAGAAACTAAATATAATAATGTTAATAGAGAAATAAGGATAAACTATCTTATTCTGACAGTATTCAACTACTAAAGTACAATATTGTATATCACTAGCCAATATATAAATGAAAAGTGAAAGAAGGATATATAGTAGCAACACAAGGTCAAAGGATACATATGTAATATGAATAAATAAAGAGGGAGAGAGATATACGGTGATACCATATATATGTGTGCGTAGTTAATAGTCTAGGGGAACTAACTTGACTTCTCGAAGATCATAGTCAAATAAGGGAGCTAATACTAACATAATCAAAGTCTCTAACTAAAGTGTCTAACTATGAGGTAAACTATCAATAGCATAACTCACAAAAATAGTGACAAAAAAATAGAAACGTACCGATAATCTTAGGTTCTAGTCCATGACCATCCTGTCATGAATTAACTATAATAACTAACGATAGAGTAACCGATTAGTCCAGAGAAATAACACCCTAATCGAACCCTCATAAGCCTGGAGGGTTCAAGCAAAGACCCATTAAACAACAATCATAGCATATGCCTATACAACCCCACCCATGAGGCCGATAGATATAAGCGTCAAGCAATTATACTAGTGATAAATAATGCATACGAATAAAAAAAATGCAACATAAATAAGAAATGCCATGCCCAATCCAAGTGTCATAATGTAACGAGTGTATAAACCTCCTCTAGCTTAGTAACTCAAAAGGCAGGACCTACGACGACCATCCTTCTCTGGCATTATGGATCAGGGATGAAAGGGCCCATTGGGGACTCAAAATATTCATATACACTGTTTGGTCCCTAACCTGGACTTCCAGTAATAATAGTCAATCTACTCCATCTTGTATCGGATATATATATATGTGTGTGTGTATAAGTGTCTCTCTCTCTCTATATATATATATAAAATAAGTTCTTGAGCTGGAATTGAGACTAAAAAAGTGCAAATCTATAAATTCATTGCCTGTGATCAAGTTTGGGGCTAAATCAGCATAATAACACAGAACATTTCGACCAAAGTAAATAGTAGTAGTAAAAGAGTGGATTAATAATGAACTAGAATCATCCTCGGCCTAATTTCCAAAATAGCATATTATAGTTCCAAAAGCTAATAAGTCATCAAATAAGGTGGTAAGATTCCTGTTGTACAAGAATTAGTTTGAAAAGTGAAAATAAATTTCTCTATAGAAAATAATAGTAAAATCAAGGACTTGATTGGAATCGTACCACTAAGTGAGTATAAAATGCACCTAAAAATATGCATGTCATCACCAGTATCCAAGCAATATAACTATAACCACCTAAGCATCTATAAATTAGAATCATATCCTTTGAAAGATAAAGTACTCACATAGAGTTCAATTGGTATCATAACCACAGGTTCGGGCCCAATAATATATAACAACATGATAATAGCACCATAATTTGGGAAACTGTTGTCTAAATCACTAAGAATTACTAGGTCTTGTACTAAAGGATGCCAAATATCCATCTATGATTAACATGTTTATACTCAAGGATAATATCGTTCTATGGTCATAACGGGTATCCTACGCTAAGATTCGAGTCATATTTCTATCCAAATTCTCTAAATAGGTTAAGTCATGATATACTAGTCATAATTTCATTCTATAATTCCTACCTAATATGCAATCTATGCATAACACCATCTCACAGAGAAAAGTAAACCGAAGCCTACCTTGATGCTGAACTATAATCTTGCATCATCCATCAATAGCTCGTCTTAATCCACAATCTTAAAATATTGCCATGCTATCAAAATAATAATCTACATGTCAATACGAGTAAAGCAAAATTCATATTACAATATGAAACTTCAGGCCCAAAATTGTGCCGAAAATGAATTTGTTAGGCCCGTTAATGAAATATGAAATTTGAATTCATCACAAGGTCCCGCTAAGAACAAGGAATCCATGCCCAAAAGTTGAGCAGAAATGGACTACAAATCAGCCAAAATCAACCCCTATAGTAGAGAAATTTAGATACTAATTTCTAAGAATTAATCAAGCAAAAGGATGACATTTGAAGGAAAAAATAATGAAAAATAATCAAGAGTTGTTAATTTAGCTTACATTAACCTCAACAGATTATTTCCCACTCTTTTCCTAGTTCTAAGGTTCAACAATGGCGGATTGGAATGTAGAAAATGGTGAAAAATATGGAGAACGGGATTATATACTGCCAACCATTTAGACTTCTCAATGCGGAGGCCAAGGGTCGCGATCGCGGTGCCAGGTAAAGTCAATTTTCACAAACACAAACAAATGATTCTCAAACATGAAGGCAAAGGGGCTAGACTATCATAAATACGACACTGAGGGTCACGATTGAGAAAAAGAATAGCAGATAGGTCGAGTAAATCCTTCATCAAAAATGTGAGAGGAAAGACTCCCAATCGCAATGGTAAAAAGGTTGTCCCTTCGCAAAGACGGCCTCAACCTTGCAATCGCGATGGCAACAATTTGCTACACTAGATGCAGCTGTATCAAATAATTTGTAAGTCCAAATGGACTTTGATGGGTGCTTGGGATTTATTCAAAACTCCATGCGTGCAAACGAACTATACTACCATAACCAATTCAAAATTCTAAACTCAAAGAAACCATCAAAGCATTCATCCAAGATCATTTCGAATAAATATGGGTCCCACACCTAGTTCTATTCTTACCAAATCTATCCAATAACCCAAACTAAGTCTACTAGTCTCGGTGTCCAAACCAAGGGTCTCCCTAGCCTAAAATAAATGTTCTGGAGATGATGGCATTGTCAGTATCCTCATCTGAGGTCCTTTACTAGAGGTATTAGTTTGATACCAATTTCTTAACAACGAAAGCTCCAAAATACAAAAATGAGCCTAAAACCCAAACAAACTATTTGATAATCGAATCGATAGTTTCAACAAGTCATAATTGACCTATAACCACTATAGGAAGACTCAAAACATCAAAACATATACAAAATTAAGAAAATAACCTAGAGGGTCATTACAATATCCACTACTAAAAGGACTTTTATCCATGAAATTCAATGAATAGAAAGAGTTTGAAAGCTTGAAAAAACAAGGTACTGGGCCCGCATGCACCGAGCATGACTCCCTATATAACCTCTAAGGTAAAACAAAGATTTAAAGGGATTTCACCAAAGATATCCATCTTTTACCAACTGTCTCACCCTACTTCTCAGATTGACACAAACTCAACCTCCAACCAACTGACATACAACTGAAATTGAAGCATGTAAAACCAAATCACACCATGCAGACTTCACACCAACATAACCAAAAAATAACTCAATGAAGTTGAAGACCAACAAGGCATGAACCATGCAACCAACTCCAAATTTCTAAATCCAACATCCTTTGTCATTCCAAACCTGTTATATACACCAATTTGTGTAGAATATCAACTGAGCCCTGCCTATACAATCACATTAAAATAACCTCAAAAGACTGAAGTTGGTCTACTAAAAATTCATACTAGCGAGCATAAGAATAAGCGCATAAGGTGCTACCTTGACACAGAAATGAAGACGGTCAACGCTCACGATCTCTAGCAAAAGCTACAACTAGTTTGGATGACCCTCAATACTAATAATCATAAATCCCAAGAAAATCTCTCAAAGCAGCACAATTTGATCCAGGAATATCCTATCTATTGTGGGTGAAATCATGTTAAGTTTAATTTGAGCACACTTTTTTGTTGAGCAAACAATCCAAAATTCTAGCAATAACTGAGAATCAAGGTCAAAAACAGTAGAAACCAACACCATGTTCCAACGAACTATCCATCAAGCATTTATGAAGCATAACCCATATGAACTAAGGATAACCAAACCAGTAGGTAAAGAGTAGGCTTAGCCAGCCTATAAATGAATGCTTAACTAAAATAAATTTGGAAATAGGGTTGCAATAAAGCTATGTAATCTATAGTGGTAATCTTTAAACTGAAGATAAAATACTTGCTCTTAGCCATCCAAATTGAAGCATCCATAACCTAAAACCTATTGCAACTTCCAAGCCACCGTTCAGAAGATCCAAATCTAAAATTAAAGCCCACGGGTCTTCACAGAGATTAAATACACAAACCAATCTCACCATCAGAATTTCAACATTAACCTAATAATTCTTGCAAGAGTTAAAACTTAAATATTATCGAAGAACATAACATAACAGAGGAAAACTACTAGTTGAAGTCACAAGAAATCAACTCCATTCTACTGAAGGGCATAATTTATCAAGGCATAATCAAGAACACATCAAAGTTGAAAGAATACTAATGGTAGCCAAATCCTGGGTAACTTAGAAAAGTTAGTATCTTATCCTGAATCTAGTCAATATAATGCTCAATCTTTGACACGAATACCCATAAGTAAATATATAACGCTTCGAATTTGATACCCGGAGCGCTATATGGGGCTAGCAATCCCGAAGGACCACAAGCTAACTTATGATTGATATCTATAGCTGAGCAATGTATAATATACTTTATAAATACGGAATAAAATGGATGAAAGGCCATAAGGTTTAAATATCTGATAAAACATAACATCTGGAAATACGGTATATCAATACCAAACTGAAATAAACTGTCTGAATATGTTAGTCTGAGAGCCTCTAAACTATGTAAAAACTATGGAGTTGATGGGACATGTCCCCAACTAACTCCTTCTACTAAAACTGAAATAATGATATAATCATGCTATCCTCGAATGATGAAGAATCACTACAAATCTACTACTGCTAGTTGAATCTGAGGCTAAGTGATATCGGGAACGTGAGTATCCAAACCTATGGTATAAAAAACCATAGAGCAGAAGAAATGTATGCGTCAGTATAGCTGAATATACTGGTATGCAAAGTGAGGTAGGCTGAATGCATGGGAGTCATATGCACTAGCAATACTAACTGACTTAATAACATGAACGTGAGCATACATGCATGAATGCTAACTGTAAATAAGATTGTGATAATACTGGCTACTGAGTCTGAATACTGATAACATGAGTTTCATATAACTGATATACTGTTAACTGAGTGACTATGTCTAATAGTCCTGTTCGGATGGAACTAACTGAGTTTAGTATTAAACTGAGTAACTGTATTTGATAGTCCTAAATTTGAAGAACTATCTGAGTTCTTTTATTAAGACTAAGACTGAGACTATGAGAAGTAATCATCTAACCGACATGCCCTAAATCTGAATTGGTGAGGGTCCAATATATAACCCTGGCTGTAAGGGTATCAGTACCATACCACAGGTAAAGACAAGTTATGAGTTGACCCTCTCTGACAGAGAGCTCTTCCGTCAACTCCTCTTAGTAGGAAAAACTCAAATGAGATATATAATCCCTAGATTAGTAGGGGTACATCTCAACCTTCGCTGGCTACGTGGTTGTGGAATACAAGGATTTCTTCAAAGGTTCTTACCCTCTACTGAATGACAGGTGAGCCATCATCTCTGGGTTCATTCGGTGCTGAATCCTACTCCCAACTGAATAGACACTGAATTGATTTCCTAGTTCATACTAGGCTTGACTGAGCTATCACTGATCGTGTTACTGACTGAACTGGACTGATTTCACTGAGTTCTATGGACTGACTGAATATTACTGAGTTTTCCTGCGTCATGTGACTGACTGAATTCTACTGATCATGGCTTGACTGAGAGCATCTTGAAAACTGATACTGGCTCTAGGCACACAGCTAAATTATCGGGTACAAGTACCCCCAGGATTCGATAGCATGAAACGGACAAGACATGACACTTCTTGAACACATAACCATAGTCAACAATTCATAATACAACCATTGGGGAGTTCATGAAGAACTTGATATTCATAATCTTGTACATGTAGATGAATGCATTCAAATATATGTCAGGGTTTCACAATTTTAGTCTCATGAGCATTCCATCAAGCAATTTCAATGTATAAAAATAGCATGGGAGTCTTCGAAGATAAGGGTAAAGCATGAATTCACCATTTAGGCCCTAATGAGTCATAATGCTTAATTGTTTTTCTCTTGGGCATTTTATCAAACACGTTGCATGTATAATTTAGGCTTAGGCATGAACATTAAATCAATACATCATGATTGCATAAATCAACACAATTTAATAGATTGTAACCCGCATGCTAGCATAGATTCATGAAAACACATTAAAGATTCCAACTTGGAAATCATACAACAACATCAACATGGTCATAATCAACCTACAACATGAACGTCATAATTTATGATTTTAAAATAGGATTCTTGAGCTTCATGGATGAAAGGAATCCATGAATGAACACTTCGCATACCTTAGTGGATGATTTCTTGAAGATTGATAGAGGAAAGTTTGAATTCTTGACTTGAAATTATCTACCTAGGGTTTCTTGTTCTTGAGATATAGAGAAATAATGAATGTATTTGGCTAAAAGAGGGCTAAATTTCGTGTTATGAGGGCTAAAGGTAGGTGCAAAATGACCTAATTACCCTAAGGATGCGTATATTTTATGAATGAAAACTGGGCATCGATTTGAATGGCGATGCGGTGCGTCGATGCGTCTCTTCATGATCGTGTCAAACCTCAGTACTTTTACTGGCAATTCCTGTAACAATGTTAACCAATACGATAGGTAATACGGCGCGCTAAGATCACATTGGTCCACTGTTTTGGGAACCAATCGTGGTCTAAACGAGGTCTGAAAAATCCAAAACTTATCCGAGAATACCTATTGACCTTTATGATCAAGAATCAACAAAAATATGGACCTTTAAGGGATGTAAAGGTCGCGAAATGAGATCGCCATATTTTGAAGGCCAAAGAAATAAACTAATTCTTGAAATGTAGCTAAAATTTTCTAAGTTTGGGACCCCCTTGACAAGTTTAAAGGACTGAATTAAGCTTAGAAATTTTGTAAGGTCTTACAATATCTCCTCCTTGGAAACATTCATCCTCATATGGGACTGACTGAGATGACAGAAATGATAAGTTAAAGTACATACTGAACATGAACAACTGAAACATGAGTACATGACTGACATGAATAATAAGCTGAATGTATTATGCTGAACATGCATATCTGATGTATGAATAACTGACTCAATGAATGCATGACTGAACTGACACATGAACATATGACTGAATATGCAATGGTAATTGATAGCAAGTTTATAATGGGAATCTGAGCACAAAACTGAATACAAAGTTTGTAATAGAATCTGAATATGGAATTGAGTGAATTCATAAAAAACTGTTACCTTAAACTGAAAATACTGGTGAACCCAAGATTACTTACTAGGTACGCGTGAATGGGAACATATCTGAGCCTAAAACATGGTATATAAACTAATTATCATGATCTGAACTGAGCACCTTGAATACGTGGCTTGCGGCTGAGGTCGGCGTTTGAGGGTCAACTTATGAGTACCCCTTACTCCTAACTGTATTCATTACAAGAAGAGAGTGTAGCATGTTTATGTCATGAAAGTTTAGAGGATTATAGTGTATCTCCCCCTTGGGATACTAGGTCACTCGAAGAATACTGATTTTACTGAGATACTGAGGAAAACTAGGGTGATGCACAAGGCACCTACAAACTAAATTGTGACTAAATATCTGGGATCTAAAACAAAGATGTGATACATTAACTAAGCTTAGCACGCAACTACCTGGTTGGTCCATCTTAGAATGATCACATTCATGGGACTCCAGATAGTGCGACTAGATGGAACGAAGGAAAACCACACCATCCAAACTTGTTCACCAGACTACTAAACTGAATTACTGGCTGCTTAAACTAAGTCATACTAAAAACTTATACTTAACTGAAGTACTTCTCCGACACTCTTTCAACTATACTCTCCACCTTAGTACAACACGAGACTCGAGACTACCAAAAACATTCACATAGGTATTAAGCACGACTTCTTAAATATACTGCTTATCTAATTAACTAAAGGACTAATAACTAAATACTAGGTCTGCAAGACTTAACAGAACTTAGTCTGAGCAACTGGACTGAAACTGTAGAGTATAGTGCATAGAAGGTAATGACTGACTGGGTAACATGAGGTAACTGATCATGAGTGAGTAAAAACTGTATTACATTAAGAATGCAAGATCAGACCTCTAGCATATTTTGGAAACATTCTGTAAATTGGGTACTGAAATACTAATAACAAAGTAACTGATGGCCATATGCTATGGTCGGGAAATCCTGAAACTAAATTGAGTTACTGAACTGATTACTAGGCTAGGATTGGGACTTAGATGATAGCTAAGATGGTAATTGAGATTATAACCATAACTAAGATTGTAACTGAAATTGAATGATAGTTTCTGATAACCGAGGTTTAGACTGGTACTGAAGTACTAAATTTTGATTGCTAAGTAACTAATAACTGAAAGCTATGGTCCTGTTAGACTAACTGAGTCCTTTACTGAATATTGATTATTGAACTAACGTTGTAACTGAGGCCTGAGGGATAGAGAATCAACACCACAGATTCACCGAGGGATCTAAACTGAGAGTATACGTGACATAATCTAAGTTTAGCTGATCATTAAGAGTGGAGCATGAGTCATGAGCTGTATGACCTGAGCCTGGAATTTCTGTGTTCATGGGACATGATTCGTAACACTGGGTGAACTTAAACTCCTCATACTAGAAACTTGAAACACATACTATTCTATGAAAAATGCATGGATATAAGTTGTATTCATGGGACTGAAACATAAAGCATACGTAAGTATCATAATGGTTATAGTACAAAACCTTGCCTTGAAGTAGGAATGGGTCGGGAATCATTTTTCCTTATGGATTTTCTATACATACTGGTATTACTACTGGATTCTGAAGGCCTGATTTTCTGAGATATCATAATCGGACAGTCCTTGTATACCTACCGGGCTATGATGGGCTAACCCAATGGGTGGAGACTGAGAAAGGTCCTGTTAACATTTGGTTTGACCTTAAAGTTTACCGTAATGTAAAGAGTTATAAAATAAAAGAAAGCTCCTGAATATGAAGAAATGTGAACATGTAAATGAGGAATCGGTAATATACCAGTAACTGCATTAGGAGGATTTTCCTGATTTTATCGGGATTGAAGAGCATAGAGTCTGATTGGGCGTTGCCCACTAATAGCGCTGGAATTTGCACACTGGGCTAAAAGATGACCGTGCTGACTTTGAGGGCCAGGTTTAAGATAATATCAGACCCCTTGAACTGAATCGCCACATCCAAAACACACATCACTGCCGGCTCTACACACCCCCTTATGATACTTACCACACTCTTCGAAAAGAGGATTAGTAAAACTCCTACTCTCACTACCCTGGGCTTTGGAGCCTAGCGCCCCATCCCTACAGTTATTTTTGAACTTTGGTACTGGCGACTGAAAAATTTTGACTATGCTGAGAACGGTTGCCACCCTGCGACCCTGGCTGAGAAAAACTATAGCGACCTGTCCTGGCTCTCTTATTCTCTATCTCCTTCTTCTTAAGCTTCTTCTCTTCAATTTGTTGAGCATGGACCATAAGCCTAGATATGTCCATCTCCTTAATCAACATCACAGTCCTTCACTCCTTAACCACTCTACTTGATACCCTTAACATAAACTTGCTCATTCTGGATCTACTGTCTGCTACTACATGAGGAGCATACTTGGATAACTTAGTAAACATGAGGGAGTATTCTTTTACGCTCATGCTACCTTGTCTAAGATTGATGAACTCTAACACTTTGGCTTTTTTTTGCTCTAGGGAAAAAATCAATCTAGAAAGGCAGTAGCAAACTCTTCCCACCCTATGGGCGCTACATCTGTACCCCTGTCTACCTTTCATTGCTTAAACCACGTATGAGCTACATGTTGTAGCTGATAAGCGGCTAACTCAGCTCTCTCACTGGAAGTCACTCCTATGATATCTGTGACTTTCTAAACTTGGTCAACGAACTCCTGTGGATCCTCTTCAGATTTAGAACCTGAGAATAGGGGAGGATTCATTCGGGTGAAGTTCCGATTCCTGGCTGCAACAGTATTGGCCACTGAGTTGGCTGGAACAGCAGCTGGCCATTCATTCTGAGCTGTGATTGACTTGGCTAGAGTAGTGAATGTAGTCCTGAATTCTTCATGTGAAATATGTTCGTCCAAGGAATCTGCTTGGACGGGCTGAGGGGCTGACTGATTTCTGTTTCTTCTTATGAGAGGCATGTTCTATAAATGAAAAGGGAGAAAAGGATTAGACTGAAAGTAAAATTTGAGCTCATGTTCACTGTTACGACATGAATACTAAAAGATGGAAACTATTTCTAAAACATCTTATAGCCTCTTGTACATAAATATGGCGTGCAACACACCCATGCACAAGACTCTACTAGATGCGGATTTTTAAACTTCCTAGGACTTTATTGAACATTAGGCTTTAATACCAAGTTTGTAACGCCCTGAATCTGATACTCAGAGTGCTACATGGTGCTAGCAATCCCGAAGGACCACAAGCGAACCCATGACAGATATCTATAGTTGAGCACTGCATAATATACTGTATAAATACAGAATAAAAGGGCTAAAAAGCCATAAGGTTCAAATTTTTGATAAAACATAACATCTGGAAATACGGTATATCAATACCAAACTGAAATAAAATGTCTGAACATGTTAGTCTGAAAGCTTCTAAACTGTCTGAAAACTGTGGAGTTGATCGGACATGTCCCTAACTAGCTCCTTCTACTAAAACTGAAATAATAATTATGCTATCCTCGAATGATGAGGACTCACTGCAAATCTATTGCTGCTGACTGAATCTGAGGCTAAGTGCGATTGAGAACGTGAGTGTCCGAACCTATGGTATAAAACACCATAGCATAGAAGAAAAGTATGCGTCAGTACGTCTGAATATACTAGTATGCAAAGTGAGGTAGGCTGAATGCATGGGGTTCATATGCATGAACAATACTAACTTCTTGAATAACATGAACGTGAGAATACATGTATGAATACGTAACTATAAATGAGATCGTGATAATACTGACTACTGAGTCTGAATATTGATAAAATGAGTTTTGTATAACTAATATACTGTTAATTAAGTGACTGTGTCTGACAGTCCTAATTCTGATAGAACTAACTGAGTTCCGTAAAAAACTGAGTGACTGTATCTGACAGTCCTAAATCTGAAGAACTATCTGAGTTCTTTTACTAAGACTAAGACTGAGACTGTAGGAAGTAATCATCTAACCGACATGCCCTGAATCTGAACTGGTGGGGGTCCAACCTGTAACCCAACTGGAAGGGTGTCGGTACCGTTCCATGGGTAAAGACAAGCTGTGAGTTAACCCTCTCTGATAGAGAGCTCTTCTGTTAACCCCTCCTAGTAGGAAAAACTCAAATGAGATGTATAATCCCTAGACTCGTAAGGGTACATCTCAACCTACGCTGGCTACGTAGTTCTGGAATGCAAGGATTGCTTCTAAGAATCTCACCCTCTACTGGCTGACAGGTGAGCCATCATCCCTAATTTAATTCGATGCTGAATCCTACTCCCAACTGAATAGACACTAAACTGATTTCCTAGTTCATACTAGGCTTGACTGAGTTGCCATTGATCGTGTTACTGACTGAACTGGACCAATTTCACTGAGTTCCGTGGACTGATAGAATATTACTGAATTCTATTAACTAACTAAGTTCACTGAGATTACTGAGAATTATGAGTAGGACTGGACTGATACTGAATTTATTGAGTTTTCCTGATCATGTGACTGGCTGAATTTTACTGATCATGGCTTGACTGAGAGCATCTTGAAAACTAACACTGGCTTTAGGTACACAGCTAAATTATCGGGTACAAGTACCCCCAGGACTCGATAGCATGAAACGGACAAGACATAACACTTCTTGAACACATGACCATAGTCAACAATTCATAATACAACCATTGGGGAGTTCATGAAGAACTTGATATCCATAATCTTGTACATGTAGAGGAATGCATTCAAATA
Organism: Capsicum annuum; assembly: GCF_002878395.1. Lineage (NCBI taxonomy): Eukaryota > Viridiplantae > Streptophyta > Magnoliopsida > Solanales > Solanaceae > Capsicum > Capsicum annuum. Next base: position 260,226,139 of record NC_061113.1, read on the forward strand.
TATATCAGGGTTTCACAATTTTAGTCTCATAGGCATTCCATCAAATAATTTCAATGCATAAAAATAACATGGGAGTCAGTTTTTGAACATAAGGGTAAAGCATGAACTCATTATTTAGGCCCTAATGAGTCATAATGCTTAATTTTTGTTCTCTTGAGGATTTTATCAAACACCTTGCATGCATAACTTTAAGCTTAGGCATGAACATTAAATCAATACATCATGATTGCATAAATCAACACAATTTAATAGATTTCAACCCACATGCTAGCATAGATTCATGAAAACACATTAAAGATTCCAACTTGGGAATCATACAACAACATCAACATGGTCATAAACAACCCACAACATGAATGAACACTTGACATACCTTAGTGGATGATTTTATTGAAGTTTAATGGAGCAAAGTTTGAATTCTTGACTTAAAATTATCCACCTAGGGTTTCTTGTTCTTGAGGAATAAAGAAATAATGAATGTATTTGGCCAAAAGAGAGCTAAATTTCATGTTGTGAGGGCTGAAGGTTGGGGGAAAATGACCTAATTACCCTAAGGATGCAGATATTTAATGACTAAAAACTGGGCATCGATGTGATTGACGAGCCGACTCATCGATGGCATTGACGATACTCGACGCGTCGCGCCATAATCGTGCCAAGCCTCAGTACTTTTACTTGCAATTCCTGCAACAATGTTAACCAACGTGATAGGCGACACGGGGCGCCAATATCGCGTTGGTCCACTGTTTTGGGACTTCAATCGTGGTCTAAACGAGGTCCGAAAAATCCAAAACTTATTTGAGAACACCTATTGACCTTCCTGATTAAGAATCTACAAAAATATGGACCTTTAAGGGTCGTTAAGGTCGCGAAATGAGATCTCTAATTTTTGAAGGCCAAGGAAATAAACTAAGTCTGAAAACTTAGCTAAAATTTTCTAAGTTTGGGACCCTCTTGACAAGCTTAAGGGACTGAATTAAGGTTAGAAATTTTGCAGGGTCTTACAAAATATCACCAAGAAGAAGCACTTCACGAAGCCATATTAGGCCAAATAATTGCCGAAATGAGAATTTTTTGAATTCACCCTTCTTCACCAACCTTAACTCAACTGAATCATAGACCACATCATTGCAAAAATGGTGTAACTAACTCAACAATTACCAATATCAAGACTATAACCAAGAGACGAATCAAACAAACTAAGAACAATAAGCCTTAGAATTTTCAACATCAAAATCAGGTAATAGAACCAAATTGTCAACTCTAGAATCATTAAAAAACCCATGAAGGGCCTACCTACATTCACTCCCTATGAACAACCAATCTAACTTTTCCAACCGAAGGGAAACAACCAACCCCACCTTACTAAAAGAGAGACAACCAGCCCCAATAAAGTACGATTCAAAATGTGTTTGAGCTCAAACTGAACATCTGAATAACCAACTGAAATACCACGATCGTAGGCTCTAGTTGAAACTGCTACAACTCTAAGAGGAAGTTCTGACTGCATTGACTAACTAATAATCCCATGTTGGGGACACACTCCAGATCAATCACTGGTCTCTATGTTGTTGTAACAAACCCTTGAAGCTATAACCTAGAAAGAAACACGAGTTATTCCCATCTGGCTGACTAACTGATGCCTAGGACACTTTAATGATCATCTTCCCCATAATTATAACACATCGTAGTAGCTCTAGGTTGGCCACGAATATATACTGACCTTATCTAAACAACCAAGTCATGCCTTGGGCATTCCTTAGACCAATGACCAATCTCTCCACATTTAAAATATGCACCTGAGATTTTTTATGCACTACACCCGTTGATCTAGAATAGTCATCGTGACCTAAGAAAATATATCGAATACTCTAAAATATTTGATAAGAACTCTATCCATCATGACCACTAAGTCTAATTTGAGAGCTACTTATAGCCTGAGATGTTACCTGTACAAACTGATGGGTTGTAAGTGATGTTGATCCCTGTTGAGAGGATCATTACTCTAAAAAAAATATGAATAACATCATACTAATGACATGGTCTCTTACCATAACCTCTATATGTCTCAATATATGCCCTCTTTATGCTCCTCGCATCATCAACAACTTAAGGGAAAAAAGGCTCAACTGCTATCAAATACTCTGATGCCAAGCGGAGTGGCCAGGTCAATCATCTGATAAATCCATGCACCAACTTATGATCTGAAGGATATATATATACTAGTATGTTTAGACCACTCGAGAAACCCAATTACATACTGTAAAACAGACATAGAACCCTACTAAACACCAATAAAACCAACTTTAGTCAAAAAATCACTCGATATATCGAACATCATCTCTAGATGACTCTGAAAATCTTTGGCATTGATCTATAACTCCCTAGCTCGACGCTCAGCTAAAATATTAGAAACACATGTAAAAGTCTTATCTGTATCTATTGATAACCACGTATCACCATTTGGGAAAGAGTAGAGTCAAAAGAAGTACTAAGAGGTTCATAGATGTACAAACACATGATAAAGAGTAAAGAATAGATTTAAGAATAAAGAGTAAAGAATAGATTTAAGAATGCCCTGTAGCTTCTCAAAGATTGGATAAATATGTCTCTATATAGATCCACAAGAATCTACTAGAAACTTAGCTCTTGTACCAATACTTTGGTAAACCTCGCTCTAAAAATAACTTGTCACGACTCAATTTCTTAGGTCATGTTGCCACCTACTATAACCCACTAGTAGGTAAGCCAACTCATAGTTTAAAAATGCTAGTAATAGACTATCAAGCAAAATGAAGAAAGCAGTAAAAAGGAATCTAATAAAGAGATTAATATAAAGATGAAATCCCCAAAACTTGGAAAAGTCAGTACAAGAGCTTCTAATAGAATAGGAGTACAAGTGAAATACAAAATAAATATACATACAAATATATATCTGAAAACAAAATAAAGATCAGTCTAAGAATAAGAGGGGAAGCAGAAATACTCTAAACGTTAGGATCTCACCACCACTTTTTGATCTATGGTCACTCCACACGATGACCACTTCAACGGCGAGAACTCATACTATAATCTGCAGGCTGTAGAAGTGTAGTATGAGTACCAAACACGTGGTACTCAGAAGGCATCTGTTGATTGAGCTTCAAAGATAATGCAAACACCAAAAACATGAAAAGCAGAAATATAAATTCAAACAACAATCCATGAAACTAAACATAATAATGCTAATGGGGCAATAAGGATAAACTACCCTAATTTGACAGTTTTTAAGAACTAAAGTACAATATTGTATACCACTAGCCAATATACAAATAAAAACTATAAGAAGGATATCTAGTAGTAATACAAGGCCAAAGGATACATATACGATATAAATAGACAAGGATACATGCACACACACACATATATAGGACTAAAATCAAATATAATAATTTGGGAGAGCAAATCTAACATCTTGAAGATCATATCCAAATATAGGAGATAATACTAGCATAATCAAAGCCTCTAACCAAAGTGTCTAAACATGAGGTAAAATATCAGTAGCATAACTTACCAAAATAGAAAGAAGGAATAAAAAATTACTGACAATTTCGAGTGTTAGTCCATAAAAATCCTACCACGAACTAACCATTATAACCAACAATAAAGTAACCGACTAGTCCAGATAAGAAATAACCTAACTGGGACCTATAAGTCAGAAGGTTTTAGCAAGCAATCAACAAACAACAATCATAATATACGCCTATACAGCTCCCCATAAACCTCATAGATATAAGCACCAAATGATTATATTGGTGATAGGGAAAAATTATGAATGAATGAATGCAACATAAACCAGAAATACTATGTTCAATCCAAGTGACATAATGTAACGAGTGTATACACCTCCTCCAGCTCAGTAGCTTGCAAATACAGGACCTATGATGACCATCCTTTTTTGGCACTATGGCTCACAGATAAAAGGGACAATAGGGAACTCGGGATATCTATATACACTATCTGGTCCGAAATCATGACTTTAAAAAATTATCATAGTTAATTTACTCCGTCCAGAAATGAATATATACAAACACACACATATATGTATATATATAAATAATAAGTACTTGGACACAAACTAAGACTAAAAAAGTACAAATATAAAAATCCATTGTCCACGATCAAGTTTGGAACTAAATCAACATAATGCCATAAAAGGGTCAAAATCTTCTTTGAACAAAGTGAATAATTGTGATAAAAGAGTGGATTAATGATGAAATAGAATCATCCTTGGTCTAATTTTTAATATAGCACATTTCATTTTAAGAGCTCAAATTATTATATAAGGTGGTAAGTTTTTCATCATAGAAGAATCTATTTTAAAACAGAAAAGTGAAAATAAATCATTTTTTTAAATAGCAGTAAAATCAAAGATTTGGTTAGAATTGTACCAGTAAGTGAGCATAAAATATGCCTAAAGTTAAGCATTTCATCACCAGTTTCGAATAATACAATCATAAGTTCCTAAGTGTCTATAAACTAGAATCGCGTCCTTTTAAGGATAGAGTACTCACCTAGAGTCCAACAGGTATTGTAACCACGACCTCAGGCCCAACAATATATATCCAGCGTGATAATGGCACCATAATATGAGAAACTATAATTCAAATCACTATGTCAATGATAGGTCTTGTACTAAAGGATCCTTAATCTCAATCTATGATTAACATGCTTATAATCAATGATAATATGATTCTATGGCCATTACAAGTATCTTATACTAAGGTTTGAGTCATATTTTTATCCAAATTTTCTAAATAGGTTAATTCATGATATACTATTCATAATCTCTACCTAGCATGCAATCTACGCATAACACCATTATATAGAGAAAAATAGATTGAAGCCTACCTCGATGTTGAATCGAAATCTTGAATTGTTCACGAATTGCTCATCTTGATCTATGATCCCTAAATGTCTCAATGCTATCAAAATAATTATCTATACGTCAATATGAGTAAAATGAGATCCATATTGCAATATGAAACTTCGAGCCCAAAATTAGGTAAAAAATGGGCTCGTGGAATTCGCTAATGGAATATCAAAATTGAATCTATCGTGAGGTCCCTTTAAGGACAAAGAATTTGTGCTCAAAATTTGAGCACAAATGGACTACCAGTTAGGGCCTAAATCAGCCCCTAAAATTGAGGAATTTCAATACTAATTTCTAAGAATTAATCATGAAAAAGGATGGGATTTAACGGAGAAAATAATGAGAAATGATCAAGCGGAGTTAATTTAGCTTACTTAGCCTCAATGGATGACTTCCCACTCTTTTCAAGCTATTGTGTTCAATAATGACGGATTGAGACTTAGATAATATTGTGAAAATGCAGAAAGGGGATTATATACTGTTATGGCAATTGGCCTTCGCGATCGCGGAGGCCAAGGGTTGCGATCACAATCCCTGACAAACTCACTCTATGTAAATATGGCCAAATAGTTCACGAACGTGACGCTGAGGTTCACGATTGCAAAGAAGGAAAATAGATAGGTCGGATTGACCCTTCATCACGAATGCAAAAGAGAAGGATCAAAATTGCGATGCTCAAAAGACACGTCGCTAACGTGGCCTCAACCTTGCAATCGTGATCGAAAATGATTGGCTGCACCAGATGTAGCTGCATTAGATTTGTCCTAACTCCAAATGGACTTCGATCAGGTGCTTGAGATTCGTTCGTAACCCTGTTCACACCAATAAACTATGATATCATACCAAATTCAACATTTCAGACTCAACAAAACCATCAAAACTTGCATTTGTGATTGTTTTAAATAAATATGGGTCCCACACCTAATTCTATTTTTATCAAATCTATCCGGTAGCCCAAAATATATTTAGAAACCTCGAGACCCAAACCAAGGGTTCCCCTAGCCTAAAATCAATATTTTAGAGCTGATGATGGGGAGGTTGTTTACTAGGATTTTGCGTCCAATACCAATTCCTTAATAGTGAAAGCTTTGAAATAGAAAAATAATCCTAAAATCCAATCGAATAGTACTATAATCAAATTGACAGTTTTGACAAATCAAAAATGACTTGTAGCCATTGTGGGAAGGCTCAAAATAACAAAAATATGCCAAAATTGAAAAAATGACCTAGAGGGTCATTACATATGTGGACATACTAGGAGAAATTTGATTTAAAACGAGGATATTTGAAATAAGATGAGGCAGGTTCTTGTGTTGGATAAAGTATAAAAGACGAGATTGAGATAGTTTGGACATGTGCAAGAAAGATCGATGTTTGAATGTCCTAGTGTGGAGGTGTGAGAGACTGACTATGAATGGTCTTAGGAGAGGTAAAGATTGACTGAAAAAATATTAGGGAGAGATGATTAAACAGGATATGACATATTTTTAAATTTCAAAGAAATGACTTTAGTTAGGAGGTTGTGGAACAAACAAATTCAAGTATAAGATTAGTAGGTAGGTGAGTTATCTCTTAATCTGTCCATACTAGTAGTTTCAGTATTGCTCCGATAGTTTCTTATCCTTCAATTTGTGTTATTATTTGGTGGTTTTTGAACATCGGCTATCATATTATTTTACTATAATTATTATCTTTTTATGTTAGTATACGTTATTTCTTGAACTTTCTTTACTTTTTTTAGATATTGGTTTGGATGATTTTCCTAGAGCCGCAGTTCTATAAGAAATAGTTTCTCTACTTTTGAGGTAGGAGTAAGATCTGCATACTGTAATACCCGTATCTTTTTCCTAGCTAGAATCATCTCAAGAATGCTAGGACTTACTTTGAAATGCAAATTTGTTTCACTTTCTATCACGTGGGAAATTGAGTTGGCTTTCCAATGATACTAATTTCGTCCAAATCCAACATCAGACGAAGGAGTTATGGATGTTTTACTTGAAATGGTCAGAATCGCCCAGGTGCGACGGCCTAGTTGGCAGACCATCAAATTAGTGACGGACCACCACTTGGACCGTCACTTCCAAGGAAGAAGGGTCCCATTCTGGTTAAGGCCTGGCGGCAAAGTTGACGGACCATCAACTTAGTGACGGACCACCACTTAGACCGTCAAAGCCATGCCAGTTAAGCCATGTTCTGGATAAGGACTGACAGACGAGTTGACGGACCATCAAAGTTGTAACGTACCATCAACCACGCCATCAATCCTTATCCAGTGAAGCCTATTTCTGGTCCACATCTGACGGGCTGAATGATGGTCCATCAGGATTCTGACGGACCGTCACACTCCCCATTCAACTTATTTTCAGGTCGTTTTAACAGGGGTATTTTGGTCACTTATCACCCGCCTATATATACCCAGATAAGTCCGAATTCAGCCATTTTGCTCACTTTTATTTCATAGACAACAACTAGGGTTTCTCCCTAAATCAAATCTTCAAGACCAAGACTCAATCTTCTTCAAGAATCAAAGGATTTTAAATCCTTCCAGTTCAAAAACATCAAGAACCTTGAGTCAGGTATGCATAGTGTTCATATATGGACCCCTTTCGTTCATAGAGTTCAAGAACCATGATTTTAAATGAGAAACTTTGATTTTCTTGTTGCTATGTGATATTGTTCATGTCAATGACCATTGTTTTAACTTCAGAATATTATTTTACGATGATTTCCATGAAGTATGCATGTTGTGATTAAAACCCATGAAATTGGGTGGTTCAAGATGATTAATATTTGTTAAGAAAACCTATGCCCAAGGTATGCATGCATGCAAGGTGTTTGTTAAAATGCCTAGGATGGTAGAAGTTCATATTTACATGATTCTATGATATCTAAATGACAAGTCCATATTAGTTATACACTCAATATGAATTCCATGCTATTTATGTATTGCTATTGTTGTGGTGTGAAGCATGTGTGATAATGGAATTATAGAACATGTACACGAAATGTATCCATGCTTTCCCTACCATGTTTGAGATGTTGAATGGACTCATGAAGCACACTATCCCTTACTTATGATATTATGAATTGTGGACTCAAATCTTGTGATCAAGTCATGTCATGTGTGTCAGTTTCCTTTTATCGAGTCTTGGGGGCATTCGTACCCGAAACTATAGCTGTGTGCGTAGATCCATGTCATGTTGTCACGATATCTTCAGTAAAGCCATGTTCCATAGAATTCAGTCAGTCATGTGACTTAGAAAACCTCAGAAACCTTATGATCTCAGTTAGTTATCAGTATTATTCCGTCAATCAACGAAAATTCAGTAAACCCAGTTCATGTATAGTCAGTTAAGTCATGTTCAGTCTCTTCAGATGGGAGTAGGAGTTAGCACCAAGCAAACCCAGGGATGGGAACTCACCTGCTTCAGATGAAGGTATGATTCTTAGAAGCAATTCTTGGATTCCAGAACTATGTAGCCAGCATAGGTTGAGATATCAACACTGCCAGCTTGAGGGTTGATGAGGCGGACATCCGCCGTTCTCTTTTCGGGACACTGCCAGATTTGAGGGTCACTCACAACATGTCTTTACCCGTGGCACGGTATTGACACCCTTCCAATCAGGGCAATGATTGGACCCCAGTTCAGCTATTTTAGCATACATAGGGCATGCCGGTTAAACAACTACCTTCCACAATTTCAAACTTAGTGTCAGTAAAAGAACTCATACAGTTCTTTAGATATCCGTATACTAAGACTGTTAGATACAGTCAAATCTTAGTTATAGTACAGAACTCAGACAGTTTCATCAGATTCAGGACTGTCAGATACAGTCCCTCATGCTATCAGAACTATATTTTCAGCCATGTATTAGCGTACAAATTTAGCTATCACGTACTTACGATCTTAGTTACTATGTATGTATGTTTGCACTCTTATGTTTATATCAGTCAGTTAGTTAGCATTATTCATGCATGTAAACCCTTCGCTGTAGCCTACCTTACTAGTATACTCAATATTCTAGTTATACTGAAGCATTTGCGCTATGGTGCTTTCTTTTCATGTTACACCATAGGTTCAGAGACACGAGTTTCAGACCAGCAGTAGCAGTCACATTCAACACACAGAGTTGCAGTGAGGCCTCTTCATTCGAGGACGATATTACTTGATTTATTCATTTATTAATTCAGTTAGTTTTCCGTTTACGGAGTTAGTTGGAGACATGTTCCTTCAACTCCTTATTCAGACAGTACTTAGAGGTTTTCAGATTTAGTATTCAGATTCAGTTCAGATTCAGTTGATTTGGGTATTTGCTACCCATATGGATGTCATGTTTTAACAGTTTCTTTATTCAATTGAACCTTATGGCCTATTGTTCATGTTTTTCGTATTTTACAAGTATATTATGCAGTGTACAAGTACAGATATCAGTCATGGGTTAGCTTGTGGTCCTTCGGGGTCATAAGGACCGTGTAGCATTCCGATTCAAAAAATTGAAGCGTTACACATACACTTCACCATCTTCAAACTCCACAATGTGGATTATATTGAATATGTTGTTAGCAATTGTTGTTATAACTTTAAGGGGTCGTCTGATAGAGTGTATAAGATTAATACAATATATGGAGTATTATTAATGCTTGTCTTAATTATGTTTGTATTTTTTATATGCAGTGTTTGGATTGATGTATTAAAAATAACATTACATAATTTTTGAAAAAATATTCTTTTACAAAAATACCCTTATTATATATGTTGGAAATGATTCAGAAATTTTTTTGAGAAATAATTGTGTCTTTAATCATGCTAATGAATGCATTAGATTCATTGCATTATTAATGACATGAATTTTAAGATATTAATAATACAGACCTCAATACACAATAAAATGTATAACTAATAAAAACACTAATTATATATGAAATAAAAAATATAGCAAATAAAATTTTAGTAATTAATATACAAAATTAATACATATATTATTCTTTTTAATACACTATCATACGAATCCTAATGGACTAGCATTTTAAACTCATAAATTTGTAGTCATGGAAGTGGCTCTGACTGCAACAGAAACAGTCTGATGAATTTTGACAGCTCAAAGGCATTGCAGCTGGCAAGAGAGGTGACCTACCAATTAATGTCCACCAAAAATGTACTATTCAGTTGAAGCTTCACGGGAATTTATTTGGAAATTGCAATAATATTGCAGCACGTGATGGACACAACATATCGGACATTAAATGCCAAGCTCCTCTGCAATTGAACCAAATTTCCTAGAGGAAAAAATAAATAAAACCGATGTAATTTTTTTGCGATGTTTTGTTGGTCCCACATAGAGAAGAGGTTGTAGGGTTTTGTGGTAGTATTGAATAAGGCCGAAGGGGTTGTTAGATATGCAAGGGGAAATATTCTCGGATAAAATTTGGGATAAAATTTGGAATAAAATTTATATTTCATTTAGTTGCCGTTTGGCTATAAAAACTATTCCCTCCATTTAAAAAAAATAACCTACTTTGATTTGACACAAAATTTAAGAAAATAAAGAAAATTTTTGAATCTTGTGATCTTAAATTAAAGTTGTGTTTAATGTAACAAAATGATCTTTAATCATGTGATCCTAAACATGACATATGAAAAGTTGAAATTAAGGTATTGTCAAAATGGGAAAGAGATCATTCTTTTTTAAACGGACTAAAAAGGAAAATAAGTCATTCCTTTTTAAATGGAGGGAGTAAAATTTTTTGGAGTTGAAGTTGTGTTTGACCATGTCTTTTTTGAATTTTCATTTTGACTTTTGAAAAAACTTTTTTAAGTATGATTTTTTGCCCTAACTTTTACAAACTATCAAAATCACCCAACTAAAATTTACCTACTAACGAAAAAAGAATATAATTAGCCACTTTTATATAAATAATTACATATACATGACCATATTTAATGAATTTCAATTATGACATATATAATATTTACATTAATAGTCGTTTTCTCATATTTGAAAATTTTAAATATGGATGTTATATTAACAGATCACTGCTTCCTATTTTTTAGGTAACAAATATTATCTTTCAAACAAATTTATTTTTTTAGAAATTTATTTAATTAATTTAATTTATTTTTCGTTCCTAAAAAATAGGAAATGATGAGTTGTTATTAAATTTTAGGGTGCCGCTAATTTATTTCTTTAATTTTCTTATACATGAAAGATTTTACTGTG
>NC_061113.1:260237369-260301456 GCF_002878395.1 Capsicum annuum
ATAAATTTGTTTGAAAGATAATATTTGTTACCTAAAAAATAGGAAATGATGAGTTGTTATTAAATTTTAGGGTGCCGCTAATTTATTTCTTTAATTTTCTTATACATGAAAGATTTTACTGTGTGTGAATAAATTATTTCTATGTAAAACATACTTTGCATATTTATGGTATATTATATCATATATCATAAATATATAAATATGCTTAGTATGTTTCTTTATACTTTGTATATTTATATATGCATGTATATGGTATATACATGATATAAACTTCATATATAACATACTTTGTATATTTATGTTATAAATATAATATTTTATATAATTATGCGTATAAATATAATATTTTATGTATAAAAATACCAAGTATTATGGTATATAAAGATAACAGTTGCAGTTTAATGTATAAATTTGTTAAATTGGACATTATTTTTTTATGAAAAATATGTATCACTGATTTATATTTTTAGCATATATATTGTATAAACTATTTATATTTGAATAGTATAATAAAGATGTATACAATATAATATATATAATCAAATTAAAAATGAGAATAATTTCTGGCAGTGGTAAACTAATCTGCTACAACTTTATTAATTCCATAAATATAGAAAACGATTATCCATTATTAATTACACGATTATAATTCCTTAAACGTTTGTATCACAATAAAAAAATTATTATTATTGTTATTATATTATAGTAATTAGGATCATTAGAGTAAAATAATGTCTTAAACAAGGGAGAAAAATAATGATGAGAGAGAAAAAGAGATATACATTAAATAAGATAACATTATATTTGAAATTATAATTATCTTATTCTTTAAAACTATTATATATATAATATTGAAAAAGTAATGTTATAAGGAGAGTTTTATGTAAAAATTTAAAAAATTGAGGTTATATGTAATAATAATAAAAATTGAAATTGGAGTTGAAAAATTAGGAAAACACCAAAAACCTGTTTTCTCTTTTCGGAAAAAATTTTCGAAATTATTTTTCGAATTTTCATGGCCAAACGGGCTCTAAAGTTAAGATATACACTACATTTAAAAAAAAATAATTCAAGAATTATATGTGATGTAATTTTTTAACTTGAAACTTATTTGTTTTACCTTTAATTTCATGATTTATATTGTGTCTCTCTCACACACATATTTTCTATCATACTTTTTTTTTCAAATAAAATTCATAAACATTGTTTCAAGTGAGACATCATCACATAGATCAGACGAGCGGAATACTGATAAAAATATGTAGTGGCAAAAAGAAAAATCTTATTAGCAGTTTCTTGAAATTTTCCTTCATTTTCTTGTGAGTTTCGCAAGATTGTTTTTTGTGGGAAAATTTTCTGGCTAGAAAATGTTGAACAATAAATTCCATCTTAACCAAATGGGTAGAATCAAAAAGGAAGTAGCTTTCCTGCACTTTCCACATTTTGAGAAATCGGGAGAGATTTGTTTTTATAGGTTTTATTAAAAAAAAATTATATGAAAATTCAAAATGTTATGTTGTATTCAATTTGTAATAAGCCATAAGAGATCATTTCCACAAGATTGAAAAAGGAAATTGTATTAACAGGCAAGGAATGTGGGTAGGTGTTATTTAGGTTATACCTTCTTGTTGCATTTATCCAACCGGGTGGAAACTCGTGAAGAAGTGCAATTCCAAACCCATAAATAAAAAGACCTTCGTCTAAAATTAACCCGTGAAGCGCAGATTTCAGTCACTTAAGAAAGCCTATGGTAGACTAAATAAAATTTTTCCCTTCTCATCGAAATGGCCAAGAAAGGCTAGTCGGTAAGTTTTCTAAGAAGCGATACTAAAATTTTATATCATAACTCATAAGTATTGTTTAACATATTACAATAGAGTTTCACCAAGAATATTCCTAATATGGTACTCTTTGTGATTATTTTAGTTGTCATGTTTCGCTTTTTAAGAGTTAATTTGATTAATTTTTAAAATTAAACTAGATTAAATTAATTTAAAAGTTTACAATTAAAATTTGAATATTCAAAAATTATAGAAAAAATGCTTTAAGTTGTAAATTTTCTCATATCAATTCGATGAAAAAATACATCTTAAAATATTGATCAAAATTCATATAATTTGACTCTAAAAAAAAATTATGACAACTAAAAAGGAATGTAGTATAAAATTATTTATTTAGAGTCAAATCCACACAATTTGTTCAAGAGACCTCAACAAACATTTCATAATTGTACAACTATGAAGAATATATTTCATTCTATACTACAAATTCTCAAATCACGCATGGTATATACCAATTAAGTAAAAGTTCAAACTTTAGTTAAGATACTTCATCCATGTCAATTTGTATAACATAGTTTTGTTTTAATCAACCCGTTCCAAAAGATATAACACTTTTTTCTATACAATAAAAGTAAGTAGATACTTATATCTAATGCCATTCATAAAAGGATTTAGAATCGTATATCTAAATTAGCATAAAAAATTTCGTATACATTCAATAGAGTTTAACATAAATATATAGATATTAAATTTAACATAATTATTGATTTGCAATCAACAATTTTGGATAATTATCTATAATTGCTCTTTCATATTGTAACGACTCATCCAGTCGTTGTAGTATTGTTTAGGGCATAAGTATCTTGCTAGTATTTTTTCTAATATGAGAGTTGATAAAATCACAAGGTAGAGTGGGTTTTGGTGAAAATTTGTTGTTGTGCACTTGATAATTGGTGATTCGTGATGTTGTGTCCGTTATTAGATGGTCGAGTGATATAGGATCCCATAAGAAGTTTTGAGACAATAAATGTGTTTGTAGAACTTCAATTATAGAAGTTGTCGTGTTGGGATGACTCTATGATGACCTAAGTTGAGGTTTATGTTGTGAAATGAAGGGTAGCTTCAATTTTTCCAGAACTTATTGTTTTAAGAAGTGCTGCAATGGTCAGATCGCCGTTGCAGCGACATCGGCGTAGTCGTTACAGTACTGCCGCAGTGGTGGTGGTGGGATGGCTCAGGGCCGTTGTAGCGAGCTATTGGCCATTATAACGAGACTGTTAAAGCAGTGTCAAAGACGGTGCATTGGTCATCGAGTGGTTTATTTTCCCATAAGTTCGTCTTTTCAAGGTTATTTCACAAAAATTCAAAGGTTTTGTTCTAAGATTGTGTGAGGTGACTTCCTGCTGTATCAGGGTGATTTTCTTTATTGCGGTAAGTCAATTCGTCTCTTTTTATCATCTATTAATACAATAGTGAAATTGTCTGCGCTTCGCACGATTGTAAAATATTTCAATAGAATAAGTAATTAATTTTATAAAATAACAAAAAATAATTCCTACTAATCAAATATACAGTCTAAAAAGAGGAGAATATAATTGTTAAAAACTCATGTTTTGCCATAGCCCATAATTTCTCTTGTATTTCAATATTCCAGATTCTTTTAAAAAATAATACTCCTTCCATCTCATTTTATGTATCTTCATTTTCTTTTTGGCCCGTCTCCAAAAAGAACTCTGCTTGAAACTGTCTTTCTCCTTGTCCACTGTTAGATTTCAAACTTTTTACATCAATTTCTTTACCATTAGGGAAGAATCCTTTATGTACATAGCCAAAACCACTTTGTCATAAAATCTTGTCTTTAGCAAATCCTCCCGTTGCAACTGCTAAGTCATCACAAGTAAATCTACTTTGATTATAATCAAGAGCCATTGCTGGATGTGGAGGTGGCATAGGAGGTTGATGTGGACCAGAGAAAGCCGATGAGCTCAGTTGGCAGCGGCAGCGCTATAGGCCAACTGTGCTCTGCACTTACTTTAGCACTACCTGTCAATGACCAAATCATAAATTCTATTACATATGTTTAAATTTATATATATACACACGCACCAGACCTTTTGATATATATAACATAATATAATTTTTTAATGAAAGGTATTGACATTAGCTGGAGGGGGCATCTTATGAAATTGATCAGCTGGTTGAAATTTATTATTGTTAATTATTATTATTATTATTATTATTGTTATTATTATTGTTATTGTTATTGTTATTGTCATTGTCATTGTCATTGTCATTGTCATTGTCATTGTCATTGTCATTGTCATTCTTCTTCTTCTTCTTCTTCTTCTTCTTCTTCTTCTTCTTCTTCTTCTTATTGTTATTGTTATTGTTATTGTTATTGTTATTGTTATTGTTATTATTATTATTATTATTATTATTATTGTAATGAACATCTGTAAAATACTTAATATGTGTTAAAACATAAAGAAAAAAATTGCAAAACTATTAAGACTCGATATTGTGGCACAAGCTTTCTCAAAAGAGTATTGTCTAAATAACTTCCAAGGGTAACATCATAGATAAACAAGCCCAATTTACAAAGGTTACACAGGCTAATATACAAAGTCTAACATTCAGTACCAAGCCAGTAATGAATGGGAACAAACACCGCATCAAAACTGACTAATGACTAAAAGCTTAGAACTAATATGTTCAAAGTCCAGAAATAAGGGTGAAGCTCAAGGAAAGTTCATCCCGACTTTTTTCAGGGCCATGAATTTCAAATCATAAAGCACTCAAGAGCCTAAGCATAAGTATCCAGAAGAAACCTATAAAGCCTGAAAAATAAATCTGCCTTTCCATTATCGAGGACCGAGTGTAATGTAGAAGTAACCTTACCTCTTCATACACCCTTCGAAGAAAACTAGCTCATTTTACTCCTCCTTGCACTTTCCATCCAAAATAATCTCCTTCAACTGGACTAGTGCGTACCATCTCCAAAAAATTAAGAAGCCTGCCAACTGAATCTTCTAGAAGCGCGATGCAGTGACGTGTCTCACTTTTGTGATGCTTTAGAACAGTACACAACATTCGACAGCATGCAACATATAGCTTTATGCAAAATTCTCTATCCGCAACACTTTTTTCGCTTCCAGGAACCTTAGTTTCTCCGAAATTCAAGACTCCTATATAATTAGAACTAAGAGAAAATTTGGATGTCCAAAGCTGGAAAGCACTCTGAAATATTGCTGCAAGCATAGGAAATAATGCACATTATGGCATGCTTCCAATTGGAAGAAAACATGTTTGGCAAAAATTTTTGCCTGCACTGAAATGCACATAAGACAGACTGATCATACAATGGGAAAAAATAGAAATAATAGTTAAATAAAACTCCACAAAGAGTTACATATAAAGAATTACAGAAAACAAAAAGGTAGAAGTATTAGTCAATGCCAAGTTCTTGAAGAGAAACAAAAGAGTGTAAATGTTGACAAAGAGAAGCACCTTAGATCTCCAGACCAGATGTTATCAAATGGTTTAGAAACCATAAAACAATGAGCATGTTCGAAGACAACTGGCCTTACAAGGATTATCAATGAAAAGGACAACCATTTGGCTTTCTGGATGTGATACATCAACTGGCGTGCAAAGTGATAATGATGTATTACCTTAGACTGATTCATTTAGAAAGAGAAGTGGTCTTCTAAAATCTCTAAGATTTTCTATTTGTTTGTTCGAGAGTAGCCAAAGAATGGGGAATATTCTACATGACTTTCACATCCTCATCAAATCCGACCTTGAACACTTACATTGATCAATGTCTTCCTGGGGAGTCATCAACAGTCAAGTGGACACCAAATCCTAATGTGGTTAAGTAGAAGATCTTGATAGGGGGAGTAGAACCAACTGGGCTTCAAACCCGACTTTATCAGTTTGAGAGATCACTAATGTACCTGCTGTTGAGACACTGGAAAAACCTCCTCCCGTGAACCTTGAATCCACTGTTAATTAGGAAAACACATTCCATTGATAGTTTATTTCCAAAATAAGGAAAACACATTCCATTGGCAGTTTACTGACTCACTTACCTTGTTTTGTGGAAATTCCAATTTAATGAGGAATATTGGTTTCAAATATTCATGTCTGGGCTAAATAACAACAACATATCAACTACAATCTACATAGTGGAGTTTAAAAAGGATAGAGTGTATAGAGACCTTACCTTACCTCTGAGGTAGAGTGGTTGTTTCTGATAGACCCTCAACTAAAGGATTCTGGGCATAAAAAGTTTGATAAAAAACATTATCCCATATTATATCTGTAATGGAAAATTTTCTAATGTTTTCCTCCTATATAGTCTTAAGTTTGATATTTTGATTTTGCTTTTACAAGCTATAATAACTCGATTCTATAGAGGTATAAAACAAAAGAAAGTCAAAAGAAGAAAGATTAGAAATAGACCTTAATACCCTGGTGAAATAATGAAAATGATAAGAATTTCTTTGTACTTCTAAATGTGAAAATTTGCTGAATAGATATGATTCTCGCGAATGTTGACTTCTATATCTTAACTGGTTCAACCTCTGTAGAAAATCAAAACAATACCAAAATTAAATCCATAAGATGTTTGAGCTTTTGTTGATGGATTTTTTTTAATAGAAAATAACACCACTAATATTCTGATCTACACAAATATCCCAGTAGGCTACTTTAGACTGTGAAGAACCCAAAATTGAACGTTCATGATCTACTATTTCAAATTCATGATCTTTCGTTGTTGACTTGGCTGAACCAAGATAAACTGAGAAACAACATTAGAGGATATTTTTATCTGATTGCCAAAGAACATTCAGTAATCCTTCAAGATGATAAAGATGGCAGATTCAATTTTTGCAAAGTCAGAGAATTGGAAAGGGTATTTGAAATCCGACACCATGTTAAGAAGAGGAGTATTACCTTGAATTTCAAGTGATTAAGAAAAGAAAATCCATCAACCATTTTTTCCGCTTGGATCAAATAATGATAACCATATGAATAGTGAAAGAAAGAATAGAAAAAGTTAATCTTGATTGGAAGAAAGAAGAGGAAGAGACCGAGTGCAATTATGAATGGAAAGACACGTGGTTTTTTCACCAAAAGAAAGAGTAAAAAATTCCAAAAAAAAAAAAAAAAGATAAATGCAAATACTTGCCTCTTAGATATGCCACATTGAATGTTGGTAGGAAATCATTAGGATGAACATCAATGGTGCAATCTTTGAGTTAGAGCTCTAAAATTCATGAAAGTAGGGAAAAACCTACGTGTAGATCTAAATTTATCTAGAAATTGATTCTAAGTTGTTAATTAATACTTTATAGCATATAATTTATGCCCTTGAATATAAATTATGAGGATTTGAGATAGATTGATGGTTTAAAAACCCTTGGCTTAGGTTTTAGGATATGATAAGGATAAACCTTGTGGAATTAAATCCCCAAGACTTAGCATTGAATTTTAAGTGATTAACTACTTTTGTATTTGCTTGTTTTAGACCATAAAAATTTGAGGCACTAAAGAACGACAAGGTTCTTATGAAATAGATTGGGTTCTAATTCTTCTCTTGAGATAGATTATAGTTTAATTGGAGTTAAGATTTGATTTAGTTGCTTGTGTGCCACTAAATTAGATAACTTATTGATTGTAATTTAGACATACTTGTGATTGATTATGATTTTGTTAATGCTTGAATGAATGAGCTACTGATATTGAACTTGATTGAAGTATGTTTTGATTATATAGTGTACATGAATCTTCCATTTTCTATACTTTTTTTGCAACCTTTGAAAATATGTCCTCCATTCTCGAGTTACTAGAACCCAAATCATGATTCCCAGGTGAAACGTAAAGATCACTCTTATCCTTATAGTCATTCTTTCTCCTCCAATCACCATCACGACCCCTACTCCTACTCTATACAAGACTTGTTTTAGTTATTATCTTCGTAGTAGTTTAAACTTGATTTCCTTACTTCGAGTTTCAATTGTCTTTATTACACCCTTCGCCCTTGGCTCAAAACCCGGCCACCTCTCTATTAATATATTTAGCCTCCTCCTTGAAATCTAAATCTCCATACAAAGATTCCTTATCTTGTGCACCCACCACATTCACTTTTTCTACTTTAGCTGTTGTAAATTGCTTAGTAAGCAATCCAATCTTAGTCCTTAACTATGTTACCCCTTGAGGGACTGTCTCATCTAAGGATCGTTGTTTGATGGATGCTCCAATTACGTAAGCACCTACAATTCTATCAGCCTACTGAGTATGCCAACGTCGGTTGGTTTTCATGAATAGATCTAGGATCTCAAATGCCCCACCTATAATAGTGTTTGATATAGATTATTTTTAGCATTCAAGGCTCTATAGATGGTCTCTATCAAGTTTCTAACAGTCATCCTGTGGTTTGGAACTCTGCACTTCATCTTGAACCTCATTCAAGTCTCGCATGTTGCACTTGAATGTAATTTTATGAAATTATATATATCGTCTTTCAATTGCAGCATTCTAGAAGGGGCAAAATTAGTCCAAGAATAGAGTCCTCAACTCATTCCAAGTAGTAATAGATCTACGTGGTAATTCACCCAACTACATAGTAGCTTCTCCCATTAAAGAAAATGGAAATAGTCTCAGCCTAATAGCCTTCTGATTCACTCCAGGTATATTATACGAAGTGTAGATCCTTACAAAGTTCATAATATGCATGTTTGCATTGTCAGTAGAAAGTTTAACAAATATCTTCTTTAAATTCAGCAGTTGGATCCTTGTACTCATAATGCCAAACATAGTGCCTTAAGTCAATTCTGGTGGAATAATTGCACCCATTTCAGTTAGCTCCAAATAATGCAAATCTTTCTCGAGATTTTCAAACTGAATGAGATACTGTTGTAGTGGTTGTTGTCCCCAGTTCCTTCTCTATTTGTCTCTCTTATCAAGTGAAATTAGATGATTTATATCATTTTGTATAGCCCTTTCTTCTCTTATTTCCAACCTGGAAGCTGCTATAACACCCCGAATTTGCACCACAAAATGCCACACGGTGCTTACGACCCCAAAGGACCACAAGCTAACCCATGAATGGTACCTGCTGTGAGCACTGAATATTAATACTGAAATAATGCAAAAGTTAGGCTGAGGTGCCATAAGGTTCATAATCTGAATACTGATAAATGTAGAAACTGATAATAACCTCTGAAAACTAATTACTGTCTGAACTATTCTAGTCTGAAAAAGCCTCAAATTGAACTATCTGAATGTGGAGCTGATGGAATAAGCCCCAACTAACTCCGACTAATAAAATACTGAATCTACTATAATACTAAAATAAAAGAACATCCTCAATAGATGAGGACTCACTACTGAATCTACTGCTGCTGACTGAATCTGGCTAAGCGCAATTAGGAACCTGATGCCCTATGATATGAGACATCATAGCATAAGAAAAGAGTATGCGATCAGTACGTGGAATGTACTAGTATGCTAGATGAGGTAAGGCTGATATGCATGGGTTTATATGTATGAATAGTAACTGACTGAGTGATATGAATATAACTGAATGAGAGTACATGGATAACTGAAGCTGCTATAAACTCTAATTATGCAATATTGTGCATATACATATATATACTGTGTTTGAGATTTATACTGAAACTGAGTACTGAGTTTTGATAATTGAGTAACTGATGTTTAAGATTACTGATAATTGAATTATTGATAACTGGGTGACTGTTTTTGACAGTCATGATTCTGTATAACTGAATTGAGTTCTATGCTGAGACTAAAACTAAAATTGTGAGAGGTAATAATCTAACTGACATGCCCATCTATGAACTGATTGGGTCCACCTGTAACCCCAGTTAGAGGGTATCAGTACTGTGCCACAGGTACTAACAACTCTAAGAGTCACCCTCATCTGGCAGGTGCCCTAATGAGAACGGTATTACTCTCAACTGGCAGGTAAAACACCTTATATGCCCTCAACTGGTAGGTTGATATCTCAACCTACGCTGGCTATGTAGTTCTGGAATGCAAGGACTGCTACTAAGGATCACACCCTCTACTGACAGTGAGCCCCCATCCTTGGGTTCGCTCGGTGCTAAATCCTACTCCCTACTGAATGACACTGATTATTAAACTGAACTGAGCTAGATTGAGTTTCACTAAATTCTGTAACTGATTGAGTACTACTATTCGTGACATTATTAAGACTATTCTTTAACTACTATAATTCTAGGTAAACAGCTAGATTCCAGGTATTAAATACCCCCCAGGACTCTATAGCATTGATAGTAAAGCATGGCATGATCTTAAAAGCATAACAATAATTGCTTGTTAACACTGCATTCATTTAGACATTTTTTCAAACACTTGAAAGGCATGAACTTGTACATGAATGGGAACACATGATAATATGTCATGATTGCAGTATTCAATTCACATAGGCATTCTAGCAAACATTTAGGGACCATGATTATTTCATATAATAATAAACATATATGGATGGTAAGGACCCATGGATGAACATCTAACATACCATGAAAGATGAGTTCTTGAAGTTTCTTGGGGGGATTCTTGAGGATTGCTCTTGATTCTTGAAGTCTAGGGTTTTGTTAATTGAGAGGGTGTTTTTTATTTTGGGGAAAATTGAATAAAATAATGACTTAACTAGGTTATTAGGGGTTAAATCACGTGTTTAGATTGATTAGGGCCATGTAAAAAGACCAAATTACCCCTGGAAATAATTAAATTTTTCATCATTGGATTCTCAATTTTGGCCTTCACAGCGACGCGGTGAGCCACTAGAAGTCAGTTGAAACTGTTCAAAAATAAACCATTACAAAATTCCCTTTTGGCGCGATGCGGTGGTATCGCATTGTGCTACTGGAAAATGATAATTACAAAAATGGACATTGGTACAACGCATTGTTGTCGTGTTGACACAGTGGAAATATTTAATTGGGAACAAAAACTTCACCACAATGCACTAGAATTGGGGTGTATCACTGGAAACTAACGAATGTCATTTGGTCTGTCTCCGCGACGCGATGATGCTCAATTTGACATACTATTTTACTAAAAGGGCCATAACTTCTCACCCGGATATCGTAGTCGGGCAAACTTTATCTCGTTGGAAAGCTGACTGAATTTCCTACACTTTGGTAAGTCTTGAAAAGGAAAATTCTAAGTGTATTGAAAATTTTATATAGAAATTCTCATGTATGAGAGCTAAACTAAGCTAGGAAAATACGAGGTATTACAATATCTCCCTCTTGGGAACATTCGTCCTCGAATGAGACTGATTAGGCTGAGAAATACTGATCGACTAAGTTTACATACTGAACATGCATAACTGAAGCATGAAATATGTAACTGAAGATGATTCATGAATACATAACTGTCATGAGAATGATATGCAATAGTAACTGATACCAAGTTTGTAATTGTAACTGGACATGGAACTGAGTATATCTAAGAAAAACTGTTACCTCAAGCTGAGTCTGAGTATGGAGAGAAGAGGTAAGGATATTTTTTCTATATATCTTCTTCTACTTCCCAAGTAAATCCCTCAATGGACTGGTTCCGCCAGAGAACTTTGACCAAGGAAACTTCTTTGTTCCTTAGTCTTTGAATCTGACAATCAAGGATTGTGACTGGAACCTCTTCGAAAGAGAGAACATTCTGAATATCTACACCTTCTAAGGGGATTACAACTGCTAGGTCACCAATGCATTTCTTTAGCAAGGAGACATGGAATACTGGGTGCACTGAAGCTAAGTCTAAAGGAAACTCAAGCTCGTAAGCTACCTTTCCAAAATGGCTGAGAATTCTGTAAGGACCGACATATCGGGGATTGAGCTTCCCCTTCTTGCCAAACCTCTTCACTCCCTTCATGGGAGAAATCTTTAGGTACACAAGATCGCTAATCTCAAACTTGAGATCCTTTCTTCTTATATCTTCATATAATTTATGTCGGCTCTGGGCTGCCCTAAGCCTTTCTCTGATCAACTGAACCTTCTCGAAGGTGTCGAACACCAAATCAGGCCCTACTATTGCGGCCTTACCTACTTCAAACCAACTAATTAGAGATCTAATCTCCTCTCATAAAGAGCCTCAAATGGATCCATCTGAATACTAGAATGATAGCTATTAATATATATCTGAATTCGATCAAAGGCAAATGGTCATCCCAACTACCTTTAAAATCAACAACACACGCCCTTAACTTATCTTCTAGAATCTGAATGGTCCTTTCTGCTTGGCCATCTATCTGAGGGTGAAAATTTGTACTATGGT
Organism: Capsicum annuum; assembly: GCF_002878395.1. Lineage (NCBI taxonomy): Eukaryota > Viridiplantae > Streptophyta > Magnoliopsida > Solanales > Solanaceae > Capsicum > Capsicum annuum. The sequence continues at coordinate 260,249,480 of NC_061113.1, forward strand.
GAACTTGGGTACCAAGACACCTTTTGGAAGGCTTTCCAAAAATGAGAGGTAAATTGGGTACCTCTATCTGAAATGATAGATACTGGCACTCCGTGTAACCTGACCAACTCTCTAATATAGAGTCTAGCATAGTTTTCTGCTGAATAGGAAGTAAGAGCTGGCAACAAATAAGAAGATTTGGTCATCTTGACTATGATAACCTAAATCGAATCATACTGATGATGAGTACGAGGCAAACACATCAAAAAATCCATGTTCACTTCTTCTCTTTTCCATGTGGGAATACTGAACTATTGCATGGACTTAGTAGGCTTCTGGTGCTCAATTTTAATCTGTTGACACATAGAGCACCTTGCTACAAACTCTGCGATATCCTTCTTCATCCCACTCCACTAATAGATCTCTCACAAATCACGGTAAATCTTAGTGTCCCTACATGAATAGAGTAACGTGCACCGTGCACTTCAGTAAGAATTTATTACCTCAAGTCATCCATACCTGGCACAAATAACTGACCTTAGCAATGCAACATACCATCTCTCCCTTAGGAGAAAACCTCTACTTTCTTATTTTTGACTGTCTCTTTCAACTTAACTAGGTTGGGATCTCTGTCTTGTTTTTCTTTTACTTCGGAAACAGAGATGATTCTAAACTATTTTACACCAACACACTACTCTCTACTGAATCAACTAAGAGGATACCTAGTCAGGCAAGATGATGAACTTCCTAAACTAACTTCTTCTTACCATCCTCAACATGAGCAATACTATCCATAAACAACCTACTGAAGTATCTGCCACTATATTGGCCTTGCCTGGCTGATATGAAACACTCATATCATATTCAACAACTCTAACCACCTTCTCTGATACAAATGCAAATCGTTCTGAGAGAATACATACTGCAAGCTTTTGTGATCTGTGAATATATCAACATACACCCCATACAAATAATGCCTACAAATCATTATGGCAAACACAACAGCTGCTAATTCAAGATCATGGGTAGGGTAATTCTTCTCATGGGGCTTATGTTGTCTAGATACATAGGCTATGACCTTTCTTCTCTGCATTAAAACACAAACCAAACCTACTATGGATGTATCACAGTACATAACAAACCCATCCAAACCATCTGGTAACGTCAAAAACTGGGGTTGTACTGAGTTGAGTCTTTAACTCTTGGAAACTCTTCTCACAAGAATCTGACCACTAAAACTTGATTTTTTCTAAGTCAATCTGGACATGGGGGATGCAATAAATGAAAACCCTTCAACAAACCATTGGTAATAGCCAACTAAACCAAAGAAACTCCTGATATCTGGTGGAGAAATGGGTCTAGGACAGTTTCTCACTACCTCGATCTTTTGAGGATCAAATCTAATGCCATCATCGAAAATAATATGACCAGGGAATGCTACTGACCTTAGCCAAAATTTACACTTACTAAATTCGGTGAATAGTTGATGGGCTCTTAGAGTCTGAAGTATAATTTTGAGGTGATCTGCATGATCATTCTCGCTATGGGATAAGACAAGAATGTCATCGATGAAGACTATAACAAACATGTCCAAGCACTGCTTGAACACATGATTCATTAAGCCTATGAAGGATTCTGGGGTATTTGTGAGACAAAAAGACATGACTATAAACTCAGAGTGACCATACCGGGTTTGAAAAGCTATTTTCAGAATGTCACATTCTCTAACTCTAAGTTGATGATAGCCTAATTTGAGTTCTATCTTAGAAAAGTAACTGGCACCCTGAAGTTGGTCAAATAAGTCATTGATTCTAGGAAGTGGGTATTTATTCTTGATTATAACTTTGTTCAACTGACGGTAGTCTTTACTTATTCTGAGTAAACCGTCTTTCTTATGCACGAATAAGACTGGTCCACCCCATGGGGAAATGCTGGGTCTGATGAACCACTTGTATAAAAGGTCCTTTAAGTGTCCTTTTAACTCTCTGAGTTTAGATGGAGCCATTATGTATGGAGGAATAGATTAGGCTGAGAGGAACTCAAGGAAGATCCTCGGGAAACATATCTGAGAATTTATTTACTACTGGAACTGACTCAAGACTAGGAATCTCTAAACTAAAGTCTTCAATTCGCACGAGATGATATACACACCCCTTGGATATCATTTTTCTTGCTCTAAGGTAGGAAATCAACTAACCCATAAGCATTGGGGTACTACCCCTCCATTTAAGGATTGGTTCATTTGGAAACTGAAAATGAACAACTCTACTTCAATAGTCAACTGAGGCATAGCATGAATGGATCCAATCCATGTCGAGACTAACATGAAAATCCGTCATCTCTAACTCTACTAAGTCTGCTGAAGTCACTTTCTGAGATATCATAACCGAACAGTTCCTGTATACCCACCAGGCTATGATAAACTGAAACACTGGGGTAGAGACTGAGGAAGGTTCTGTTAAGATTTTTGGTCTGACCTTAAAGTTGACTCCTATGTAAGGAGTTACAAAAGACCGAGAAACTTCTGGATCTAATAAGGCATAAATATGTAAATGGAAGATATGTAATGTACCAGTGACCATACCAGGAGAAATTTCTTGATCTTGTCGGGACTGAAGTGCATAGAGCCTATTTGGGTGTTGCCCACTGGTGGCACTGGAAGTGGCACCCACCCTGTTGATTTGGGCAACTGGACTGAGCTGAAGGACGATTGTACTGACCCTATGAACTTGGCTGAGGAAAACTTCTAATTCTATGTCCTGGATTACCACACCCAAAATATACATCACTGCCAGCTCTACAGACACCTTGATAGTTTCTACCATATTTTTGGCAAGGAGGATTTGTTTGAGAAATATTGACACTAACGTAAGACTTAGAATCTAGTGCCCTATCTTTGTTACCATTTCTGAACTTAGGTACTGGAGCCTGGCTAAGGACGGAGCTAGAATTTAAGATTTTGGATAAAACTGGTAACAGTTACCACCTTCTAACTTAGGTTGAGTGAAATTGAAGCTACCTATTCAAGCTCTCTTATTTTCCCTCTCTCTCTTATTATTATTAGCTTTATCTATCTACTAAGCATGGACCATTAGCCTAGATATGTCCTTCTTCTTAATTAACATCGCAGTTCTACACTCCTTAACCACACTCTCTAACACTTCAGATACGAACTTGCTTATTCTAGACATATTGTCTGCTTCTACATGGGGAGCATTCCTGGATAACTGACTAAACTTGAGGGAATACTTATTCACACTCATTTTTCCTTGCTTGAGATTGATGAACTCTAACACCTTGGCTTTCCTTAACTCTAAGGGAAAGAATTTATCTAGAAAATCAGTAGCAAACCACGTATGAGCTACATCTTGTAGCTGATAGGTAGCTAACTCAGCACTCTCACTGGAAGTCACTCCCATAATATCTCTGACTTTTTGCACCTGATCGAGAAACTCCTGTGGATCCTCTTCAAACTTAGATCCTGAGAATAGGGAAGGATTTATTCAGGTGAAGTTCCAAATCCTGGCTGCAGTAGTATTGGCCATTGGGTTTGCCTGAATAGTAGCTAGCCATTTATTCTAAGATGCTACAGAATAGGATAGAGTGGTGAACTCAGGTCTGAATTTTGAATAGGAGACATGCACGTCCAGGGGATTTGCTAGAATGGGTGAAGGTGCTGGCTGATTTTCAGTTCTTCTTTCATTGGTTTTTTGGGAGGCATGTTTTGTAAAAATAAGGAAAAAATGAATTAGGCTGAGATTTTAACTTTTGTTTATGCTCACTTGCACAACATAAATATTGAAAGAAGGGAAACTTTCCTAAAAACGTCTCATAGCCTTTTGTCCGTAAGTGTGGCGTGCTTCATACCCATGCACAAGACTCTACTTGACGCATTTTTCAGACTCCATAGAACTCTATTTAACCTTAGGCTTTGATACCAAGTTTGTGATACCCTGAGTCTGCACCTTGGATGTCATATGGTGCTTACGACCCCGAAAGACGACAAGCTAACCCATGAATGGTACCTGGTGTGAGCACTGAATATTAATACTAAAATAATGCAGAAGTTAGGTTGAGGTGCCAAAATATTCATAATCTGAATACTGATAAATATAGCAACTGATAATAACATCTAAAAACTAACTATTGTCTGAACTAGTCTAGTTTGAAAAGCCTCTAACTGAACTGTCTGAATGTGGAGTTGATGGGCCAAGATTCCAACTAACTCTGACTAATAAAATACTAAATCTCCTATAATATTGAAAGAAAAGAATATCCTCAATAGATGAGGACTCACTACTAAAACTGTAGATGCTGACTGAATCTGGCTAAGCACGGTCAGGAACCTGAGGGTCCGAACCTATGCTATGAGACATCATAACGCAAGAAAAGAGTATGGGATCAGTACATGGAATGTACTGGTATGCTAGATGAGGTAAGGCTAATATGCATGGGTTCGTATGAATGACAGTAATTGACTGAGTGATATGAATATAACTGGATAAGAGTACATGGATAACTGAAGCTACTGTAAACACTGATTATGCAATACTGTGCATATACATATACATACTGTGTCTGATATTTATACTAAAATAAATACTGAGTTCTGATAACTGAGTAACTAATATATGAGATTACTGATAATTGAATTATTGATAACTGGGTGACTGTTTATGACAGTCCTAATTCTGTAGAGCTGAATTAAGTTTTATGCTGAGACTGAAACTAAAACTGTGAGAGATAATCATTTAATCGAGATACCCCTCTCTGAACAGATTGGGGTCCAAACTGTAACCCCAGTTGGAAGGGTGTCAGTACTGTGCCACGGGTACCAACAGGCTAAAGAGTCACCCTCATCTGGTAGGTGCCCTAATGAGAATGGTATTACCCTCAACTAGCAGGTAAAACGCCTTATCAACCCTCAACTAGAAGGTTGATATCTCAACCTACGCTGGCTATATAGTTTTGGAATGCAAGGACTGCTACTAAGGATCACACCCTCTACTGATAGGCGAGCCCCTATCCTTGGGTTCGCTTGGTGCTGAATCCTACTCCCAATTGAATGTCACTGATTATTAAACTGAACTGAGCTGGATTGAGTTTCACTAAATTTTGTAACTGACTAAGTACTATTGTTATGAAATTACTGAGACTATTCTGTATCTACTGTAATTCTAGGTAAACAGCTAGATTTCAAGTATTAAATACCCCCCGGACTATATAGCATTGATTGTAAAACATGGCATGATCTTAAAAGAATAATAATAATTGTTTGTTAACAATGCATTCATTTAGACATTTTGTCAAACACTTGAGAGGCATGAACTTGTACATGAATGGGAACATATGATAACATGTCATGATTGCACTATTCAATTCACATAGGCATTCTAGCAAACACTTGGGGAGCATGATTATTTCACATAATAATAAACATATATATAAATATCATGACTGCAACATTCAACTTATAAGTTCATGGATTTAACATGAGAGTCACATAATTCATCACATATGCTATCTTAATTTTATGACACTTGTAATTAATCATGGATTGAAGACTATTTAACAATACACACATGAACACAATCCAACTCAAACATGTAATTCATGGAATCTCAATCTTGTATTTTGAATAAAAGATTCTTGGGCTCCATGGGTGGTAAGGACCCATGGATGAACTTCTAACATACCTTGAAAGATAAGTTATTGAAGTTTCTTGAAGGGATTCTTGAGGATTGCTCTTGATTCTTGAAGGCTAGGGTTTTGTTAATTCATAGAGTGTTCTTGATTTTGGGGAAAATTCAATAAAATAATGACTTAACTAGACTATTAGGGGTTAAATCACGTGTTTAGATTGATTAGGGTTGTGGAAAAAGACCAAATTACCCCTAAAAAGAATTAAATTTTTCATCACTGGATTCTCAATTTTAGCCTACACCGCGATGTGCTGACATCACGGTGAGTCACTAAAGGTCAGTTGAAACTGTTCAAAAATGGTCCATCAAAAAATTCCCTTTTAGCATGATGCGGTGGTATTGCGTCGGGCTACTGGAAAATGACAATTGCAAAATAGACATTGACGCGACACGCTGTTATCACGTTGGCACACTAGAAATAGCCAATTGGGAACAGGACCTTCACCGCGATACTTTGGAATCACAATTTATCACTGGAAACTGACGAATGCCATTTGGCCTATCTTCACGACGTGATAATGCTCAATTTGATGTACTATTTTACTAAAAGGGCCATAACTTCTTACCCGGATATCGAATTTGGGCAAACTTTATATCGTTGGAAAGCTGACTGAATTTCCTTCACTCTGGTACATCTTAAATTGGAAAAATTCTAAGTTTATTTAAAATTTTCTGTTGAAATTCTCGTGTAATGAAAGCTCAACTGAGTTAGGAAATTTGGGGTATTACAACTGCTTGCCTACTCAGCCATCAATAAAAAAGTGACTTATTCCACAATTACCTAAACATCATAATATTATATTAGCTGATTGATGTGCCATGGCACTATCCATTCTTAAAACAAGAAAAATATCCAAGAACTTAGGTGTTTTTGGTTAGTACGATGTGTTTTTGTGATGTTGTGCAAGAGAAAAGGGTTCGGAGGCGAAGCGAAGAAAAAAATATCTAAATTAACCAAGGAAACAAAAATTCTAAGTTCCACATGTGTGGTCTATGATCCGTGAATTGGATCCACAACTACTGGAAGACACTTGTGAACTAGGTTTGAAGATGAAGAAAAATTCTGTTTCTTACGAAAGGGACCTACGACTCATGGATCCAACCTATGATCTGTGAATTAAAGTCATGAACCAGATACTTATAAGAAAAGAAAATTGTGATTTTCATGAGAGGGACCTACTATCTGTAGACTGATCCACGACTCCAGTCTACGAGTCGTAGGTACTTACTGACTTGTTTCTCCTACATAGTTTAGGATATGATTCTTTTTGTATCTATAAATACTCCTATTAAGTTTTATGATTATTTTACACTCTATGATATTATTGTAAGGTTCTAAGGTACATTCTTGGTCTTGGAATCATAAACATCGATTTATAGGATTTTAATTTAAAGTGAGACTTTGGTGTTTTTCATCTTATAATTGTAAGTGCATGATTATGCTTTCTTATTAGAATTATTTTTTGTGTTTTTGCAATTATGAGTATCTAAACACAATAATTAGGATTGTGAAAATCATGAAAGATTAACAAAGCAGTGTTCAAAGTAAAAGGTAATTCTCAAATGATAGTTGAGCATGTATTATTGTTTCTTCAGATTTGATTGTTTTTCAATGAGTGCACACATTGGGATTTCTCCTATCTCTACTACGGACTGTAGCAAGGGTAGTCGGATCAGAATAATGAAACAACAACAAGACTTAGAGTTATCTTTATTTAATTAGCCTTGAGCTGGTAAATGGGATAGACTATATTAATATCACAGATAAGGGTCAATAATGTAACACTCATGACACATTAACCTTTTAGCTTAGGGATAGTCATCTACAGGAGGCATAGCATAGTCAGTTAGATAATACATAGCCTATTGATTCTATACGCCGAATACCATACAAGTTCACTAGAATACGGATAACCTACGATGTTAAGATGTTATTGGGGAACACATCCCTAATGGCTTATACATACTAAGTACAAATCCAACAAATAAATTCTCTTTACTATTAATACTTTGTTGCACAATCCCTCACACCTCTTTTACTTATTTGCCAATTACTTAGACAAATACTTATTCAAATCTCATCTTATTCCTTGTGGAATCGACCTTAACCTCATTGGATTCTATATTTGATCAGCAACTGCTTATACTTCTAAGAGGTGTAATTTGGGCAATGTTAAATTTTAGAATTATTTCCAAGGGATACAATTATGATGTTGAATTATTGTGATTGTTGAGTTATTAGTGTTGTTTGTTGATTTTACTTTTCTATTATTTCTAGGGTATAAGCTAGAGTATTCTTAATACTCAAAGTCAAGGTAATTCCCTGATTCCATTTGATCCTGAACTTGAGAGAATAGAAAAAATTGATGGATGGAAAGAGAAAGAGTTCTTGATCAAGAAACCCTACTTGAAGGGGTTAATGATGACCCAATAGTTGTAAATCGGCAACTCCGGCATGATGTTCAGGAAATTTCAAAATAGGTCACTGCTTGATTAATGGATGAGGAAAATAATTGGCAAGCAGCTGCCCGATGAGCAGCAGGAGAAGAAAAGGCTAGACAAGAAGATGCAGAGTGTTTGGTTGCACTTGATAAAAGGGATAGAGTGAGAAAAAATAGGGGAAAACTTCCCATCCAACAACATTTGTAGGCTTATAATGATCTAGAAGAACATTTGGGGTATGTTGAGTCAGTTGAAATAGGTGCAATCATTCCTCCAGAATTACCTCAAGGTACTAAGTCTGATATCACAAGTGTGATGATCCAGCTATTGAATTTAAAGGGGGTGTTTTTTGGCCTGCCTACTGATGATACAAACATGCACATTATGAAATTTTTGGGGATCTGTACTTTATACAATCTTCCTGGGATAAGACAGGAGGCGATACGACTGAGACTATTCCTATTATCTCTGATAGGGAAAGCTACTTTATAGTTACGTGAGTTTCCCCATGGATCTATCACTACTAGGAATAAGACCTATATTTCCTGTCCTCCGGAATGCTACAACTGAAAGATAAAATATATTACTTTCGACAATTACAGTTAGAGTCACTATACGAGACATCATTGAGGTTTAAAAAGAATCTACAGAATGTGCCAAATTAAAGGATTATAGGTAGAAACTTTCTTGAGATATTCTACAGAGCCTTGAATTTTATACTATGGTTGTAGCAAACACTATCACTGGTTGAGCCTTCATGAGTCTATGATGAAAGCATGCTTCTAAAATATTAGACCATATTACTAAAATCAATCTAGGGTGGCATACTCCTGAGGCAGATATATTAGTCGGTACTTATGCAATTGGAGCCTCAAATGAGCAGTGAGCACTAGATAATATAGGGTCTCAAGAGGTGGCACAATTGAGGACTAAAATTGACTTACTTAATAAGAAGTATACAGTAACTGGAGCAGAGAAGGTTAATACAGTGGATGCACAAGGTAAGGCTCATAGATATGAAAATTCAAATTCTAAGGAAGAAGCTACGTATCTTGATAGAGAAGTGGTAGGTTTTAAAGACAACGACAAAGTATCTACCCAAGATAATTGGATCTAGGCAAGTAAATCAAGGTCAAAACTATGATGGAGACAACTACAACAGGTATAGAGAGCAGAGTAGAGATTATGATGGTGACTAAAAGTAGAAAGGTTCTGGTGAATAGAGGAAAGATAACTACAAGGACAAGAGTGGTCTTTACGTTCATCCAAGAAATCGTGATAATGATTTTGAAAAACTCAAGGATGGAATCTTTGCTAGTGAAATTGATTATGGAATCAAAAATCCAAGAGAGTTGTCATGACCCGAGGCTACCCCCTAGTCGAGACAATGGTGCTTACAGCAAAATGTGACCATAAACTAACCCATGAGCTAGAATCTACTGTGAGCACTGAGTAAAATAACAATACAACACATGTGCGAAAGATAAGCTGATAAGATACTATAAATCTGAATACTAAAATACGTAGCAATGACATGTCTGAAATATTTGGTAAAAATACTGGAAACTGAACTATCTATCTGAAATAAGTGATAAAAACTGAAAGAACCAACTGGCTATCTAATTGATTCTCTGAAACCCTCTAAAAATAATGAGGATTTAATGGGACAAAACCTCAACTAACTCCAACTAACTAAAAATAAGAAAATACTGAAATAACTAAGAAAACATATCATGTCCAAGCATGGTACATGAAGAACTGATTTCGTGGTTGCATGCAACGACATGAGATTGGTTACATAGCTGAAACAGAGAATGGAAAAGAGTCAATCTAAGGAAAATCATTATCTCAAGTTGAATTTGTGTTTGCAGAGAAAAGATAAGGGTACTTGGCTCGCATATCTGCTTTTGCTTCCTATGTAGCTCCCTCAATAGACTAATTCCGCCAAAGAACATTAACTAACGAAACTTTTTTATTCCTTAGTCTATGAATCTGGTGATCAAGGATCTCAACTGTGACTTCTTTGTAGGAAAAGATATCCTCAACTTCCTTGCTTTCAAAAGGAACAACAAAAATAGAATCACTAATGCATTTCTTTAACATGCAAACATGAAACACTGGATGCACTGATGCCAGATCTATGGGAAACTCAAGCTCATAAGCTACCTTCCCAAAATGGTTCAAGATTCTATATGAGCCAACATAGTAGAGACTGAGTTTTACCTTCTTGCCAAATCTCTTTACTCCCTACATAAGCGACATCTTTAAATAGACCAAATCACCAACTTCAAACTCAAGATTCTTTCTCCTCACGTCTGCATAAGATATTTAACGGCTTTGGGCTATCTTTAGCCTTTCCCAAATCAATTGAACTTTCTCCATTGCCTCAATCACTGAATCTAGCCCTATCAAAGAGGCTTCACCTTCCTCAAACTAACCAATAGGAGATCTACATCTTCTTCCATAAAGAGCCTCAAATGGAGCCATCTGAATACTGGAGTGATAACTATTATTCTAAGAAAACTCAATCAAAGGTAAATGGTCATCCCAACTACCTTTAAAGTCAATAAACAGGCCATGAACATGTCCTCTAAAGTATTAATTGTACATTCTACTTGACCATCTGCCTGAGGATGAAAAGTTGTACTGAGATGGACTTAGGTACCAAGACTCTTTTGAAAAGCCTTCCAAAAGTGAGAGGTAAACTAAGTACCTCTATCTAAAATGATAGACAATGGAATCTCATGAAACTTAACCAAATCTTTGAGATAGAATCTAGCATAATCCTCAGCTGAATACAAAGTATGAACCGGCAAGAAATGCGCTGATTCGGTCTTTCTATCTACAAAAACCCAAATCAAATCATACTGACGACGTGTACGAGGCAACCCTATCACAAAATCCATGGTCACCACTTCCCACTTCCAAGTGGGGATTCTAAACTCATGCAATGTACCACTAGGCCTTTGGTGCTCAACTTTGACATGTTGACAATTTGAACACTTAGCCACAAACTCTATAATTTCTTTCTTCATACCATTCTACCAATAGATTTCCCACAAATCACGGTACATCTTAGTGGTTCCTTGATAAATAGAGTACGACGTACCATGCGCTTCTACTAAAATTTATTTTCTCAAACCATCAAAAAATGGAACACAACCTACCTTGACAACGAAGGACATCATCTTCACCTTAGAAAAAAACCTCCACCTTCTGGTCTCGAACTGCCTCTTTCAACTTAACCAAACTGGGATCTCTATCTTTTTTTTCTTTCACTTCGGCAACCAATGGAGATTTCGAACCATTCTAAATCCATATACTACCTTCAGTTGAATCAACCAACCGAATGCCTAATCTATCAAGATGATGAACCTCACAGACTAACTCCTTCTTATCAGTTTCAAAATAGGCAGAACTACCCATAGAAAATCTACTAAGGGAATCTGCCACTACATTGGCCTTGCTCGGGTGATACAACACGCTCATATAATAATCTTTTAACAACTCAAGCCACCTTCTCTGACAAAGATTCATATATTTTTGTATGAACACGTATTGTAAGCTCTTATGATCTGTGAACACATCAACATGAACCCCATAAAGATAGTGCCTCCAAAATTTCAAGGCAAAAATAATAGCTGCCTTCTCATGATCATGGGTTGGATAATTTTTCTCCTGGGGCTTAAGCTATCTAGAGGTATAGGCTATGACCTTGACTCTCTGTATCAAAACATATCCAAGACAAACTCTGGAAGCATCATAGTAAACTACAAATCCATTTGAACTATCTGGCAAAGTCAAGACTGGGGGGAAGTGAGTTGAGTCTTCAACTCCTGAAAACTCTTCTTGCATAAATCTGAACACTGAAATTTGACCTTGTTTTAAGTCAAATGAGATATGGGGGATGTAAAAGAAGAAAACCCTTCAACAAATCATCTGTAATAGCTAGCCAAACCTAAGAAACTTCTGATATCTGATGAAGAAAGAGGTCAAGGCCAGTTTCTCACTACTTTGATCTTTTGAGGGTCAACTCAGATGCTATCATCAAACTATATGACCAAGGAAAGCTACTGATCTAAGCCACAATTTTCAATTATTGAACTTAGTGAATAACTGATGATCTCTAAGGGTTTTTAATAGAACTATCAAATAATTTGCATGATCATTCTCATTACAAGAATAGACAAGGATATCATCAATGAAAACTGTGATGAACATGTCTAAGTACTGCTTGAAAACCCTATTAATCAAGTCCATGAAAGCTGTAGGGGCATTTGTTAGTCCAGGGGACATAATTAGGAATTTAAAGTGACCATACCAAGTTTTAAAGGCTATCTTCGGGATGTCACATTCTCTGACTCTAAGCTAATGATAGTCGAATCTGAGGTCTATCTTAGATTAATAACTATCACCCTGAAGTTGGTTGAATAAATCATCAATTCTAAGAAGTGGATACTTATTCTTGATTGTGACTTTATTCAACTGGTGGTAGTCGATGCACATTCTGAGAGAACCATCTTTCTTATGCACGAATAGGAATGGAGCGCCCCTTGGAGAAATACTAGGCCTAATGAAAACTTTATCTAAGAGATGTTTTAACTATTCCTTCAATTCCTTAAGCTTAACTAGAGCCATTCTGTAGGGTGGAATAGAGATAGATTGGGTGTCTGGAAGGAGATCTATTTTGAAGTCGATTTCTTTCCTAGAAAGAACTCTGGGAAGATCTTCAGGGAATACATCTACAAATTCATTTACTACTGGAACTGACACATGACTCGGAGCATCAGAATTTTAGTCTTTGACTCAGACAAGATGGTAAATACTCCCCTTAGATATCATCTTTCTTGATCTAAGATAGGAAATAAACTGTCATTTAGGTACTAAAGTACTACCCCTCCATTCAGTAACTGGTTCATTAGGAAACTAAAACTGAAAGACTCTATTTCTACAATCAATCAAGGCATAGCATGAGTGAATCCAATTCATGCTGAGAATGACATCAAAGTTAGTCATCTCTAACTCCACAAGATCAACTGAAGTTACTTTTTAAGATACTGTGATCGGGCGATTTCTGTATACCCATCTGGCAATAATAGATTTACCCATTGGGTTAGACACAGGGAAAGGTTCTACTAATATTTTGGGATTGATACCAAGTTGACGGCTATATAAGAAGTCACAAAAGATAGAATCTCTGGAGTCTAATAAAATATAAACATGAAGCTAAAAGACCTGTAACATACCTGTAACCATATCAGGAGAACTTTCTTAATCATGCTGAGTCTGGAAAGCATTTAATCTATTCTGGTGTTGCCCACTGGTTGCACTGGAAATGGCACCCTACTGAGTCAGGTGATCGACTGGAGCTAAATAATGATTAGGATAACCCTGCTAACCTGGGCAATCCCTAACCCTATGTCATGGCTTTCTATATCTAAAAAATACATCACTACCAGCTTTACACTCACCCTAATGATTCCTTCCATATTTTTGGCAAAGCAGATTAGTGCGACCACTACTCACAATACCCTAGGACTTAGGGCCTGGCGCTCTATCTCGACTGTCTTGCCTGAACTTAGGCACTGGCTTACAAGCTGAAGATGGATCTGGGCTAAAGATTTCTAACAAAACTGAGAATGGTTACCGCCTTTTGACCTCAGCTGAGAAAAGTTAAAACTACCTATTCTGGCTCTCTTATTCTCACTTTTTTTTTTCCTTACACTTATCCTCCTCAATCTGTTGAGCATGAACCATGAGTCTAGATAGGTCCATCTCTTTAATCAACATGGCATTCCTACACTCCTTGACCACACTATCAGATACACAAGACGTAAACTTACTCATCTTTGACCTAGATTCAGCCACCATAGTTAGATCATACCTCACCAACTGAGTAAACTTAAATGTGTACTTCTTCACGTTCATTCAACCCTACATCAAGTTGTTGATGTAGCTTCCCTCAACTCTAGGGGAAATAACCTATCTAAGAAAGTTGTGGAAAACTCTTCCCATTCCATAGGCCCTACCTTAAAACCTTAGTCCTCCTTCCACTACTTAAACCAGGTGTGAGCTATACCCTGCAACTTATATACAGCCAATTCTGCACTCTCACTTGAAGTCACTCCCATGATATCTGTCACTTTCTACAACAGATCTAGAAACTCCTATCTTCCTTAGACTTATACCCAGAGAACAAAAGGGGATTCATCCAAGTAAAATCTTGAATCCTAACAGTAGCTGTATTTACCATTAGATTGACTGGAAAAATAGTCTGTTGGTTGTTCTAAGCAGCTGCAAAATAGGTTAGGGTAGTAAAAGTGGCCGAAAAATCTGCATGAAAGACATGCTCATTTAGAGAATCTTTCTTAATAGATGATGGTGCAGGCTGATCCCTGTTCCTTTTTCTATTGTTCCTTCTAGGAGGCATTGTCTGTAAATAGAACGAAAGATGAGTTAGAAAAGGAATTCAATAGAGCTCATGCTTTTTCACATGACAAGAACACTGAAAGAGAGAAAACTTTCCTAAAAATATCTCGTAGCCTCTTGCTCATAGTGGAGCACTTCACACCTATGCATAAGACTCTACTCAACGCAGCTTTCATACATCCTAGGACATTTTAAAATCTTAGGCTTCAATATCAAGTTTTGTCACAATTCGAGGATGCCCCCTAGTCGAGACGACAGTGCTTACAGCCACAAGTGACCACAAGTTAACGCATGAGCTGGTATCTGCTGTGAGCATTGAGGAAAATAGTAATACAACATATGTGCAAAAGATAAGATGATAAGATACTGTAAATCTGAATACTTAAATACCTAGCAATGACATGTCTAAAATATCTAATAAAATACTGAAAACTAAACTATTTGTCTGAAACAACTGATAAAAACAGAAAGAACTGGCCAACTATCTAACAGATTATCTGAAAGCCTCTAAACATCATGAGGAGTTAATAGGACTAACCCCCAACTAACTTTAAAAAATTGAACTTAAGGAAATACTAAAATAATTGAGAAAACATATCATGTCCTCGATGGGTGAGGACTTACCACTACTGTTGTTGGGTAATGTTGAGTTGTCTAAGAAAAATTAAGAAATTGAGCGTCCAAACCTATGTTATAAGACAACATAGCACAAAGAAAAGTATGTGATCGATACTTTTAATGTAATAGTATGTGAGATAAGAACTGATTAAAATGCCTCAGATAACTAAGCATGAATGCATAAACATATCTGAGAATGCAAGACCAAGCATAAACATATTTCTAAGATAGCCTGTAATCTAAAAATCTGAATTCATTATAACCGAATAACTGAAAATCCGTATTCTTTGGTCAAGCAAACCTGAGGTGAGACATATTGAATACTAGCTGAGACTATGGGAGCTATCATGTAACTGACATGCCTCAATCTGAGCTAATCGAGGTCCAACTTGTAACCCCAGTAGGAAGGGCATCAATACCTTGCCACGGGTACTGACACATAGCTATATGGATCTACTAAACTAGTGTCCCAAAGAACTAAAGAATCACTCTCTACTAGCAATTGCTCTCATGAGATATGTGTCAACCCTAAACTGGAAGGAAGATATCTTAAACCTACCCTGGCTACGTAGTTTTGGAACTCAGGGACTTCTACTAAACATCACACCCTATACTAGTAGGTGAGCCTCCATCCTTAGGTTCGTTCGGTGCTAAATCCTACTTCGAACTGAACTGACACTGGTACTGAATAGTATTTCTGATAATGCTCATCATGATCATAAATATCTGAGTACAATGATAAGATTCATGGCCTAACAGACTTATTACTTGAAAATCTAAAATCATGTAAAACATATAGGTATCGGGTGTTCATAATCTGCCAACACTGAATGATCATAAAAATATGATATCAAAACTTAAAATTGTAGTATGGAATCATAGTTTAAAGACCCCAAAAATGACATTTCACCAAATGAGTGAGAATCATGAACTTGAAATTCACTTGAACATGACATGGGGAATTTTAGTTTAAAATATGAATTAACCTAACCTTTCATGGGATCATACGCGGACATGAAGCTGAGTTCAATTACTAAGAAAAGACATGAATTTAACACATCTAGAACATATAAACTCCATATAAAACAAGAACCCATATTTTAATCAAAGAGAAGGTTTTAGGGCTTAATGGGTGAAAGGAAACACATTGATGAATACCCACATACCTCAATTGTTAAGTTCTTGAAGATTGCTTGGACTTAGGAGCTTGAACTCTTGGATTCTTGAAAAGAGAGATTGGGTTTTGTTTTTGGGCAGGAGGAGGGTGTTTTGAGAGTAATTTTGAGAGGAAGGGGAAAATAATGCTCCTATGGATGCCCCAAATTGTGTTATGGACAAAATGGGTTGAGGGTAAAAGACTTACTTGCCCCTTTATTTCATTAATCAAAGAACTAGATAGGAGTGAGCAATGTGCCATATCCTGATCTTTGAGGGAGACTGCAACGTGTCGCATCACTTACTTCGAGGGAGAAAGCAACACGTTGCGGACCCCATCCGTATGGGAGAGACCAACGTGTTGCGGGCTTATCACATTGGTACACTATTTTATCTATCCAAACACGTCCCAAACCTCATCGAAAAATCCCAAAACTCTCCCGAGATATACTAATAACCTCCCCAAACATGAATTAACTTAAAAACCAATGTCTCAGGGTTGAGAAGACTAAAATAAGAATCCATGAAGTTTAGGGGTCTTGAAAATGCCTAAGTCCTTAACACTTGGTGAAAATTCCAAGCCCTTGGACCCCTTAAGCATGCATTTACAACTGAACTGAGCTTAGGATCTTACGGGTTATTACAAGAGCATACTCAAGTAAATCAAGGAAAATATTTTAGGTTTGAGCCTAAAGGTGAAGTCACATGCAACTACTATTAAATATGTTGAGCTGTAATTTGGGAAGATATCTGTCGTATTAAACTAGCATCAATCAGGTACTATACTTGTTTAGTAGCAATTTGGGTAGATGTCTGCCATATTAAACCAGCATCAACCGAGTTCACTTCTAAGCAACACCATTTAAAATCCTTAGAATGATAGCCATTGTCTAGTGATTATTACACAGAGTGGTAAGGCTACTATTTATCCACCTACACATGTGGTTGATAACATGAGGAACAACCTTGTGAGCATTGATGATATGGATGCAATAAATAATTTGGTGATGAATGATCAAGTATCTCAAAAGCCTCTAGTTTCTGAGAAGAAAGCTGATGCTGACAAAGGGAAGGGCAAGGAGGTCACACCAGTATTAAAGTCTATTCCCCGACTTTCTCCACCTTTTCCTTAAAGATTGAAGAAGAAAGTCAAAGACAAAAAATATCAAGAGTTTATTTTAATACTGAAGAAGTTATCTCGAACCACCCCGCTTACGGGAGCTCTAGAAAAAATATTAGGATATGCAAAGTTCATGAAAGATTTAGTGACAAAAAAAAGGGCAATGTGTTTTGAGCCTACTGCTACTGTGCACCATTACTTCTCGCTTTTTATTTAAAGAGAAGCAATATCCAGGATCTTTCATGTTTCCTTGTACTATTGGGCCTTCAAGATTTTCATGGGCCTTATGTAATTTAGGTTCCAGCATTAACCTGATGTTCCGAGTCGTTTGCAAGTGGTTAGGGTTCGGGTTGGGATCATCTAAACCTACCTCTATGAGACTTTAAATAGAGGATCACACTGTAAAAAAGCTTGTGGGTATCTTACATGATATGTTGGTAAAGACATCATCTTTTATATTTCTAGCTAATTTCGTGATTCTTGATTTTGAGGTTTACTTTGAGGTTACGATCATATTAAGAAGGCCTTTGCTAGCTACATGTAGGGCATTGGTTGACATAGAGATGGGGAAGATTAATTTTTAACTTAATAATGAGCAAGTCACCTTTAATGTATGCCAATATTTAACAACCCAAGAACATATGCGTAGTCTCTGTAATAGAAACTATAAACAAAGATGAGTCAGAGTACCTATTGTGGAGAGACTCGATGTTAAGGCACTTATAACGTGATAATAAATTTTGATAGTAATGGTATTACCTAGTATGATGAGATAGTGAACTCACTTATTGGTAGGGGTTCATAAACTTATGCACTAAAGAAGATAGATCTTGATTCGTAGAATAAAACAATCCCACTGGCTAAACCATCTATCTAGGAGTCTCTAGCTTTAAAACTAAAAGCCCTTCCATCACATCTTCGTTATCCATTTTTGGGGGCCAGCAATAATTTATTGGTCATTATTGCTATTAATTTATATAAGTGGTAGGTTGAGGCCTTAGAGTCTATTTTGCTGATGTTCAAGAGGGCCATTGGATGGAATATTATGGATCATCATTAGAATTCTACCTGGGATTTACACTCACAAAATCCTACTTGAACCTGTTTGTATACCTAGCATTGAGCACCAATATAGATTGAATCTACTCAAGAAAGAGGTTATGAAGATATAAATCATCAGGTAGTTAAATGTGGGTGTGGTTTATCCAATTTTCGATAACGAATGGGTCATCTTAGTCTAATGTGTGCCAAAGAAAGGAGGAATCATTGTGATTCCCAGTGAGAAGAATAATATAGTTCCTATTATACCAGTCACCAGATGGCGAGTTTGCATGGACTGTAGGAAGCTAGATTCATAGATCTAAAAGGATCACTTCCCTATGTCATTTCTGGATCTGATGTTAGACCACCTATTCAAAGTGAATGGTATTATTTTCTTAATGGTTAATCGGGGTACAATCAGATTTCTATTGCTCTTGAGGACTAAGGGCTCATTTGTTTGCACTTATTAGAGGTCTGAATCTGAATGGTTCAGAATTCAGACCACTGAGTGCATTTGTTTTTTATTAAGATTTCAGCTCTTAATAAGTCTGAATAGGTCTTAATCATTCAAATCTAGAATCAAGTCTTAATAGGTCTGAAGAGAAATTTTGGTGTTAGATAATATTCACTGTCAGTCTATTCATAATCATCAATCACCACCACTAACTACCTCTACCACTGCTACCATTGTCAACCACCACCCACCACCACTAATCACCTCCACCATTCTAACCACCATCGATAACAGATATCACTACCAACCACTATTATCAATCGCTATCACACCTATTACCTCTATTACTCTAATTATATTCATCGCCACCACCGCCGTCAACAGACCAACCATCATCAACCACTACCGGCCAATCCCTACTATCGACCAACTTATCTATCATAATTTGAACCACCACTAACAACCACTAATACATCACAACCTCCGCACATTCTTTGGCCGCTACCACCATTGTCACTAGTAATGCCACCTCTACTATCACTTCAACCACAACCATCTCTACAATTTATCTCTACTAACAACCATCTCTAACTAGCACTAACACATTGTCAAACCATCATACATTCATTTTTCAGCCTTCACAATCAACACCTCCAACTACTAACATCAAGCAACGTCACATCACAACCACCACCATCACTATCAAATGCCACCATCATAATAGTCACTACAATACCAACTATCACAACTATCACCACTAACATTATTATCACTAACTTCAATCATTGTCACTGTAACCACCATTATAAACCACCTCCACTATCACTAACAAACAGAAACATTTTTTTAATCAAATAATAATTTTGTTGTATTAAATTACATACTTTTATGATATATTATTAGTTTTTTATTTGAATTGTATTTTTTATTTTATCATATACACAAATAAACTTTTTTTGCACATTCAGATGTTTAAAAACAAACAGTCTTAATCATTCAGTTTTCAGATCCAGAGATAACATCTTAATCATTCAGATGTGCATTTAGATTCAGACCTTTGAATCTTAAAAAAACAAATGCAGCATAAGAGAATACCATTTTCACTTGTTCTTATGGGACATTTGCATTTAAAAGGATGTCTTTTTGTCAATGTAATGCTTCCGCACCTTTTCAACATTGTATGATGTCTATTTTTTTTACTTGATGGAAGACACTATTGAGGTTTTCATGGATGATTTTTCTATTGTGGGTGACTTATTCGGTGATGTCGCGACCCAAAAACCAAGGGTTACGATGGCACTTGCTGCGAAAACTCTATCGCCCAAACTGATATGAAAAGGAAAATAACACTAATAACCAAAACAGGGATCCTAGAATGAAGTCGAACCAGAAAAACATAATATAAGATAAAAGTGTAAAACCAAAGATATCATGCCAAACTCCCAAAACCTAGTGTCATAGTGTAGGAACATAACAAGTACAACTCGAAGTTCAAATACAAATGATATCTTAAAAAGGAAAAACACTAGCTCTGAATAATAATAAAGACATAGTCTAATAAGAAGAGATAGTAGTGTACTCTGAACGGATGAAATCAACCACTACCTCGTAAAGCTCCAAATATTGCCCGAATTAACTATCGTGGGGCATACCTAAAACAAAATTTGCATCAAAAGGGTACATTAGGATGAGTATAGTTCACTATTACTTAGTAGATATAATAGGCCAACTGAGCAAAGCATATAATAAAATATACAAAATACACACTATGGGAACGTAACCTACAGTCAGAAAATGTCCCACAAAGGTAGCCCACACCGTTTTCCCTAACGGTTCTATAATACTTACATATATTGCAGCAAAATACAAGAAATGAATATGAGTATACATTTATATCATATCCAAGTAAAGAAAAAAAGAGCAACATATACATGAACATCAAGTACAAGTCAAGGCAGATAGAACAAATGGATAGATAACAAGTCAAAAATAGATATACAATCACAAATGGTACACTAAGGTAAGTGCAATGAAAATGATGATGATGATGATGTAATGCACAAGGTTGTTGCACAACCTCCATACATACCTACGGAGATAAATTTTCTTGATATAGGATACGTGGGGGGTTCATCAACCCGTATACAATCCATATCCATATCTCCTCCCCATTACATCACTCAGGGAGGTTTTTTTAAGGGGTCACATTTTCTGTCAGAAAAAGCCAGTGTTTCTAGCATTTCCATAGTGGTACTAGTGTTTCATGTATGAGTATCAAATGAGTATAAAATTCTCACAACCAACCAACATGAATGTTTCCATATCCAACCAATATACCAACTAAGTGAGCAAAATTTCAACTTAATTTTCCAACCATCTATGAAATCCAACATGATTTACTTGCCAACAAAGTATGAATACATAAAAATATACAATTGATAGCATGTTAGGCTTTCTCATTAGCAACATATGATCAATTTCATGTATACGAAGCCAACAACATCATATAAGACCCACACGGTCACACATAGCAAATAATGTTCCACAACCACCAAATACATCAACTTATAGGCCCCCACATAAGCACAACACAATCAACTTAGCCATTTTCAAAATTTGTTCTCAAACTAATAACATGATTTTATATCAACATTAACTACCCAGCTCAATCTAAATGAAGTTAAGCCATAACCTACCTATGCCAAAAATTGGTTCGCAAGCCTTCAATCTAAAGGCTAAATCCCCACAAACGGATCTGGAATCAACTAAAACATGAAAATATAGAATCTTTGCATTAAAACACAACCAAAAATACCCATATTGCCTATTTTTGAGTTGGGGTCAAAACGGATCCTCGAAATAAATTTTTAGAAAACAATGCCAAAATCATAATTTTATTTCAAAAATAGGTTTCTCATATTTTTAGAAGTCTACAACTGAAAACCCATGTGAAAACAAATTGAAAATGAGGTCCAAATTGAAGAAAAATTAATTTTAAGCTTTACCAGGTAGAATCCCCAAAATCCATTTTAACTAAGCTAATACCTACATTATGAGATAATGTAGCACATGGACATATATGTGGATCAGTACTTTGAGGATATACTAAGTATATGGGGGTGAAATGCATAAGTAAAACATTATCTCATCATCATAATTTATAAAACAATGTATGCTAATGTAAATGACTCACATAAGCTGGAATATCTGAAGTACTTAAATATGTAGCAATGAGAAACAAAACGTACTTTATAAATCTTTTAAGCAATAACATTTAGTTCTACTAGTTTTACTTGTATTCTCCCTTTAAATCATATGATCTAAGTGTGGAAAGGACTCACTCTTTAAATCTGAAAGCTGAAGTCTATGGCAAATATCTTTCTGTAAGGCATAATCTGAGTAAAACTTGTGAGCCTTCACACTTAGTTTTTCTAAAAGCTTTTCTATAAATCTTTTTTTTAAAGTCTTTACTAGTAGGGAGATACTTTAAAATTGTTTTGAAAGCTTTTACTGTTAGGGAGGTTCTCTTAACTGACATAAATCATGTGAGCTACATAGAGACCAATGTCTTTACCTCCTAAGGAAGAACCTCACATTGGGGAGAGGTTTCATAATCTTGCCAGGGAGTATAACCTAATCCATGTGATCGATCATAAGCTAAAACTATCATCCATATAGAAATAGAAAAATGTAATAATTTATACCTACGTTGGCTACGTAGTTCTGCGGAAGATAGGGTATGCTAATCCCACACTTCTTGCTCGGAGCTAAATACTACTCCTTTTTAAATATGTATGCTCAAACCATTGGAAATCCACTTTTAACATTAACGTAAGGGTTCATATGGAAAACCAATCATGCATTTATATGAGTAAATTTATAAATAAATCTAATTCTGAGTTCTATAACTATACTAATCGGTAAAGATTCCAAAGCTAATCCAATAATCAAAAGATCAAAGCTTTTCTGAAAATTTGAAAATAATTTGTTCATAAGATGCTTAAAGCATCATCTTCCTTGAAATAATAAAATTCAATCTTAGGGTAGTAATCCATGCAGCAATCTCATGGTAAATCATCATAATAATACTGCTTGGTAATGTAAATATTGATAAAAAAAACTCAAAATCTAAAAACTTCAGCAATATGCATGAAAATATGAACATAAGCATGGAATTCAACTTCTAAATCATTAGAAATATCATAAGCTTGTAAATACCAATAATGGGTATAAACCCTAACTTGAATTTCATGGAAAATCATATAAAATTCAGTAAATTTGAATTTAAAATAAATTTTGGGTGCAAGAACGAAAAGATTGTCCTTGTTCATAACCCCACATACCTTGGAAGATGATTAGATGAGGTCTTGACTATCTTGTCTTGGAAATCTTCAATCTAAAGCTTTCTTAGAGAATCTATGGTGGAATTTGATTTCTTGGAGAAGGGGTTTTTGATTTCTAGGGTTTTTCTTTTGAAGAAAATGATGAATAATGAGAAAAATTGCTTGGAAATATGATTAATTTTATGTTTAAGACGGATTGGGGCCTTGAGAATTGATCAAAATACCCTCTTTAAAATTCTAAACGGAACTAGAAAACATAGTATTTTTCTGAACTGGGTGGCCACCATGACGCGCCACTATCGCAGTGGCTCACTGGAAATTGGACCATTGGGAACTGGGTAGACTCTGCGATGCTCCACCATCGCGGTGCCCTTTTGGAATGTTATTTTGTCCACTGGCGCAACTCGCCAACATTGCATTGGTCTACTAGATTTTGACAAATGAGAATTTGCAACTCTCCGCGACACATCAATATCATGAACGTCCACTGGAATTGATAATTATGAATTGTGCCTTCACCGCGACGAGTTGAGAGTCTAGGTGGTACACTGTTTTACTAAAACTGCTCTAACTTCTTCACCAAGTGTCGGAATTGGGAAAATTTGGTATCGATAGAAAGCTTATTCAATTTCCCATACAATGGAAAGTTGAAATCTAGAAAATTCCACATAGAATAAGTATTACTCATTTTGGAAGCTATCCCTTAACACTCTTGGAATGAATTTAAGCTAGGCAAAGTACAAGGTATTACATAAAGATTTTTGATAGAATTGAGGAAGGTTACCACCTTCCGACCTTGGCTGAGTAAAATTAAAGCTACCTATCATAGACCTCTTATTCTTCCTCTCTCTTTCCATAAACCTCTGCTGCTCGATCTATTGAGCATAGACCATATACCTAGAAAAGTCCATCTCCTTAATCAACTTCATGGTCCTAGACTCCTTAACCACACTATCAGCTACACCAAGCACAAACTTACTCATCCTAGACCGGTTATCAAACTCCATATGAGGAGCATACCTTACCATCTAAGTAAACTTAAGTGAATTCTCTTTCACACTCTAATTGCCCTGCTTTAAGTTAATAAACTCCAGCACCTTATCTTCCCTCAACTCTAAGGGAAAAAATCTGTCTAAGAAGGTTGTAGCAAACTTCTC
This sequence comes from Capsicum annuum, assembly GCF_002878395.1. Classification (NCBI taxonomy): domain Eukaryota; kingdom Viridiplantae; phylum Streptophyta; class Magnoliopsida; order Solanales; family Solanaceae; genus Capsicum; species Capsicum annuum. The sequence goes on from NC_061113.1 coordinate 260,273,920, forward strand.
CCACTCTATAGGCCCTGTATCAGCGCATCTATCTCCCTGTGTGAGCTACATCCTACAGCTGGTATGCTTCCAACTATGTACTCTCCCTAGAAGTCACACCCATAATGTCAGTTACCTTTTGAACCATGTCAAGGAACTCCTACGGATCCTCATCAAAGTTGGATCCCGTAAATAAAGGAGAATTTATTCGGGTGAAGTCCTTAATCCTAGCTGCAGCTATTTTAGCCACTGGAACGGCTGGGGCAGCAGCCTGCTGATTATTTTAAGTTTTTATTGAGTGAGCTAAAGTAGTGAATGAAGCTCTGAATTCAGCATAAGAGACATGCTCGTTCAAGGGATCTTCCTTAACAGGCGGAGGTACAGGCTGATTTATATTTCTCCTTCTGTTATTCTTTCTAGGAGGCATGTTCTATAAATGAAAAAAAGATTGAATTAGAAAGAGATTTTAAATTGAGCTCATGCTCATTCGCATGACATGAATACTAAAAGAATGAAAACTTTTCCTAAAATGGCCTATAGCCTCTTGCCCATAAGTGTGGCGTGCTCCACCCCTATGCACAAGACTCTACTCAATGTGACTTTTATACTCCTAGAACAGTTTAAAACCTTAGTATCTAAAACTAAGTGTTGTCACGATGCGAGGCTACCCCCTAGTTGTGACAACAGTGCTAACGTTCCCAAAAGACTATAAGCTAACCCATGAGCTGGTAACTGCTGTGAGTATTAAATAATTATAATGAAATACACATTTGCAGAATAACTAAATAAACCATAAGTTTTTAAATACTAAAACATTTCTGAATCATAAGTCTAAAAACTACTAAAAATAATTGTTTGAAAACTGATAAATGTAATGACAAACTGACTGACTATTTGAAGTGTCTGAAAGCCTCTAAAACTGACTGAATAAGAGTTCATGGGACAGGCCCCAACTAACTCCAACTGACTACTAAACTGAAAATGCTAAAATAAGCACAATCGATCCTCAAAATATGAGGACTCACTACTGTTGTTGTTGCTGATGTGCTAGAATGTCTAAGTACGGTTGGGAACCTGAGCATCCAAACCTATGATATAAGACATCATAATTTAAAAAACGAGTACGCGGTTAGTACTTTGAATGTACCGGTATGCTAGATGGGGTTAGGTTGATATGCATGGGCTCATGTTCATGAATAATAACTGACTTAATAAATAGCATGAAATAACTGATGCATAGTATGCGTGTAAGCTGTAAAATCTGAGAAAGCATGATCAAGCATATAATATGGTACTGAATTAGTCTGTAAACTGAAATACTAAAATTTGATAACTATATGCTATGCTCAAGCAAACCTGAACTGACTTTTGAATTGAGACTGTGGGAGCTAGCTATAACTGGCATACCCCAATATAATATTAGGGTCCAGCCTATAATTCGAATTGGAAGGGTGTTAGTACTGTGCCATGTGTACTAACATTAGTTATGTGGATCCACTAATCTGATACCCTAAAGTATGAGGGTATCATGCCTAACTGATGGGGGACCCCCAAAGTCTATGGTGGCATCGTAGGTCTGGAACCTAGGGACTGCAACTAACGTCTCATGCCTACTGATGAGGGATACAAGTGCCCCATGCCTACTGATGGGGGAGACATCATCCCTACGTTCACTCGGTGCTAATTCTTTACTTCCAACTGAAAGACACTGATTATTGGACTGAACTGAGCTTAATTGGACTCATAAATGACCATATTACTGGCTGAATGATACTGCTCATGGAATAACCAAAATCATTATGTAGATACTGAAAAAACTAGGTAAACAACTAAATTTTGGATATTCATAACCCTTAGGACTCAATAACAATAACAATAGGAACATGATGAAGCTTCAAAAACATAATAAGTAATCTTTGTTCAAAAACCCAAATCATTTAGGCATTTCATCAAACATTTTAAATTCATAGGCTTAAGCTTGGGAATAGTTTAAACATGTAATAATAACATAATTGCAATACTAAAATCATGGATTAAGATTTAACAAGCAAAAAAGCACCATTCAAACATGTCAAGGCTAATTCCAATGAAACCACATGATAAATATAATTTGAAATCCAAGTTCATAATAGCTTCATGACGATAACTCACACTAAGAAGTAAAAATCATAACTTTAATCTTGAAAATAGGTTCTTGGACTCTATGGATGATAAGGACCCATTAATGAACATCTAACATACATTAAAAGTTTAAATCCTTGAAAATAAACACAATTCCTTAAGCTTCCTTAGAGATTTTTGAATTTGGGAACTTGTTTTCTTTATTTTCTTGAAAGGAAATGAGTTTAATTTGATTAAACAGGGAAGAGCTTAGGGTTTATTTGAGAGTAAAATTAGGAACTTTTGGCATAATATGTCTTAACTGGATCCAAATCCAATGATAATATGGATTGAGGTGATGGGAAAAGATAAGACTGCCATTCTGCACTTTAAATGCATAATTGGGACATCGACTAGGCCATCACCACGACGTGCCAGTGATGCCATCTCTCTTCCACTGCGATATGGTGAAATCATGTTGAAATGTTGGAATTAAAATTGAAAAATGGCCTACACCTCATTCGAAAAATCCAAAACTTCTTCGAGACATGCTTCTTACACCCCTGAACATGAATTAAATTAAAAACTTACGTCTCAAGGCCGAAAAGGTCACTTTAAAAATCAACGAAGTTAAGAATTCAAAAATAAAACTAAGTCCCCAGCACTTAGGTAAATTTTGAGGTTTTAAGCCTCTTATGCATGCACTATAAGCTGAATTAAGCTAAGACTAATACGGGGTATTACATTGTAACAAGTTGATGTGTAAAATTTTTATTTGAGATTTGATCATTTTCACTTATACGTAGTTGTTACATGTTAATTTTGGAGTGTGGTGAAGGTTGGAATAGCTCTCAATGCTTTAGAAAATAATTTGGGAGTGTTTGAGGCTTTAAAAAGTCAGTATTTCTTGTTTCGAGTGTCGGCTGGCTATTTGGATAGTTTTGTTAGATCTAGAACATTGAATTTAGGTTAGTAGCGAGGTTTATTAGGATATGGTACCTTTAAATTACATTTCGAACCTTGTTGTGAAAACAAATTTACATAAGCTTTTAGGGGTTCGGGGGATTAATTTGTTGGAAATGATTCTTTTATGAAAATCTGACGTTATCATTGAGTTTGAAATGTCAAAAATTAGGCTAGTAACTTATTCACTTGCATTCATAGAATTTTGAATAAATTCTGAGTGGTTGATTGATAATTTTACAATTTAGAAAAGTTACTGATGCAGCTAAGTTTGGTGCAGTCGTTTTAGTGGCCAAATATCACTGTAAAGGTAGACGCTTTAGCAGCATTACATCTCTTTTGCGGTCAGGTGTTGTCGCCCCAATCACTAACGTAGGAACTTTACCGTTTTAGCGGTTGTAGTTTTAGCAATGGTGGACCACTTTAGCGAAGCCCAACCACGGAGGTCATACTGCTATAGAGATAATTTGTCACTTTAGCAATCATTTAACCGCTAAAGTAGGCATCATTAGTATATACCCAAAGATTTTTCTTTTATTCCATTCATCCATTTCCAAGACTTTTCGGTTAGGACGATTTTGAGGGATTTCTTCACCATTTGAGCTTCGGTAAGCTCCAAACTCTTATTTTCATTGATTTTTATTGATTATATCATCAAAAATACTCTTTTTATTGATTTCAAAATAAACTTTTGGGTATTTATTGGTAAAGATTAAAAATGTTTTTTCTTTATTTTGAGCCTCATTTTTAGCTCATTTTCACTTGAGTTTTTGATTGTAGACTCCTATAATCTTGGAAAATATATTTCTAAAATAAAATTTTGATTTTACCTTTAATTTTCAAATTTATTTTGGATTCATCTTAAATATAGTTGATATGGGTATCATTAGCTTCCTTTACCACATAAATATTATATTTGAATGTCTAGTTGATTCCAAGATCATACAATAAGGGAAAGGCTTTGCGTTGAAGGCTTTCAGGTTGGATTTGTTACTTCGAGGTAGATTATGACTTAAATTTCTTTAGATGGGGTTGAGTAGTTAATAAATAAATAAAGCACGTTATGAGTTGGGTAAAATAACCATGGGGGTTATACTTTGAGATTATTATTAATATTATGTGTCGTGTGGGATCTTTTATACTTATTATGGCAGACTTGAGATATCATATACTATGTGTTTTCCATGCGAGGGCTTTATTTGACATCATTGGCCTTATTTGTGCATTGAATGTCATTATTCTTATTGTGATGCTCGTGCGGAGGCTTGAATAGATATTATAGGTCTTATTAAGCATTGTTTTCCTTTATCATGACAGAAATGCCCGAGCTAAGGATTGATATGATACTAATGATGTCTTACATAAATATATATTCCCATGCTGTGAACGAGAACTGATATCACAAATTATCAACATATTGAGTTGATTTTTTAGCGCACTTATAAAGGTATCAATTGGATTGTTATCTTTACACTGACTTGATTGTGAGCACCGTATCCTTATTTTATACATACCCATTCATGATTTATTGATACCATTGAGGAACACTGTTTTTGAAAAAAAAAAGATATTTTCTAGGAACCTTGATCTGTAAATACAAGTTGGAGAGGTGAGTTGAGGTTTGAGATAGTTAACAGGTTGTGAACCCCTCTTGGATCCTATTTTTGGAGCACGGGGGCTCAGTAGGTGTATACAGAAACTCATGCAATGATTTTCACCATTCATTTTACTAGCATCGCATTGCATTTATAGATGCATCATTTATTCTTTTATGTTCCCTTAACGCGTATTTAGTTTTTGTATATATTTTATGTGTATCTGTTTTTATTTTATTTTCATGTATATAATAGAACTGTCAGTGGAGACGGTGTGAGCTACCATTTGAAAACTTTTCTATTTGAAGGTGAAGTGCTCATAGTGTTTCTTTACTTGTATTGTTTTCTGCTTTGCTCAGTCGGCCTATGATATTATTGAGTACAAGTGGACCGTACTCACCCTTATTGTGCCCTTCGGTGCAGATCCTAGTTCAAATACAAGACACGGCAACTGATCGTGCTATTTGGTGGTTGACTCATGGTACTGGCATACTCTAGAGTTTAGAGATGATTTCGAACCTCCTTGTATCTTCATCCTATATATATTTATGTTGAGAGACATACTATATATTTTATTCGGATTGTAGTTTTACTTTAGATACTCTTTTACTAATGGGACTAGATTTAGGGGGGGGGGGGTTGTGACTTTCTTTTAGACTTTCACTTATTATGTGTTATGTTGAACTGACTTCACTCTTGAAGTCTCATTCATTTATCATACTTTATTTACAATTTCAAACTTCTTTTACTTTTGGTTTATTGGCTTATCACCGAGGATGGATCTCGATAGTTATCATCATGACTTCAACTTTTGAATTGTCACAGATATTCTAGTCATGTTTTAGTTTTAGAGTCCTTACACGATGACTTTCGGGTCTTAAGAAATGTAATAAATTGTGTTTTCTTTTGCATTCATAAATTGTTTTAAGACATTTATATTTTAGTTTAATATACTATTATTTTGTCTTATACAATTGATTTAAGGGGTAAAGGCTTGGTGTTAGATGGTTCTTCCACCGGAGAGTTAGTGTGGTGTTACTCATCCAATTTATTTGTTATTTTAAACATTTAGACTAACATAATAATAATAATAATAATAATAATAATAATAATAGTAGTAGTGTGGCAGTGGCGGTGATAGTGATAGTGGTGGTGGCGGTGGCGGCGGTGGGGCGGCAATGGAGCAGCGGTGGCAGCAACTATGGCAATAGCAGTGGCAGCAATGGTTGCAGTAGGTAGTAGCAGCAGTAGCAGCAACAATATCTGTAGTCGTCATAATAAGTAGTAGTAGTAGCAGTGGTAACAGCGGTACAGTAAAGATAGCAGTGGCAGTGGTACAACACACTAGCAGGACCAGCAGGACCAGCAGCACCCGTAGCAGCAGCAGTAGTAATAGTTGTAATAATAACAGCAACAACAATAATAATTGTAGCGGCAGTAGTAACAACCACTATTATTATTATTATAACAACAACAACTATAATTAAAAAAACTAATAGTTATCTGGTTGAATTGTCCATATTTATTATTTGTCAATAATAGTTCTTGGAGTTCCAAGGATTCAGGCTAAATAGGATGTAACTACGAGATTAATGTACAAGTGATTGATATTTAGGTTAGCTCTAAGAGAGGAAGTTTCAAGTGTCTTGGATACATAATCTAGAGTAATGATGAGATTGAGAAGGGTGTTGCATACTGTATTGGAGTGAGTTGACTGAAATGAAGGTATTCATTATGTTTTGTGTAATAAGAACATGTCACCAAGACTTAAGGATAAAGTTCTATGTTAAACCAGTTATGTTGTACAGGAAAGACTATTAGCCGATCTTGAACTCACGTATCCAAAAGATTAAAGTAGTGAAAATGAGGATGATGAAGTCGGCTAAGAGAGATAGAGTTAGGAATATGGATTTCTCGAGTAGGTGGGTGTGGTCACCATGGTGGACAAGATGAGGGAAGCGAGACTAAGATGGTTCACACATGTGAAGAAAAGAATCTTAAATACCTCAGTGATGAGGTGTGAGATATTGGCTATGATGGGCCAAAGGAGAAGTAAATATTGGCCGAAGAAGTGTTGGAGATAGGTGACCAGACAGAACATGACATGCTTCAACTTACCAAGAATATATACCTCAGTGATAATGTGTGAGATGTTGGCTATGGTGACCCAAGGAGAAGTAGATACCGACTAAAGAAGCATTGAAGAGAGGTGACCAGACAAAATATGGCATACTTCAGCTTACCAAGAATATAACCTTAGACAAGTGGATATAAATGTCAAAAATTATAGAATGAGGGAAACCGAGTGTTGTATCTATCAGTGTTGGTATTATTGCTCCGATTATATTATATCCAATTTTTTTCTATTAGTTGATGTTTTTATTACCTTTTAGAATTAGCTTTCTCATATTATTTGTTAGTGCATTATTATTTGTCCATTATTTCTGAAATTTCTTCTTTACTAGTTATGTCACAATCCAATTAAACGTGAGTGAAACCCATCCCATTCTCTAGCGGAAGAATCAATAACTCCAAAAGCATTAACCAATACTTAGAGAAAAGTAGAAAACTGTCTCAATAATAATTTAAGAATCATTCTATCTAATAACTTAAGAAAATGTGAAAATAAGTACTAGCCAAAAATGCCCCTAGAATCCAAAAGTCGATGTACCAAACATATTAAGAATTTCAAGAAGGGGATGTAACCCCAAAAATTAAATAAAAGTGTATAACGTCCAAACAAAGGACAATGTCATAAAAGAAAGATTTCATGGTAGACTTAATAAGTTGCTCACTCCTGAGTTCTACATCACATGGTAGAGTCACAAGTGAGGACTTGAAGGAACCTCTGGAATATATATTGCACTCAATAAAAGTAAGAGCGTGTGTAGTATCAACACACTAGAATAACAGTATACTGTTAGATTCATTTGGCCAACCAAAGATACGAATATGAATATTTAATCAAAATGTAGTACAACATCTTAATCCATTAACATTATAACCTACACCAAGCATACCAAGAATCAACTAAGCAGTTTAGGATTACAAGTAACAAGTAAGCCCATTTTCAACCGAGTAAATTAAATCAAGCCAATTCAAATCAATTCAAGACTAGTTAAGCAATAATTCAACATATAAATATAGTCCTTAATTCACAGATGGAACCGTCAAACTCACCTGCACCTTGTGCATACACGCTATGGGTATCACAACGACCCTTTAGTCATGACTTGCAAGGGGATAAATTTTATCAATGTATGAAAATCCCATACATAAGTGTCTGTCAACCTTATTCTATCAATAAATCGGGAGAATGTTCAAATACCAAACATTCCTCAGTTAATTATAAGGTAGGTCAAAATCATACAACAAGATAAAATTATTGAATTGACCACACCATACAACATGCACTAACAAGTCATACTTATAAGTAGTTAACATGCACATATAGTATGAAAGGGATTAAACTACAATATCATCACCTACCTTAAACCAAGCTTGCACAACTTCACTATGCCGAAGCCTTTCCCTCTCATGTAATTTTTGCTTGATCTTGGCCAAAAAATACATATAAACACATAATTAATAAAATAACTTACCACGTTGGAGATTATAACTCACACCCAATCCTTAAGGCCAAGTTCATGATCATTCTCTCCCTGTTCTAGGACTTCTCTATCTTAATTCACCTAAAACTATCAATTTCATGGATGATTTAGTGAATTAGTGACATGCAAGGGTAAATTAACAATTGTTAACCAAAACTCATTGATTTTATACCCAAATTACACCTTGTACTTGAAAATGAACTAAAATTAGCCCTTAACCCTTTTCGAATTATGCAAACTAGCAATTCTAAGGATAGATTATCGATTTACTACTTAACAAAGATAAAATCCTTATTTTAATAAAGCAAAATGATGATTAGGTGATGATTTCTACCCAAAATCACCTCTTAGTTGTCCCAAAATGTGCTTTAAAAAAAATATCATTTTGAAAAATAATTAAAATAAAATAGTGATTTTTACTGCTCTAGCAGTCATTACTACGTTGATTAGGTGCTATAGTGGGACTTTCTCCACTTTTGGATATGTTATTTGTTACATTTCGAAAATGGGTCCCGAGAAGTCATATGGTGCTCAAGACTACGAGTAGCCTCAAGCTAACCCTGTAAGCCTTCTACTAATTTGTAGCTCATAATAAAGAAATATAGATATATAATTAAAGCTAAAATAAAGATGCTCGAAATCACTCACGCTGCTGAAACTGAGCACCTGAACCTACATTATGAGATAATGTAGCACATAGACGTCTATATGGATCAGTATATCTGGAATGTACTGAGTATATGGGGGTGAAATGCATAGTAAAACAGTGAGAGAATATACATATATCTTTCTCATAAATAATGCATGCAAAGTAATAATGGCTCACTTCGGCTTGAGTAATTGAAAACTTTAATCATAAATCATGAATGATAAAACATACTATATGAATGTTGTGAGCCACCATACTTATTTCTAAATCTGTACTTAATATTTGTTTTCAATCATACATGCTAAGTGTAAAAGGACTCGCCTCTGTATCTGTAAACTGAAAGTTGAAATCTAATAGCTAGTGACTTATATAAAACAATATCTGAATAAAATTGTGAGCCTTTACACATAGTTTCTAAAAGCTTTTCTGTTATTCTTTACTCTTTTCTGTAGGGAGGTTCTTTTAACCGACATACACTATATGAGCTATCATAGTGTCTAATGTCTAGTTCCGTTATGGGAAAATTCACATTGGTAAGAGGTGTCATACTCTTGCCAAGGAGTATAACCTAAGCTAAGTGATCACATTTGTAACTGTCATCCATATAGAAATAGGAATAATCTGATAATCTGAACCTACGTTGGCTCATAGTTTTGGGGCATGTAAACATACCCAACTCGGTGATAAGTACTACTCACTTTTAATATGTATGCTCATTTTGTAGGAAATCTACCTTTAAAACTAGTATATGGGTTTATAATGAAAACCTCTTGTGAATTAGTTACTATAAACTGTAGTTAAACTGTAAAGTGGATTCCATATCTAAGCTGAGACCAAAAGATCAAATCTTTGTTCAAAATCTAAATATAACTAACCATGGGATGCTTAAAAGCATAATCTTCTTGAAATATCAACTTCCAAACTAGGGCTAATAACCTATGCATCCATTTCATGTCAAATCATCATAAAGTTCATGCTAAATAATGAAAATCTTGATAATTAAATTCTTAATCTAGGAATTAATTTCATACGCATAAAAATACAAAAGTAGACAGGCAATTCAACATTTAAATCACTTGTAGGATCATAATCTTGAAATAACAATATTTGGGAACGAACCTTAATTTGAAACTCATGTAAATTCATGTGAAATTAACTTCAAAAACTAATTTTGGATACAAGGATGAAAGAATTATCCTTGTTGAAAATCCCACATACCTTAATTGATGAATAGATGAAGAAGCTTGAACTTTGAGTTCCTATTTGTACTCTTAAAGATTGATTCTTAAAGATCTTGAATTGGGAATCTTGAATTTTGGGTTATCTTGGAAAAAGATTGGTGGAATTTGGACTTCTTGAGGTTTGAAATTTGGGGTTCTAGGGTTTCTTGGAGAGAAATTTTGGTGAAAGTGAGCGTCTAATGCTTAGAATAGGTTTAATTCCTTGTTTTTCATGATTTAGGAGCTTGGAAAATGACTAGATAGCCCTTTGAAAAATTTAATTCAAAACTGGAAATCCTGATTTTGCACCCCACCTCGACGCGGCACCACCGCAGTGGCTTACTGGAAAAGGGACAATTTCTATTTTGGGCTCTGGCGCAATGCGGCGTAATAGCGTTACATCACTAGAAAAGGACTAGTGCCATTTTTCACTCCACCAAGACGTGGAGTCTGTCCCAACAAGAATTTTGGCGCAATACTGGCAAATTGTGTGAGCTACTAGAAAGGGATAAGTGGGATTTCGGACTTCACCACAACACGGCTTAATCGTGGTGCTTCACTGGAAAATGGAAAATTGTGAATCTACCCTGCACCGCGATGTTGTGCGATTGCATTGGCCTATTATTTCTCACTAAAAGCATCACCACAACACGGCTTAATCATGGTGCTTTACTGGAAAATGGAAAATTTTGAATCTACCCTGCACCGCGATGTTGAGCTATTGCATTGGCCTACTGTTTCTCACTAAAAGTGTCATAACTTCTCAACTGAGTATCAAATTAAGGTGAAATAGGTATCATTAGAAAGCTGGTTCAATTATCTACAATTTGCTGGGTCTATAACTGAAAAATTCTACACGTATCAAGAGTTATATATTGTTAAAGTTGACCCTTGACATTCTAGGAGCTAAACAGGACTAAGAAAAGTATGGGGTATTATAATATCTCCCCCTTGGAAACATTCATCCTCGAATGAGACTAGTTAAACTGAAGATACTGAGAAATTGATACTATATACTGGCATGCACAACTGAAACACAATTGCATGACTAAATCTATAACAAACTGAGTGTCTGTACTAATCTGTGAATGCATAACTTGACATGAAGACAATCACATGGCTGAAACTGAGATTGGAAAAGATCTGAATTAAGGAAGACTATTACCTTAGGATGAATCTGAGTTTGAGGAGAAGAGGTGAGAATACTTGGTACGCATGTCTGCTTCTACTTCCAAAGTAGCACCCTCAACGGACTGATTTCTCCATAGAACTTTGACCAAGGGAACTTCTTTGTTCCTTAGTCTACGGATCTGGTGATCGAGAATCTTTACTGGAAGTTATTCGTATGAAAAACTATTCTGAATATCTGTGCTTTCTAGAGGGACTACAACAGCTGAATCATCCATGTACTTCTTCAATAAGGACACATGAAACACTAGGTGAACTGATGACAAGTCTGCAGGTAGCTCAATCTCATACGCTACCTTCCCTACACGACTCAAAATCCTGTAGGGACCCACATATTGGGGACTAAGCTTCCTCTTTTTGCTAAATCTCTTCACCCCTTCATGAGTGAAACCTTCAAATACACAAGATCACCTACTTCAAACTCAATATCTCTTCTTCTTATGTCTGCAAAAGATTTCTGAAGACTCTAAGATGCTTTCAATCTCTCTCGAATTAACTAAACTTTCTCCATGGCTTCAAACACCATATCTGGCCTAATCAAAGCGGCCCCACCTACTTTGAACCAACTGACTGGTGATCTACATCTCTGCTCATACAAAGCCTTAAATGGGGCTATCTGAATGCTACAATAATAACTGTTATTGTAGGAAAACTCATTCAACGGCAAGTGGTCATCCCAACTTCCTTTGAAATAAAGAACACCTGCTCTCAGCATATCCTCTAAGGTTTGAATGATCCTCACTGCCTGACCATCTGTCTTCGGATAAAAATTTGAACTGAGATAAATTTAGGTACCAAGACCCTTCTGAAAGACTTTCCAAAACTGAGAGGTAAACTAAGTACCCTTATCTAAAACGATGGACAAGGGAACTCCATACAATCTAACCAACTCTCTGAGATACAGTTTAGCATAATCTTTATCTGTGTAGGACATGTGAACTGGTAAGAAATGGGTTGATTTGGTTAATCTGTCTACAAGAACCCATATCAAATCATGTTGTCGATGTGAATGAGGTAATCCTATCACAAAGTCTATATTCACCTCTTCCTACTTCCAAGTGGGAATACCAAATTCCTGCAATGTGCCACCAGGTCTTTAGTGCTCTAGCATAACCTATTGATAAGTTGCACACTTGGCTACAAATTCTACGATATCTTTATTAATACCACTCCGCCAATGGACTTCCCGCAAATCACAGTACATCTTGGTGGCTCTTGGATGAATGGAGTAACGCGCACCATGCACTTTTGCCATAATCCGCTACCTCAAATCATCAACACATGACATATACAATCTACTCTGGTATCTCAACATACCATCTCCCCCTTAGGAGAAAACCTTTACCTTTTGGTCTTTAACTAGACCCTTCAGTTTGACCAAACTATCCTTATTCTATTTTTCTTTCACTTCAGAAACTAAAGAAGATTCTGAACTACTTTGAACCCAAATATTCCCTTCAACTGAGTCAGCCAACCTCACACCCAATCTAGATAATCGGTGAACTTCTCAAACTAATTCTCTCTTATCTCTACATGAGTAACACTGCCCATAAACAATTTACTAAGGGGTTCTGCCACCTCATTGGCCTTGCTCGGATGATACAACACACTCATATCATAATTATTCAACAATTCTAACCACTTTCTCTGATAAAGGTTTAAATCCCTCAGAGGAAACACATATTGCAAGCTTTTGTAATCCGTGAATACATCAACATGCACCCCATAAAGATAGTGCCTCCAAATTTTCAATACAAATACAACATCAGCTAACTCAAGATCATGGGTAGGGTAGTTCTTTTCGTTAGGCTTAAGCTGTCTAGAGGCATAGATTATAACCTTATCTTTCTGCATCAAAACACAACCCAAACAGATTCTAGAAGCATCACAATAGACAATGAACCCATCTGTACTATCAGGTAGCGCTAAAACTGGGGCTGAAGTGAGTCGAGCCTTCAACTCCTGAAAACTCTTCTCACGAGAATCTGACCACTAAAACTTAACTTTTTTCTAAGTTAATCAATACATGGGAGATGCAATAGATGAAAAGTCTTTAACATAATGTCTGTAATAGCTAGTTAAACCCAAGAAACTTCTGATGTCTGATGAAGAGATAGGTATAGGCCAGTTTCTTACTGCTTCTATCTTTTTGGGATCAAATCTAATGCCATCACTGGAAATAATATGACCGAGGAAAGCTACTGATCTTAGCCAAAATACACATTTGCTGAATTTGGTGAATAATTGGTGATCCCTAAGAGTTTGCAACATAATTCTAAGATGGTCTGCATGGTCATCCTCACTATGAGAATAGAAAAGAATATCATTGATAAAGACTACGACGAACATGTCCAAATACTGTTTGAACACTCTGTTCATCAAGTCCATAAAGACTGTTGGGCCATTTGTCAGCCTGAAGGACATGACTAGAAACTCAAAATAACCATAACAAGTTTTGAAAGCAGTCTTTGGAATATCGCATTCCCTTACTCTAAGCTGATAATAGCCGGATCTAAGGTCTATCTTGGAGAAGAACTTGCACCTTGAAGTTTCTTGAATAAGTCATCAATCCTATGAAGAGGGTATTTATTTTTTATTGTGACTTTATTTAGCTGAGGATAGTCAATGCACATTCATAAAGAACCATCTTTCTTTTGTATGAATAGGACGGGAGCACCCCATGGAAAGACACTTGGCCTTATGAAACCTATATCTAAGAGATCTTTAAGATGTTCTTTTAACTCCTTAAGCTCAGCTGGATCCATACGATATGGTGGAATAGAGATAGGCTAAGTATCTGGAAGAATGTCAATACCGAATTCTATTTCCCTATCAGGAGGTACCCCTAGCAAATCTTCGAGAAAAACTTTAGGAAACTCATTGACTACACGGACTGACTGGACTGTTGGAGCCTCAGACTTAGTGTCTTTGAATCGAACAAGATGATAGATACACCCTTTTGTATCAACTTTCTGGATTTAAGATCGGATATGAAATAACTTTAGAGAGACACTGAATTACCTTCCCACTCAAAGACTGGATCATCTAAAACTAAAACTTCACTACTTAGGTGCGACAATCTATAGATGCATAATAGGAATGGAGCTAATCCATGCCCAAAATAAGGTCAAAGTTGACCATATCTAGTTCTATTAAGTTTTCTAACTTGATCTTATGAAGGACAGTGATAGGACACTTTTTATAGACTCGTTCGACAACAACTGACTCACCCACTGGAGTAGAAACAAAAAGGGCTTAGGAAGATTTTTACAACCTACTTTAAAATTTACTGCAATTAGTGGGGTCACATAAGAGAAATTTAACCCTGGATCTAATAACATATAAATATCAAGATGAAAGACACGAAGCATACCAGTAACAACATCTGGTGAACTTTCTTTCTCCTGGTGGAATGGTAAAGGATAAAACTAATTCTGGCGCTGACCACCACCGATACTGGATGATGTGCCCTAGAGAAGGACTGGGTGACCTAGAGGAGCTAGTGCACTAGTAGCCTGAGTCTGGGGACGAACATCCCTATTTCCTTGCTTAGCATGAGGACACTCTTTGATTCCATGACCCAACTTACCACAACCATAACAACCTTTTTGACCCAACAAACGCTCACCAAGATAATTTTTACCATACTTAGCACATGAAAGATAACTGGGTTTTCCACTCACATTTTATCCTTCTTACTTTCCCTCTCTCATCCCTTCAACTTTTATGCCTTAATCTATTGAGCATGAATCATCAGCCTAGCAAGATCTATGTTCCCTATAAGTATGGTAGTCCTACACTCCTTGACTATCAAACTAGATACTTCAGTAACAAACTTACTCATACTCGACCTAGAATCAGCCATCGTGTTAAGGGAATACTTAGACAACTAGTTGAACTTAAGACAGTACTCTTTCACTGTCATCGAGCCCTGCCTCAGGTTCACAAACTCCTCTACCTTATTTTCTCTTATTTTATCCAGAAATAACCTGTCTAAAAATACATCCTGAAACACCTGCTAACTCATAGAAGCTGAATTCTCACCTCTACCATTCTTCCACATAACTACCCAATCATACACAATATCCTTCAGCCAATAGGATACCAACTCTACACTCTCCTCCTTAGTAACATGCATAATCTGAGTGATCTTTCTTATCTTATCTAAGTAAAGTTATGGGTCCTCACCTGCTCTTGACCCAAAGAACTTAGGCAGATTCATTCTTATGAAGTCACGAATTCTAGCTGCTATTAGATCCCTATTCTGCTAAAGTGGGACTGCCACCTGATGGTTGCCCTGAACATTGACAGTCACAGCTTAGGCTAACACCTGAAAAGCAGCCTAAAATTTAATAATGGGATATAGTCTCATTTAGAGGGTCAGTAGGCTGGGGTGGCTAGTTATTATTTCTGTGTGTATTAGATCGGCGATGAGGCATATTCAGCTATCACGTAAGAGCATGAGTTAAAAGAAGATATAGACACTGTAGGTATGACAGATCATGAAAGAAAAGGATGATTTCCTAAAAATGTCTCGTAGCCTCTTGCTTATAAATATGACACGCTTAACACCCATGATCAAGACTCTACATAACGCGGCCTGTGTAACTCCTTAGGACTCTTATAACCTGGCTCTGATACCAAGTTTGTAACTCCCTAAAAATGAGTCTAGAGACATCACACGATGTTCAAGACTATGAGTAGCCTCAAGCTAATCCTGTAAGCCTTCTACTAAATTTGAAGCTTATAATAAAGAAATATAGATATATAATTAAAGCTAAAATACGGAATTTTGTCTTATGTAAGATGAAATTATCTAAACATAATATCTGAAATTATTAGACTTAAAAGTATAGAAAATTAGTACTGGAAATCTGAATTATGTCTAGCGGTCTGACAAGCCTCTACTACTAATAACAGAGAGCCACTGGGACAAGTCCCCAACTAACTCGAACTGACTGAAAATACTGAATCAACTACTCTAATAAGCTAAAAACTTAATAACTAGATCCCCAAACTATAAGGACTCACCAACTATCGGAATATAAAAGGAGATGCTCGAAATCACTCATGTTGCTGAAATTGAGCACCTGAACCCACATTATGAGACAATGTAGCACATAGACGTATATGTGGATCAGTACTTCTGGAATGTACTGAGTATATGGGGGTGAAATGCATAATAAAGAGTGAGATAATACACATAAATCTTTCTCATAAATAATGCATACTAAGTAATAATGGCTCACTTAGGCTTGAGTAATTGAAAACTGTAATCATAAATCATGAATGATAAAACATACTATATGAATGTTGTGATACACCACACTTAGTTCTAAATTTTTACTTGAAATTTGTTTTTAATCATACATGCTAAGTGTAAAAGAACTCACCTCTGTATCTGTAAACTGAAAGTTGAAATCTAGTAGACAGTGACTTATATAAAATAATATCTGAATAAAATCGTGAGCCTTTACATTTACTTTCTAAAATCTCTTCTGTTATTCTTTAATATTTTCTGTAAGGAGGTTCTTCTAACCTACATACACTATGTGAGCTATCATAGTGTCCAACATCTAGTTTCGTTATGGAAAAACCTCACATTGGGGAGAGGTGTCATACTCTTCCCAAGGAGTATAACTTAAGCTAAGTGATCACATCTGTAACTGTCATCCATATAGAAGTGAGAATAATCTGATAATCTGAACCTACGTTGGCTCGTAGTTCTAGGGCATGTAAACATACCCAACTCGGTGCTAAATACTACTCCTTTTTAATCTGAATTCTCATTTTGTAGGAAATCCACTTTTAAAACTAGTATAAGGGTTTATAATGAAAACCTCTTATGAATCTGTTTACTGTAAACTATAGTTAAAACTATAAAGTAGATTCCATATCTAAGCTGAGAGCAGAAGATTAAATCTTTGCTTAAAATTTGAATATAACTAATCATGGGATGCTTAAAAGCATAATCTTCTTGAAATATCAACCTTCAAACTAGGGCTAGTAACCCATGCATCCATTTCATGTCAAATCATCATAAAGTTCATGCTAAATAATGAAAATCTTGATAATTCAATTCTAAATCCAGGAATTAATGTCATACGCATAAAAATACGACGATAGACATGCAATTCAACATCTAAATCTCTTGTAGGATCATAATTCTCAAGTAAAAATATTGGGTATGAACTCTAATTTGAACCTCGTGTAAATTCATGTGAAATTAACTTCAAAACCTAATTTTGGACACAAGGATGAAAGAATTATCCTTGTTGAAAATCTCACATACCTTAATTGATGAATAGATGAAGAAGCTTGAACTTTGAGTTCTTATTTATGCTTTTGAAGATTGATTCTTGAAGATCTTGAATTGGAAATCTTGAATTTTGGGTTATCTTGGAAAAAAATGGTGAAATTTGAATTTCCTTAGGTTTGAAATTTGAGGTTCTAGAGTTTTTTGGAGAGAAAATTTGGTGAAAGTGAGCATATAATGCTTAGAATAGGTTTAATCCCCTGTTTTTCATGATTTGGGGGCTTGGGAAATGACTAGATTGCCTTTTGAAAAATTTAATTCGAAACTGGAAATCCCAATTTCGCACTCCACCGCAACGCGGCCATCGCGATGGCTTACTGGAAAAGGGACAATTTCCATTTTGGGCTCTAGCACGATGCGATTACTAAAAAAGAACGAGTGTCATTTTGCACTCCACCGCAATGCGGTGTCTGTCCCAACAAGAATTTTGGCGCGATATTGGAAAATCACGGTGAGCTACTGAAAAGGGACGAGTGGGATTTTGGACTTCACTACGATGCGGCATAATCACGGTGATTCACTGGAAAATGGATAATTGCGAATCTGCCCTGCACCGCAACGCGACGTAATCATGGTGCTTCACTAAAAAATGGACAATTGCGAATCTGCCCTGCACCGTGATGCGGTGCTATCCCGTTGGCCGATTGTTTCTCACTAAAAGTGCTATAACTTCTCAATCGAGTATCAGATTAAGGTAAAATTGGTATCGTTGAAAAACTAATTCAATTATCTATAATTTAATGGATTTATAGTAGGAAAATTCTACACATATCAAGATTTATACATTTTTAAAGTTGATCCTTATTATTCTAGGAGCTAAATGGGACTAAAAAAAGTATGGGGTATTGCATTATTATAGGGACATAACGACATGGGTGAGGCAAAATGCCTGATTTCACCTAGAATTTTCTTTCTTCACAACACACTTTAATTTTAAGGCATCTTAAACAATATCCTTTATGCTAAGTTCTATTTTGGGAGTTTTAATTACCCAAATTCAATTATGTAAAATTCTATGGTCCTTATCGTCTTAGGTAACTAAGAATCAAATCAAATTCCAACATACTTACTCAATTCATTCCCGAATTGCACTAGACGGCACCTCACTCATATTTCGTCTGAAACTAACCTAGCCTGAAATTTATAATTTCAAATTCGAGAAGAATTTTAGCATGAAATTTTAAATGAAAGAACGACGAAAAAATTCCTTACAAGTTATATTTATTTTTCATATTGTCTTGTTATATATGTGTTACTAGGGCTGAGGGTCCGCAGTATGAGTTTCTCTACCTTCATAAAATAAAAATAAAGCTATGTAAAAACTATTCTTCCCAAATTTCTCTTCTAAGACTATAATCACAAGTATGTTGTTATTGTTGTTATAGTATAAGGTTACTTATTGAGTCATACCAAACTAATTCAATATGGTAATTATATAGAGCATTTAAAAAAATAAAAAATACAAATTATTGAATCAAAATTTTCAAAATTGTACCATGAATGACAGCTTAGGGGTCGTTTGGTTGGGCAATAAGCTATTCCAATACTAATTATTTTGGAAAAGTTGTCCAAAAATTAGTTATCTCACCCTCAAAGTGAAATAAAAATAATGCTACAATTCCAGAATAACTAATCTCAGATGAACTATCTCATGCATTTGATCTCAAATAAATATGTGATAAGCCCATTCTAAAGTTAATACAAATTTAATTATCTGTTATCTATTCTACCAAATGAACCTTTGGTGTTTAGTCAAACTACACCTTAAAAATTACTAAATACCCGTGCCCTTGCCTTGTTGGCAACACTAATGTGCAAAAGAAATTCAATTTTGGGGAAGATTATTTCCTATTTGTTTTAATTGTTTAGCATAGGAGTAAAAGAAAAGAAATGTAGTACAATGAACCGATGTTAACATAATATATACATTTAGTGTGGAACAAAATTGAGCTTGCTACACTGGTCCAACCAATACAAAAGTGATTATATAAGTGGATAAGAATCTAGCTAGATTGTTGCAACTACAGTTGGCGGCACGTCTTTCATTTGGACATTTTTGAAAAAGTACATGATGCATGTCTCATTTGAAAGTTTCAAATATATAAGTTGAGGAGACTTACATTAATTCTAAAATATTTATTGCACCATAAAATTATCGAAATACCCTTGGTATTCATTTAATAATGAATAAAAAGATATTTATAAAAAATTACTACCATGTATAATTCAATTACAAAGGTCTAAATAAAAATATTATTAAAGAAATATATGAGGAAGAAACTAATAAATATAAGAAAAAAATAATATGAATGTGTAACCATTTTGTTGCACCACAAAAATGAGGAAAAAACTAATAAATATAAGAAAAAAAATTATATGCATGTGTAATCATTTTATTTACTACTATATATAAGTGAAGGTTGAGGTGACTAAAATTACTAAAATACTCATGGTAGTCACTCTAACCTTCACTTATTACACCATAAAATTACCGAAATATCCTTGGTAGTCATTTAATAAGGAACAAAAAGATGTTACTACTATATATAAATGAAGCGTGTAGTCACTCCAACCTTCACTTATTGCACCATAAAATTATCGAAATACCCTTAGTAGTTATTTAATAAGGAACAAAAAGATATTTATAAGAAAATACTACCATGTATAATTCAATTACAAAAGTCTAAATAAAAATATTATTAAAAAATACATAAATTACCAAAATATCCTTGGTAGTCCCTCTAACCTTCACTTATTGCACCATAAAATTACCGAATACTCTTGGTAGTCATTTAATTAGTAACAAAAAGATATTTATTAGAAAATATTACCATGTATAATTCAATTGCAAAGGCCTAAATAAAAATATTATTAAAATAATACATGAGGACAAAACTAATAAATATGAGAAAAAAGCAATATGCATGTGTAACTATTTTATTGCACCACAAAAATAAAGACAAAACTAATAAATATAAGAAAAAAATCATATGCATGTGTAACCATTTTATTTACTACTATATATAACTGAAGGTTGAGGTGACTAAAATTACCGAAATACCCTTGATAGTCACCCCAACCTTCACTTATATATAGTAGTAAAAAAATAATATAATAATAATAATAAATAGAATATAATAGAAATAGAAAAAATAATAGTAATATAATATTCCTCTAATAATAAAGTAAAGATTTGATACTATTAACAATTTCTTTTTTGTGAGATTTGACTTATTTTCAACAATTTCTCCTTCAAATTTTATTTAATTAAAAGGTTATTAATTGAAAACGAATGGTTAGTTTATTACATCGTTTTTATTACTACTATCAATATAACCTCTTCAATTATCTAAGTCAGTTACAAAATTATAATATAATCAGTAATGGCTAATGTTTAGAGAAAAGAAAAACTAGAACACAATTTTGGCCTTTTAATTTCATTTTTTTCCTTTTATTACATGTTATTTTTAAAAAAAACTCAAAAGTCACTTTAAAATCATCTTTTAAGCCCTCTTAATTAAATTAAATGTGATATGCAAAGTTTATTTCTTTAATTCTCTTAATTAAGATGAAAATCCAACCATTTAGCTCTTTTTAACTCTAAAATTTCATTGTGTATATCACTCCGTATATGTGGTATTTCTGATATCATTTTTTTTTTGCATTTTATTTTCTTTTTTATTTTAATTTCTTATTGGATATTGCTTAACTTGTATAAAGAAAATTTGCAGGATTTATGAGAAGGGTTATGTCATTGAAGAGCTCAAGCTAAGAGTTATCTTACGGCTTTTTTTAATTCTTTAGTAAGTTTTCTTTTTATTTGTCATTGAAGATTGAGATTATTTTTCGTGTTCATGATTTTCATATTACTGTAATTATGCTTTAAAAGTTAAAACTGATCAACATTTCATATTTTCAGAAACCATACATATATGAGGATGAGCTATATTTTAAGGTTTCGAATAGGCCTTTCTTTATTGTTTAGTCTTCCGTTTACTCTATGCAAACTAACTGTCATAGTATCATATATGACTGTCATTGGTACATTTTGAGTCTGGTAAACTAACTTTAACCTTTAAGTAAAGTGCTGAAACTCGAAAGTTATTTTGCTAAGGGCTCCTTCTACAGGTTAGGGTAATCAACTGGTGACATGAAAAAAATTCCTCCATTCTTAATTATAGATTTTTTTTATTCAAATCTTAAATATGAAAAAAATCATGTTAGGGAATACTTCCCCATTGAATGGATAAATACTATACACATGGTGAGAACAAAAAAAGGGTACTTCAATCGATACTACCTCATATAAATTAGGATGAAGAGAGCAATTTTTTTTCAATTTTAATATTGTATACATTGACAAATGAAAAGTGATAGAATCTAATCATTTGTTTGTGTTGCAGAATTGTTTGAAATTGTAACTGTCGTGTTGATTGACTTGATCTTGGACCAATATTGTGGGCGATGGTGCGAATGAAGTGGAGCAGAATGTGTGAGGTAGCCAATTCGATTTTGCTTTCGCATGATTGTTATCCGTGTAAAAGCTCAGGAAGTTTATCAAAACTGATCATTATACGTATACAAATACATTTGAGAATAATTTGAAGAATCTAACACGATCCACACCAAGATGCAATCAGGTCCAAAGATTGAAAGGTATCATAGAGTTAACTACAAAGGATTTAGGGTTCACGTATCATCAATTTTTCCACTAGACAAGATTAATTATCTTTTTAGTTTGCTTCGTGAAATTTCTGTAATCCCAAAATAGTGATTTGATTAAAGTTTCAGCATATGACTTATAATTTTTAGAATATTATTTCATTTGTAATATATTAATATATATTTAAGCAGTGTAATAGTCACTTTCGATTAAAGATATCAAAAACCAATCTAAAAATTTAATTACTCCACAATAACGAAGGAAATAACATCCTTTAGCAAATTGATCAAGTTGCTTAATCATTAATGAAATTTATTTTTGTATGCACATTGAAACTTTTTTAGTCTCAATCTTAATTATTTATATATATATATATATATATATATTATTAGTTTATAACTGCGCGAAGCACGACCACATACCCTAGTTTACTTATATATTAGTAGAAAAAATAAGACTGATGTAGTAGAAACAAAAAGAAAAGATTTTTACACTCGGTAAAAATCCTATACACACTTGATAGCACATCTATATAAGTGCACCTGCCAATCACATCAGCTAACTAGAGAAAAATAAATACTCCCTTTCCCAACCACTCACAGAGAAACAAAGTGAGAGATACAATTTATATAGAGCATAATGTGTTTGATAATATATGTTTGTGATGCAGAAGAGAAAGAGCTTGGGAGACAAGCAGCATCAGGAGCATGTCCTTCTTGTGGTGGCAAAGTTCAAGCTGTTGATGTTGAGAGCCGCTGGAAGTTCTGCTTCCTTCCCCTTTGCTTCATCATCAAGAGAAAATATCAATGTACTCTTTGTTCCAGGCGTTTAGTATTGTATTCTTCTTGAACAAAATTAGGATTGTCCTAAATTTCCAATTCATTTCTTTTTTTTAATAACGGTGATTTTAGAACTAGTACGGATTTGTATAATCGATCTCAACTTATTTGGGATTGAGACATATCTGTTATTGATGATGTTCGAGCTAGCTGTTGTGTGCTTGGACTTCCACCTTAATTATTCTCTCTTTCCCATTCCATGAGGATGAGTTCTTCACTTCTTTTCCTTTCTTCTTCCAATTAATTTCATTTTTTTTTAATTTCTTTCTTTTGTGATGTCGATGATTGGTCGGGCTAGTGAGGATTCATAGAGGTGACCTCAACTTAACGGGATATAGACACATTTACTTTTGAGGATGTCCGGATTAGTTTGTGTGTACTTTCAAGATACCTGATGTCTCCCTTGGACAACGAAATATTTGGTAATCTTTCTTTGTTCCTGCTAAGATCCAGACCCTGATATCTCATGGTTTCAATGAATTTCATTGACTGCTGGGCGCATCATGGCTATTGTTTCATTCTATTTTCTTTTTGAGACTATTATGATTTTGTAAATATTTAGAGAGGGTTTTTCTTTTTTTCATTTTTCATTGTAATTTCAAGATGTTTGGTCATTGCAATGTTCTTGATTTTTTTTTCAAAGAGTGAAATTTATTCATTGCATTCTGATTGATGTATCATCAATGAAAAAAAAGGTTGATGACATTGTAATTTCTCAAAATGCCCTTGATTGATCATGACTAAAAAATTTGTTGTACTCCAATGTACCTGCTAATCCACATTGTTCAATCCACAAAAAAATAATTTTTAAAAATATGGACTGTTGGGAGAAATGTTTGCATGTATTAGCGTATATTTTGAGTTTATTATCCAGTTTAGTCCATATTTGTGTATAAAAAAATTTATATGCTTATACACTTTATAAAACTGATATATTATGTATAATATTTCCCTCCATATATAATGATGTACCGCATAATATTATTTTTTGGGGGTTTCTCATCCGATGTTTGGTACATGAATTGGAGTCTGATTAATTCGAATTTGCACGGGGTAGGATCCATTTGGGGATAGTGCCCCTATCAAGAATTTTTTCATATCTAAATCTCGAACCCGAGACCTATAGTTAAAGGAAGAGCAATCCAATCCACCACACCACATCCTTTAATGGTAGTATAATATTATTTAATATTGTATAAACTGAAAATATAGCTTCATGACGAAATATCTTTATGTTGGTCTGTATATTTCCTAAATTGCCCCGATTGATAATGTAAATTCCTGTTATGTAAAGTCATTCGTCTTATATTTTTAAGTTGCATATTCGACATAGTATGACCATATCTATATCATCTTATAAACAATTAGATAGTTCACCAATATACTGAGGTCAAATAATTCTTTCCTACCTGTGTTTCTTAAAATATATATTATATATTACTTGAGAAAAAAATTAACACTAAAATAAAGCCAAGACAAGTCGTGTGTTCCTATCCATATTATCTCGTGTATATCTATCATGTATATGTCTTGTTTCCTAAAAGAAAAAGATCAAGATATGGTTCCCTTCCTTATCCTTTCAGTATTTGCTGTCATCGCCTCATAAAAACTCCAACCCCACTTATAGAAACACAAACTTAAAATGCCCCTTCAAACTCAAAAAGACAACATTATTCTGAAAAGCTACTTATCTAATTACCGGCTAAAAATCATTTTTTTAATTAAAAGTTATCTCAAATCATTTATTTCAAAGTTGGTGCCTTTTATTATATCAAAACAAATTAGAAAAGCAAAATCTATTGAGAATTTCTTACAATTATCAGTAAATTTAATTTAAATATTGTGATTGTCATATGTTTTTGTTAGCATTTTTCTGGTGAAGTTTTTTTGGCATTTGAATATTTGATAAAGCTTAGTGTTCTTATTAAATATTCTAGTATGTCTGTAATAAAAAAAGAAGACATATATTATATGATTAATTTATATATATCTAGTTTAAACTGAGGCTAGTGTGTTTGTAATAAAAAAAGAAGTTATATTTTATATGATTAATTTATATGTGTAATGAACACTTAAAATAAATACATAAACTTTTTCTAAATTTTGAACCGGAAGTGTTAGGACCATTTTGTCGTGTCTCCAGGTAGCAACACAATTCGAGTATCTAGTTAAATTATTAACTGTAATGTCGCGTTTTGTTTGTTTTTTGGATTCACACTTGATCAAATAAAGTTGTTATTAAGCACTTGCAAGATTATTTGTTGGCTTTGTTAAATTTAGTTGGCTAGTCCAACATTGCATGCAATTTGTTTCTTGTCAGATTTAGTTGGCTAGTCCAACATTGCATGCAATTTATTTCTTGTCAAATTTGGTTGGCGAAGTAGTGTGTTGATGTCATTAATGACATCAACGTAGGTTTGTTTTGTGCCTATAAATAGAGGTATTTCCACCCTCTTTGAAATAGACCATTTAGAGAAGAACACCAACATTTGAAGAAGATTTAGTTGTGTTTGTTTTCTTCTTTGTAGAGAGTATTTGTAAGAGAGTTATGTTGGGAATACTTCGAGTGAACCTCTTCTTCGGAGTGATCTTTGTGAGGTTATTCTTTTGGGTATTTGGGCTATTAAAGTATTTAATTACTCTAATTTTGTACTCTCTTTTGTATCTTTGTACTCTTTTTTGTTCCGTTGGTGTTTAGTGAAGTTGCTTCTCTTTTGGTTGTGGACGTAGGTCAAGTTGACCGAACCACGTTAAATTTGTGCCTCCTTCATTTTCTCAACTTATCATTATTATCGTCTTCAAACGATTTGTTTAATTTCGCACTATCCGGGATTCTCGATCCTACAAATTGATATCAGAGAGAGGTTAATCCTGATTTTGTCTTAGTAGTACCATGACGATTACAAAGATTTATGTTGAGAAATTTGACCGAAGTGCAAACTTTGGTATGTGGCAATTGAAAATGAAAGCTATCCTAGTTTAGGATGATTCAGATATGGCACTGCAAGGAAAGGAGAAAATTTCAGAAAAAATGACAGACGAGGAGTTTGATAACCTTGATAAAAAAGCGAGATCTAGTATTATACTAAATCTCTATGATGATGTATTACGTGAAGTAGCTTCGAAAACCACTGTCAAAGGCATGTGGGAAAAATTGAAAAGCCTGTCTATGAAAAGGACGGTAGAGAATAGACTCTACTTGAAGCAAAAACTTTATACAATTCGTATGGATGAAAATACTTCCATACTGTCACATCTTGATGCCTTTGATTCCATTCTTATGGATTTAAGTAATATAGATGTCAAGGTTGAGGAAGAAGATCAAGTTGTTTTGCTAATATGTTCCCTACCCCATTCCTTTAAGAATTTTAGAGATACTATACTTTATGAGAAAGAAACTATCTCTTATAGAAAAATCAAATCTATGTTGAAATCTAAAGATCAGATAGATAGAGATATTACCGGGGAAGGTAGTGGAAATCAGGTGTCCGATTTATTTGTTAGGAGTAGATCTAATGAAAAGTCTAGATTTAGTAATTTAGTGTGTTATTACTGTCATAAAAAAGATCACATCAAGTTTAATTGTTCTAAGTTGCAAAACAAGGGAAAAGTAAAGAAAAATGAGCACGAAAATTCCGACACCACTGAAGCAAGTGTTGTTGCTGATGAGATTGAAGGAGCAATATTTTTAGTAACCGAAAATATTTCTTGTTCTAACACTGAGTGGATTTTAGATTCGGCTTGTTCATTTCATAAGTGTCCTAACAAGGACTTGTTTTCTACATATGATCCTGTTCAAGGTGGAGTTGTCTTGGTAGGCAACAATGTTGCTTGCAAAATTGTTGGAACAGGTACCGTCCGAATTAAAATGCATGATGGTATTGTAAGAACT
This sequence comes from Capsicum annuum, assembly GCF_002878395.1. NCBI lineage: Eukaryota > Viridiplantae > Streptophyta > Magnoliopsida > Solanales > Solanaceae > Capsicum > Capsicum annuum. The sequence continues at coordinate 260,300,935 of NC_061113.1, forward strand.
CTCAGAAATGTTAGATGTGTTCCTGAGTTGAAGAAAAATCTCATCTCTTTAGGCACTCTAGAATCTCTTGGGTGATAATAAATAGGTGAAGGTGGAGTTCTTGAAGTCTCTCGAGGTGGTCTTGTGGTTATGAAGGCACGCAAGTCTGGGACGCTGTATACACTGTTGGGATCTGGTGTTGCTACTGTTTCAATTTCAGATGAAGACTCATCTGATTCTGACATCATGGAATTTTGAAAGCCCTTTGAGGCTTTGTGAAGAAGGTGGAGCAAATTTACTATATTAAACAAACTCAGGCCAAGGTGGAGATTTGTAATGTGGCCTTTTGTTTGTTTCTTGGATTCACACTTGGTCAAATAAAGTTGCTACCAAGCACTTGCAAGATCATTTGTTGGCTTTGTCAAATTTGGTTGGCTAGTCCAACATTGCATGCAATTTGTTTCTTGTTAAATTTGGTTGGCTAGTCCAACATTGCATGCAATTTGTTTTCTTGTCAAATTTGGTTGGCAAAGTAGTGTGTTG
>NC_061113.1:260301556-260340613 GCF_002878395.1 Capsicum annuum
CCTTTTGTTTGTTTCTTGGATTCACACTTGGTCAAATAAAGTTGCTACCAAGCACTTGCAAGATCATTTGTTGGCTTTGTCAAATTTGGTTGGCTAGTCCAACATTGCATGCAATTTGTTTCTTGTTAAATTTGGTTGGCTAGTCCAACATTGCATGCAATTTGTTTTCTTGTCAAATTTGGTTGGCAAAGTAGTGTGTTGATATCATTAATGACATCAACGTAGGTTTGTTTTGTGCCTATAAATAAAGGCATTTCCACCCTCTTTGGAATATACCATTTAGAGAAGAACACCAACATTTGAATAAGATTTAATTGTGTTTGTTTTCTTCTTTGCAGAGAGTATTTGTAAGAGAGTTGTGTTGGGAAACACTTCGAGTGAACCTCTTCTTTGGAGTGATCTTTGTGATGTTATTATTTTGGGTATTTGGTCTATTAGAGTATTTAATTACTCTAATTTTGTACTCTCTTTTGTATCTTTGTACTCTTTTTTGTTCCGTTGGTGTTTAGTGAAATTGTTTCTCTTTTGGTTGTGGACGTAGGTCAAGTTGACCGAACCACGTTAAATTTATGTCTCCTTTATTTTCTCAACTTATCATTATTATCGTCTTCAAACGATTACTTTGTTTAATTCCGCACTATCCGGGATTCTCGATCCTAACATTAACAAATTATATTTTCTTCCATATAATTAGCCATAAAAGACATTCTGAAATATTCTTCTACACATTTTTTTATTTTTTTTGAAATTTCAGGAAAACCTGCAGTCGATACACCCTTCAGATTTGCGCACTGGGTAAATCCCCTTGTGCCCAGCCTGCAAGTAACATCAGGGGTTTTCAAGCGCACTAGGCAAGCCCGGTGTGACAGGCTCGACTCAAAGGTCCTACCTGGGAATCGATCCCAGGTAGCTGTGGTGAATTTTCAACCCCGAACCAATGAGTCACACCACAAGGGTAATATTCTTCTACACGTTTATATGGTCCGAGTCCTAAGCTGTGAGTCTCAACAAGAGTTGAAATGGATTCGTGTTTTATGGTTCACTTTTCACCAGATTCATTCATTTTCCTTCAAAACTTACTGTAAGAGTATATTCGATCCCCACCTCTAGCGAATGAAGCAAATGTTATGGCCAGTTTCCTACCGCAAAATGCGCTGACCAAGGAACGAAGGATTAGTCTCACGGCTGCCGACTCTGGGGATACTTTGGGAAACCAAAAAATCGAAAAAAAAATAAAAAATCTTGGCAACCTTATTCTACATGTCACTTATTTTGACTAGTTAACCATCACATCAAGTCATTAAATAATTTTTATGAAAAAACATAACTTTTGTGACAAAAAATAATTACCTTTTCTCAGTATTATAAAAATAATACTACTATAAATGTCTACAAATATTTTGCAAAGTATCATGTCTGAGTTATATTCCTATAATTTTTGTGTGTGCGTGATATTTTGGTAAAGTTTGTTTGCCATAATTTTTAATGCGATAGAAAATATATTATAATCACAAATAAAATATGAAGAAATAAGAATTTTTATTGATAAATTGTGCGGGTGTAATTATGTTTCTTCCTTGATTTTTCTCTCTTAATTTTTTTCGTGATTCGAGAACCATTTATGACGTATTTCTCGAACTTATAAGAATGACTGAATTTGATCTCAATGAAAGAAGAATCGATGGATCTTCTCGAAGTATTTGATTTTCAAGAAAATTTTGCTCATATCTTGATTTCTATATGAATATGAATACCTAAAACTATGTGATCTCTATATGAATGCCTAAAACTATGTGGGATTTTTGAACATGCTACTCTTTAAATTATTTATGATTTATGTAGAGAAGCATTCAAGTTAGAATTTAGAATAGAGTAGCCTCCAAAAAAATCCTAATAGAAGTTGGCCCATTTTATAGTCACTCAAATTTTCTACGTCTAGAAAGTTAATTGACTTTTCAATTGTAAAATTATTTTCTGACTTTCCGTGAAGCATAACTAAACTGAATAATTTATTAATTTTAATTCGATAAAGTGAATTATTAAGTGACCGTATATGAAATTGACATGTTCTCTAACTCCTCTCATCTTCAAGCATGTGTAGATGAAAAAAAGGTTTGAAAATTAAAGGACTAATGAGAGTAGGTATTATATATAATATATTTATATACATATTAAATATAATGTCAATTAAAAAAAAGTTGTTACTACTACATTCTTTTTTCAAAAAATATTAATGGGATATATTATATTAATATTAAACTAGAGAATATTATATCCTGTTATAAAACAAGAAAGAATAGAGAAGAAGAAAAGAGAATAGAGAGTAATTGTTATTTCTCTTGAGGGATGATTTACAATAAAGGAAGCCCTTCTATTTATAAGAAAAATTTGCTCCTAGCTTCACACTAAAATACAAATACATCAAATCCTGATAGACATCAAATAGATCTTGATAGACATTCACTATAATTGATATATATCATAACACTCCCCCTTGAATGTCTAACAATACGCATATAGGTTGCTTCATTAAAAACCTTACAAGAAAAACCTAGTAAGATAAAACCTCGTAAGGGAAAAGAGTACAACGCATATTAGCTCTCCCTAATAAGAACATCCTTGAACCTTTGCATCCCAATTTTGTCCACCATCTTCTTGAAAGTTGCAGTTGGAAGAGACTTGGTGAATAAATCAGTCACATTGTCACTTGAATGAATCTGTTGTACGCCAATATCACCATTTTTTTGGAGCTCATGTGTATAGAAGAGCTTTAGCGAGATGTGTTTCGTTCTATCTCCTTTTATGAATCCTCACTTAAGTTGTGCTATGCACGTTGCATTATCTTCACATAAAATCGTGGGTACTTTTCACATTTCAAGACACATTTTTCTCGAATGAGATGTATTATGGACCTCAACCACATACACTCTCGGCTTGCTTCATGAATAGCTATAATCTCAGCGTGATTCGATGAAGTGGCTACGATAGACTGCTTTGTTGATCTTCAAGATATGGCAGTACCCCCAAATATGAACACATAGCTTGTTTGAGAATGAGTTTTATGCGGGTCAGATAAGTACCCAGCATCAGCATAACCAATAAGATCGGAACTGTAATCTTTAGAATAAAATAATCCCATATCGGTAGTCCTTTTTGGATACCGTAATATGTGTTTGATCCCATTCCAATGTCTCCTAGTAGGAGCAGAACTATACTTTGCTAACAAATTAACTGAAAAGGCTATATCAGGCCTTATAGTATTTGCAAGATACATTAGTGCATCAATTGCACTAAGATATGGTATTTCAGGACCAAGGAGTTCCTCATTATTTTCTTGAGGTCGGAATGGATCCCTATTCACATCAAGTGATTGAACAACCATCGGAGTACTTAATGGGTGGGCTTCATCCATATAGAATCGTTTCAACACCTTTTCTATGTAGGCAGATTGATGAACAAAGATACCGTTTGTCAAATGCTCAATTTGCAAACCAAGGCATAACTTTGTCTTTCCAAGATCTTTCATCTCAAATTCTTTCTTTAGGTAATCAACTGCCTTTTGAAACTCTATTGTGTTCCAATAAGGTTTATGTCATCGACATAGATAGCAAGTATAACAAACTCCGACGTTGTTTTCTTTATAAAAATATATGGACAAATTTCATCATTCGTATAATCTTCCTTAGATAAATATTCACTAAGACAGTTATACCACGTGCGTCCAGATTGCTTCAAACCATACAATGATCTTAGCAATCTAATGGAATACAATTCCCTAGGCTTTGAACTATATGCTTTCGGCATTTAAATCCTTCAAAAAATTTCATGTATATCTCATTATCAAGTGATCCATATAGATAGGTTGTTATCACATTCATCAAATGCATTTCAAGTCTCTCATGGACAGTGAAACTAATAAGATAATGCAATGTTATTGCGTCCATAAATGGTGAATATGTCTCGTCATAATCGACACCAGGCCGTTGTGAAAATCTTTGTGCAACAAGGCGTGCTTTATATCTTTGTATTTTATTTTTCTCATTTTTTTCGCACAAAGACCCATTTATAGCCAACAGGCTTAACACCATTAGGCGTTTGAGCTATGGGTCCAAAAACTTCACGTTTGGCAAGTGAATTCAATTCAGATTGAATTGGTTCTGGCCATTTTGGCCAGTCATTTCTTTGTCGATATTCCGTGACAGATCAAGGTTTAAGATCCTCACTATCTTGCATGATTTTTATTGCAACATTATATGCAAAGACATAATCCATTACTATTTCAGATCGATTCAAATTAGTTTCAATATCACTTGAATTTATGGATAGTTCCTTATTTTCTTGAGTCTCAGGCTCATTAATTTCTTCAAGAATATTAACGTTGCTCAAATCTTGAACTTACATACGAGGATCTTTCGTAGTGTCATCTTGACCATTTATTTTTCTTTTTGTAGGATTTCGATCTTTAGAACCTAATAGTTTGCCACGCTTCAAGCGTGCTTTAGATTCATTAGCTATGAAACTAGTGAATAGTCCTTTAGGGACATCAATTCAAATTGGGACATTCTCTGCAGGAATATGTGATTTAGTGATCCTTTTCAAATCTGTAAATGCGTTTGGCATTTGATTTGCAATTTTCTGCAGATGAATAATCTTTTGTACTTCTTGCTTACAAATAGAAGCACGTGGAACAAGATGAGATAGTGATGGATTTTTCCACAAAATTTCTCTTTTGATGTCACTATCTTCTCCCCCTAATTTTGGAAAAATTATCTCATCAAACTGACAATCTGCAAATCGAGTAGTGAACATATCTCCCGTTAATGGTTCAAGATAGCGTAATGAAGGGTGATTCAAATCCAACATAAATTTCTAACCTTCTTTGGGGGCCCATCTTGGTGCAGTTTGATGGTGCTATAGGCACATAAACACCGCACCCAAAAATTCTCAAATGAGATATATTAGGCTCTTGACCCAAAACCAATTGCAACGGAGAAAATTTATGATAATTTGTTGGTCTAAGACAAACAAGTGTTGCAGCATGCAAAATTGCATAACCCTAAACAGAAGTGGGCAACTTAGTTTTCATAAGCAATGGTCTTGCTATTAGCTGCAGACGTTTAATTAATGACTCAGTAAGACCATTTTGAGTATGAACATGGGGTACATGATGTTCCACTCATATCCCAATCGATAAGCAATAGTCATTAAATGCTTGGGATAAAAATTTTGCAGCATTATCAAGACTAATAGACTTAATTTAATTATCAAGAAACTGTGCCCGTAATCGTATTATTTATGCCAATAATTTTGCAAATGCGAAGTTGGGAGATGACAAAAGGCACACATCAGACCATCTAGAGGAAGCATCTATTAGGACCATAAAGTATCTAAACGACCCACTAGGTGGGTGAATGGGTCCACAAATATCCCCATGTATGCGTTCCAAGAATGCGGGGGACTTAATCCCAACTTTTGTTGGCGATGGCCTCACAATCAGCTTGCCTTGATAACAAGCATTGCATGAAAATTCACCATTCAAAAGAATCTTCAAGTTCTTTAATGGATGCCCATTTGAATTTTCTGTGATTCGTCTCATCATTATAGATCCAGGATGTCCCAGGCGATCATACCAAAGTACGAAAGTATTGGAATTAGTGAACTTCCGATTTACTATAGAATGTGACTCAATTGCACAAATCTTTGTCCAATACAGGCTAGAAGATAAAGCAGGAAACTTTTCAATAACACATATCTGTCCAGAGACATTCTGGCTGATACCGAGATATTCAAGATTCATCTCATCAATTGTCTTGAAATGATAACCATTTTCACGGACATCTTTAAAACTCATCAAGTTTCTTCGAGACTTAGGAGAAAACATGACATTATTTATGATGAGTTTAGTTCCCCTGGGCAAGATTATAATGGCTTTTCCGAAGCCATCAATCAAATTAGCACAACCAGAAATTGTAGTAACATTAATCTTGCCCATGTTTAGATGAGAGAAGTATTTCTCGACTTTGAATATCGTATATGTAGTGTCAGAATCAATTAAATAAATATTTTCACAGTTGGACTGCTTACTTTGAAAATTATCCATATCTTCAAATAAAATGATATACACAAAATATATATTAAATATTTGTACAAAGTAAAACTTATACTATAAGGAATGATTAATCATCCTTTACTAAGCAATTAAATAAAATATGTCCAGCTCAAAATTTTATAATTTTCAAACTCTTCAATACTTTACTAGAGAAAAAAAATATTTTATTTTTCAATAGTTTTTAATTGTTTTAATTGTACGTGCTAGTTTTTCCAGAAACAACAAAAAATGTGGGTCTTTTGTTATAACAATAATTTGACACACAAATCAATATACTAATTTAATTATATAATTTAGCACTATTGATATCTTGACCATCAGAACATGCAATAATATTATTATATTGGTATAAGAGAATATAAAACTTACAACTTGTAGTGCTCCCAAAAATGCATGCAGCCCTCTTTTTTTTCGTTCTTTCTGTTTTCGTTCTTTTTGTTTTCATTTTTCTTTTTTTTTCAATAAATAATAGCAAATTGAAATTCAATTCAATCAATAATAAACTACAATAATATAATTAAACTAATCAATACTAATAAATAATTAATACTCATGCAAATAACTATTTTTATATGATTTCGTCTAACTCTTATCAATAAAAATAAATAAATTAAAAATCATTCACTCTTCCATGTTTACGGAACCATCACCAATCAAATGATCAATCTTTCCTTCAGGGTGCTCAAAGAAGTCTGCTACATCCAAACTTGTGATGTCAACATCGTTTTCAGAGAGAAAGTTAGTCTCGGGTTTTCTCTTTCTTCTTTAGTGATTCTTGATAAACATCAACCAAGTGCTTGAGAGCAAGACAATCTTGTGAATAATATCCTTTTCCGCCACATCGAAAATAAGTAATTTCTTCACGATTCTTATCTTTTTTCTTTTTGTTTCGATGAATGATTAACACCCGGAACAGAGTTTCTTTCTTGGTCATCATGACCACAACCACGGCCACGATCTTTTCCATGCCAAGCATGGTGAGCGTGCACATCATTCACTTCAGGAAATGGTGCAGATCCAGTTGGTCGTTTCTCGTGATTTTTCATCAACAAATCCTTATTTTGTTCAGCCACGAGAAGATGAGAACTCAGTTCAGTATACTTCTTGAAACTTTTTTCTCGATATTGTTGTTGTAATAGCACATTCGAGGCATGAAAAGTGGAAAGTATCTTTTCAATCATATCATTATCATTGACCGTCTCTCCACAGAGTTTCAATTGAGAAGAAATTCTGAACATGGCAAAATTGTACTCACGAACAGACTTATAATCTTGAAATCTTACATATATCCACTCATATCGTACTTTCGGGAGGATGACCATCTTTAAGTGGTCAAACCTTTCTTTTAGGCCATTCCACAATACGAGTGGATCCTTAGTAGTAAGATATTCAATTTTTAATACTTCGTCAAGATGATGACGCAAGAAAATCATAGCCTTAGTACGATTTTGACTAGATGTTATATTTCTTTATTTTTGGCGTGTTCAAGACCCATAGCATCTAGGTAGATTTCAGCATCCAGCACCCATGAAATATAGTTCTTGTCCAAACTTTAAAGGGCAACGAACTCAGACATATGAAAAAGGGAAGAAAAATAATAATACCTTAGCCTTAGCCTTCAAATTTGAGACGGTAGAGTATCGTGTTGATAATGTGTTATAGAAGGATTTCAGCATCCAGCACCCATGAAATATAGTTCTTGCCCGAACTTCGAAGGGCAACGAACTCATACTTTGTAAGATTATTAGACATATGAAAAAGGGAAGAAAAATAATACCTTAACCTTAGCCTTCAAATTTGAGACGGTAAAGTCTCGTGCTGATAACGTGTTATAAAACAAGAAAGAATAGAGAAGAAGAATAGAGAATAGAGAGTAATTGTTATTTCTCTTGAGGGACGATTTACAATGAAGGAAACCTTCTATTTATAGGCGAAATTTGCTCCTAGTTTTACACTAAAAAACAAATACATCAAATCCTAATAGACATCAAATAAATCTTGATAGATCTTGATAGAAATTATATCATAACATATCCACATCAGTATAGATACATATATAGTCGCTATCACTATGATATAGTGAGTACTGAGGTTTCTAAGAGTAGTTAATTTATATTACAGATACTGCTACTGACTTTCAATTTAGTATGTTATCCTTATCAGCTTGGAATAATTTCTTTACCTATTCAGGAGGATTTATCCAGATAACTATAACTGATTACATATGCACAGCTTGGATCATTGCTTAGCCAAAACGACTGCCACTTTGTTTCCTTATTTAAAATTATGTCGTATTTAGAGGTGGTAAAATTATTTCATGTGTAATAATTCATTTGATTTGTTTATGTTTGGTTTGATTATTGATCTGTCACTTAACACATTTTAGTCTATTAAAATTTGAATTGACATTTAGTTAAGTTGATCAATGAGAAATCTTGTTAAAATATTTTTTAAAAAATATCTTTTTATTTGATATATAATATAGAGTCATAATAATAAAAAAAAATAGTAACTTCATTAGATACTAAAAAATATATTAAAAAAATAAAACAACTAAAACTTAGTAGGCCTCTGGCCATCAAAATCATATTTTTTTTAAGTTTAAATTGTGTTTGGTTATAAATATAAATCGAAGTTATTTTTGAATTTTTCGAGATAAGTAGGAGTGGTTGCAAATAGAACTTGGATACACCTTAAAGTTTTATCTGAAATTCTTATGGCCAAACACCATTTTAACCATTTTAAAAGTGAGATTTTTCTCAAAAAAGTTAGAAAAATCTTATGGTCAAACAGGAGTTTAGTAAGAATTGAACGGATTGAATTTGATCTATATTTTAGCACATTTCAACCTAATACATTTCAGCTCAAGTAATTTGGCGGTTTGGGCCATAGGTGACAAAAGAGATTTAAAATGAGGTGTAGGTGACAGAAGTCTTAATAATTGAATAGAGGTGACAATTACTTGATTATGGTTTAAGAAAGTTTGGAAAATTTTAAAATAATCCATAGGTTTTTAAATTTACACTTTGATCCAAATGTTAGTAATATATAACGGGGAACGAAGGGAAAAAAGACGCCTTTTTCTCTCTCCTCATCCGCTGTTATTTTCTCTCTCTTTGCGATATTTGTTGTTCATTGTTGCTGCTGCTTTATTCATCATCTTCTGATTCATTATCATCATCATATACTTCATTACCATCTTCATATTCTTCTTGTTGACCATTGTTGTTGTTGTTATTGTTACCCCAATTGTTGTTCTTTGATCAAATTCTTACGTCAAATTTTATTTCGTAAATCACTATCAACTTTGAAATTTACTTGAGAGGAGACTTTGGTAAGTCAGATTATGCTTTTTAGTTGAATCTGGTTAACTACTAGTGTGTTGTTTTTTCAACAATAACTAGCACGCGAACATGAATGCAATACAAGACCAATCTGTTTAAACAGATCCATTATCTGCGGTACCAGATAAATGTTCTGTTGTAACAGTAGACTCACATTGGATTTATGTTTATGGGTTCTAGGTTCTCGTAATATGAATCGAATAGATGGGTATTCTATTGCACCAGATTAGTAATCTGTTTCAACAGATAAATAATCTGTTTTATCAGATTACTAATATGTTTCGAACAACAAAATACAACTCATGTCACACACAAACACAAACCTAACAGATAGCTCATATGTTCTTGCTATTGATACTAGAATCAAATTATTCCTTAATTGTAGACATGTCAGTCGTTAAGAAATAGAAATAGACAACACGAAAATTAAATAAGAAATAAAAAGCCAAGAGCATCAAACATAATTTTTTATAAAACAAACAAAAAAAATACATAGATAAAAGAAAAAAAAAGCTTAATTATTATTATCATCATTATTATTTGTATGGCCAGCCGACTAATCTTCAACAGGCAGCAGCAACGTCCTCCCCAGCCTGCGAATCTCCCGCAGCATCCTTACTCTGACGGCGATCAACTCCCAATGCAGGTCATGAACCTCCTTCTGCAGTTCCCGCATAGCGTCTCGTAAAATAGCGACATCCCACACAGGAATAGTCATATCTAGAAAACGCATAAGTTGACAAAACACACGTAAAAATAAAAATAAGGAAAAGAAAGAATTCGAATGTAATGTAATATACAACGAATATTTACACAAAAATTAAGAAAAAAACTTACCAGAGACAGAAAAAAGCTATCCCGTCCTCGAAGAGAAAGTAGTTGAAGATGTAACAAGAGCAAGAAATAAATAGTGTGTAGTAGAATGAACGACTGAGTAAGGAGGGACCTATTTATAGAGGATTGAACTTGAATGAGTTAGGCAAAAAATCAGAACTGCTCACCTCCATTTATTAATGGCATTCTTGATTACTGTAAAAAGTTATGACTTAATTAAATTAATCAATATTATGATAAGTCATGACTTTTCAGCTTTATTATTAGTAAAATAATTAGTTCTTTCTAGGAACGGATTTTTTGTTACACTGAGTTGGACAACAGATTATATATATGTTGCATCAGATATATCATCTGTTACAACAGATATATCATCTGTTGCAACAAATAGATAATCTGTTGCATAAAATAATATATCTGTTGCAACATATAATATATATTTTTTTTAAAAAAAAATTATCTTCATGACATCCAAATTTTTTGACTTTTTAATTATATAAATTGATAAAGCAGATTTAAAGGCACAACTGTTCACCTTTATTTATTAATGACATTCTTGATTACTGTAAAAAGTTATGACTTAATAAAATTAAGTAATATTGTGATAAGTCATGACTTTTCAGATTTATAATTATTAAAATAATTAGTTCTTTTCAGGAACCATTTTTTATTTACACTAAGTTGGACAACAGATTTATATCTGTTGCATCAGAAAAATCATCTGTTACAACAGATATATCATCCATTGCAACAAATAGATAACCTGTTGCATAAGATAATATATCTGTTGCAACATATAATATATATATTTTTTTAAAAAAATTATATTCATGACATTCAAATTTTTTGACTTTTTAATTATATAAATTAATAAAGCAGATTTAAAAGCACAACTGTTCACCTCCATTTATTAATGACATTCTTGATTACTGTAAAAAGTTATGACTTAACTAAATTAAGCAAAATTGTGGAAAGTCATGACTTTTCAGCTTTATAATTATTAAAATAATTAGTTCTTTCCAGGAACCATTTTTTTACACTGAGTTGGACAACAGATTATATATCTATTGCATTAGATAAATCATCTGTTACAACAGATATATCATCCGTTGCAACAAATAGTTAACCTGTTGCATCAGATAATATATCTGTTGTAACATATAATATATATTTTTAAAAAAAAAAAATTATTTTCATGACATCCAAATTTTTTGAATTTTTAATTATATAAATTAATAAAGAAAATTTAAAATCAAGAATATTTCTGCTGAGTTTTTTACAGTTTAAATTGTGTTTATAATTTATTTCCTTATTCTTTTTTGTGAAAAGAAATGACTTAATTAAATCAAGCTGGTGAGGTTTTTATTATTGTGACAAGTCCTGACTTTTTAACTTATTAAATTTAAATAACCTTTTTTCTCAATTTTAAAATCGAGTACACCTGGTTTTCAATAACCGTTCCATTTCTTTCTTTTCTTTAATAACCATTTTTATTAATTGAGTTATGACAACAAACTGTATATCTGTTGCATCAGATATCTGTTTCAATAGATATACTATCTGTTGCTATAAATCGACCATCTGTGTAAGGAGCTTTTTTAATTTCTTCTATCTGATTCATCAGTCGCAACAGATGAAGAGTTTGATGCATCAGAAGCATTTTTTGTTTTTGTGTGTTGAATATGTTTAGACAAAATCACAGTCACGAATTTTCATTAACTTTTTTCTTAAAAATCATATCATCATATATCTTAAATAAATTAATCCAATGTTGTGACTTTTTAAATTAAATAATTTTTCTTTTACGATTATAATATCATTTAATTCCTTATTATTTATTAACGAACCATTTTTAGGAGAATTTCTCATCATCACTTTCACCACCATTTGTTACCACAAGTGCTCAATCCTTACCTCCAACCGTCGACATGTTGAGAATAGAGAATAAATAGAATGATAATTAAATATTAAATAAAAATTAAAAATCCAAAGTCGATCAAACCAAACCAAACCAAACATATACATGAATTTTTTTGAATCCCTTATAGGTAGATCAGATATAAAAAAGAAAAATACATAAGCTAAGAGAAAGAAAAAACATAACCTAATTATTATTATTATTATTATTATTATTATTATTACTATTATTATTGTCAACCTGACAATTTTTATCCGGCAGTAGCTGGGCCCTCCTCAGCCTTGCTCCGAAGTTGGCCAAATCCCTCTAGAGTTCATCAAACTGCCTTTGAAGTTCCTGCAAAGACTTGATATGAACCTTCTTGTACGAATCTGGATCAGCCATATTAGTATTGTAAGAATAGTAGAATGAACGAGTGAGTGAGGAGTGAGAGTGAGAGGAGGCCGGAGGGACCTATTTATAAAATAATTGAATTGGAAGGGACTGGAGTTGGTCAAACAAAAAGCCACGACTGTTCATATCCCTTAATTAAATAAAATTGGTGACATTTCGAATATGTAAATTGAAAAAATGGATCTAAATATAATATTTTATCTTTTTATTGTATTTTGGAAAGAGACAGATTGGTAATCTGTTGCAAAATATATTCCATCTGTCAAATAAATTACAATACAACATATGGACAATCTGTTGCAACAGATAGATCTATCAGTTTGCTTTTCCATCAGCTGTGACGTCTGTTGCACTTATTATTCATCTGTTTATTCAATTTCATCGAGAGCAATCAATTTTTCTAAACACTTCTTGGCCAAACTCAATTTTTGCTCTTGGATTGGTTCTCTTTTTTTCTTTGCGATCTTCAACCAAATTAAATTCTTGCAACTGGATTAATGGCAAAAATTGAATTTGGAGGCCAGCTTGAAGGATGCAAAGAAAAAAAGAGAAGCAATCCAAGAGCAAAAATTGAGTTGTCCAAGAAGTGTTTAGAAAAATCTATTCTCTCGATGAAATTGATAAACAGATGACTAGCAAGTTGCAACAGACGCCACAGCTGATGGAAAAGCAAACTGATATATCCATCTGTTACAACAGATTGTCCATATGTTGTATTGTAAGTTATCTGACAGGTGAAATATATTTTGCAATAGATTACCAATCTTTCTCTTTTTGAAATACAATAAAAAGATAAAATGTTGTATTTAGATCCATTTCTTTTAATTTACAAATTCGAAAAGTCACCAATTTTATTTAATTAGGAGATATCAACGGTCATGGCTTTTTGTTTGACTAAGTCAAGTCACCACCACTTCCAATTCAATCATTTTGTCCTTGTGGTCGTTAAGCTCTGTATAGAGCTCTTGATATTTTGTGAGTTTGTCAACGAGGAACACTCACTTTCTTTCTTGGCAGCTTTTTTATAATTCTCCTCTTGGTCCTTCTTTGCTCTACACAAAGTCAAGGAGAAGTATGAAAGGTTCTCTTTGAGTTTTTCCAAGGCAAGCGCTCTCTTAGCTGATAAATCCTGTGCTGCAGCATATATGGATAGTGCAATACTCAATGCAGAATAGTTTTCTGGTAGAAACAAGTCTTGAGAAGACAAAATCAGTAATCTATCGATATCATCTTTCGTTGTGTCAAGCAGTTCTTTTGATATGTTATCTTCTATGGAGAAGATTGATCAGCAAAAAAACCAAGTGATTGAGATCGTTTAAACTGTTGACTAACTCGAGCAAAGACATCTTCTGGATTATCAAACTTCACAGGGCAGTCTGGTGGTTTAATAACATCAGATGTCTTGTTTTCGGTATTAGCTAATGATGGGGAGATTCTGCCTTCTTCACCATCCTGAAAATAAAAAGCACTCAAAATTAGATGGAGTATCTCTACATAACGATACAAGATGAACTAAATCTAGCATTCAGTTTTTCCTTCCTATTCCCCACCCCTTTTTATCTTCTCACCTTTATCAGATCTGGAATTTTTTTTGAATACTTGATAATGCCTTAGAAATTGCTTTCTTTCTCCTCTTAGCCTTAATCTCTAATGGAGTGAATGAAATTGAAATCCTTTTTGATCGAATGACACTACTGTTAGATATCAATTTCTTTACATCAGCAGTTAATGCATTAAGATTATTAATTACACCATCATGTTTTATCTTGCAGTCTTCATATTTGCATGCACAAGATAAGCAAGGAGGGGAAATATTGATCATTCTTCTACTATGTAGAGACAACATATTCATCATGCAAAAGTCTATACTATTGCCAGAAATGCTTGCCACAGCGAAAGTCTGTAGAAGGCATGACAAATAAAATGAGCAACATCCGACATTAATCTTAACAAGGTGTCAGAATCATATTTATGGTCCCTCAGCCTTATCAGTTCGGACCTACCAAACTTAACTGTAAAATTATAAATATCTTGTTTAAATGATCTATGGCTAATCGGTAAAAACAGTATTCACAAAATCAGTGTACTTTATGTGCATTTCCACGATAATATTATCAGTAATACATACCTCCCACATATGAAGTGGTTCCATCAGCATGCAACTTATTCCTTCGAACCTATCTTTACTGCAGCCTCTTGTGATGGTCAGGAAAAAGTTGATCAACTTTTAGTTCCTTTTATATCTACAAAGAAGAAGGAAAAAATTTATGTCACAGAAAGAAAATCATCCTTCTGTTGCAACAGATGTAGAGTCTGTTGCATCAGATGAGGAGTCTGTTGCGTCAGATATGGAGTCTGTTGTGTTAGATGTGGAGTCTGATGCAACAGATATGGAGTCTGTTGGAATACATAGCAGCCTTGCTGGTGGTTGTTCCAATAGTTGCTCCGTCTATTACAACATCAACAACAGAATAAACTACAAACAATAAATAAAAAACATCAACAATAAAAAACAACAACATTTGTTCCAACAACGTCATCAACAACAAAGAAGCATACATCCTATGTTCCAACAACATCAACAACCAGGGACGGACCCACATGGAGTCCTCCGGGTGCACGAGCACAGACTGAACTCGTATCGAACTTTATATATGTATATGGAAATTAAGAAAAAACGTATATAATCTAATCAGTGAGCACCCATAGTAAGAGTTATTTGGTTAGCCTAGTTGTTGTTTATGGGTGCTTAAGACTATTTGTTTCTTTTGGTCTTGAGTTCAATTCCCACTCAGCATATATTTTTTTAATTTTGGTAACCAACTCTTCTCTTCTTTTTCACTTTAAACTTTCTTTTATTTTTTTCTCCCTTACTCGTTGTGTTGATAGTTCGGACTCCACTATTTTTAACCTAAGAAGCACCCACCGTCTAAAAAACTTGGATCCGCCACTGTCAACAACACCACACCACAAGTTTCAACAACGCCAACCCCACCAACAACATCAATAACAACATCAACAACAAAGAAACAAACAAAATACATAAAAAAATGATACTACTAACAAGGCTTTTGAAATTCTCCCAACAGATGACTTTTTTTCGCATCTTGTAATAAAAATTCTCGGTTCATTTATTCAACAATTAAAAGTTCCTTCAAATTTTTTAAATAAATATGATAAGGGAAAATGGTAATTAAATAAAAAAAAGATGTAAATAACTTGCAAGAAAAAAACGCGAATGAAAAAGCAATAGTGAATAATATCATACCTTAATATCAAAAGGGGGTCAAAACAACAATTTCAGTCGAGGAATCTAAGACATGGATATGGATCGGTTTAGATCCGAATGACAATTTATAAGAAAGAGAGAAAAAATGTTGTGATAGCCCTAAAGAGGATAGAAAGAAAAAAAAATGAGAGACGAATAAAATAAATTTAGGGTTGAAGGAGAGGAGAGGAGAGGAGAGATGAGATAATTCTAATTTCTAGATATACTACCCTTAATATTAAATGACTAAATAAAGTGTATTTATTCAAATTTATATTTTCAAAGCATAATTAATAAGGCTAATTTGGTCATAAAATAAACTCCTAATTAATATTTTCTTAATGGGTGTGCCAAGTCAATATGAAACGGAAGAAGTATTAGGGGTTTCAATATTCATTAATTAATATTTCACTAATAATTTGAGGGGCACGGGAAGAAAATGGGTGACATTGAAAAGACAGGACAAGACTACTCAATGAGATTTTTGAGTTACCCAAGAAATATTTTTTACCGTCTTTAGTAGTACTACTACTTTATCTATCGGACAGAAGCTTACTTTAAAATTTAAAAAAAAAAATATTTTCAAACAGATATGTCATCTGTTGCAACAAATTTAAATATCTGTTTGAAAAATCCCAACAGCTCTGCCATCTGTGACAATAGATGGAAAAGTTCATTTGATAACTAAATTAGAAATGTCCTCTGTTACAACAGATATCAATATCTGTTTGAAAATTTCTAACAGCTCAGCCATCCATCATAACAGATGCAAATGTCTATTTAATAATTAAATCAAATATGTCATCTGTTGCAACAACTATTTTTGTCTGTTTGAAATTCTCCAACAGCTCAGTCATTTATTGCAACAGATTTCATTGCAATTGATTTAGGTGGAACTAGGGATGAAAGAATGAGCTCCTCATTAACTTAATGTTAAGATTAATAATAGTACCTACATCGATCTAGGTAGAATGATGGATGAATGAATGATCTCATAGGGTCAACTACAAATCCAATTGAGTCATTGTATTTGTATGGTGTTAGTATTGTGTTCATCCCGACCCGAGTCATCGATCGATAACTGTGAGTTGAAATGAGTTCTCATTAACTTAATGTTAATATTAATAATAGTACCTACATCAATCTAGGTGGAACTAGGGATGAATGAATGAGCTCAAAGGTTTAACTACAACTTTAATTAAGTTTTTGGCAATTGCATGATGAGACGGTACTGCATTCCTCCCGACAAGAGTCAGAGATGATCACTCTGAGATGAACCAATTCTTACTACCTCGTATGTTTAACTAATACCTTAATTAAATAATCTGGGACTAGGGGTGAGTTCTCATAGGGTCAACTACAACTTCAATTGAGTCTTTTGGCAATTGCATGATAAGACGGGACTGCGTTCCTCCCGACAAAAGTCATCAATCGATCACTCTGAGCCGAACCAATTCTTACTACCTCATATATTCAACTAATACCTTAATTGATTAATCTAGGACTAGGGGTGAGTTCTCATAATATCAACTACGATAGATGACAGCGCCTATTTGATAATTTACAATAAATGGGTAATCTATTGTGACATTGACTTAATCCATTTGATAATTTACTACAGATGGGTAATCTTTCGCAATAGATGACTTAAAATTTTTGATATTTTACAGCAGATTTGTGATCTGTCGTAGCAAATAACGTAATTTGTTTGATAGTTTACAATAGATGCGTAATATGTTGCAACAGATTACATAATCTGTTAAATTTGATCCAACAAAAAAAACATCTGTTGCATCAGGTTGAACATTTATTTATATATAATTCAATTGATTTCATATGTTAGACTAATACCTTAATTGAATGTGAGTTCTCATAGGGTCAACTACAACTTCAATTTAGTCTTTTGGCAATTGCATGATGAGACGGTATTGCGTTTCTCCCGACCAGAGTCGTCGATCGTTCACTCGGAGCCGAACTAATTCTCACTACCTCATATGTTAGACTAATACCTTAATTGATTAATCTAGTGATGGTGTTTGTAGTCGTCATGATGGCACTGGTGGTGGCATTAATTGGTGGTATTCGTGGTGGTTGTTGGTGGTATTAATATTCGTGGTGTTTGTTTTATTGGCATTAGTTGGTGGTGTTTGTGGTGGTGGCTGTTAGTGTGTTGGTATTCATGATATTTGTTTTGTTTGCATTGGTTGGTTGTGTTTGTGGTAGTGGTTGGTGGTGTATCGGTATTCGTGGTATTTGTAATGTATTTTTTCAAAATCTATGCATACATCAATTGTAATGTAATTTTTGTTTTTCTTTGTCTGAAGGTAAAACTTGTCTCCCAAAAGAAAAGAAAGTGAAAGTGGATCAACGTCTGACCACCCAAAAAAAAGGCTACAGTACAGAGAGATTTAGAGGACTTCCTGAACAATCTCAGTCAGGGCAAAGTAAAGCTGAGGAGAGATATGAAAAAAACATTGAGGGAGGTGGATAAGGGTCCGTAGATGGTGATGAAGAAAATAAAAGTGAGAAAGAGGAGGAATTAGAGAGTGAGAAAGAGAAAGTGGATGATCATCAACATAATGATGATGGATCACCGATGGGGCGTGAATTAATATCGACATCCGAGCATGATCCTGTCAAAACTTTTAGTATTAACAGGTTTCAATTTGCGATGCCGATAAATAACCCAGAAATAAAACAACTAACTGGTCAAATTGTACTTAAATGTGAGATGGGGAAAAATTTTGAACATTTTATGAAAATTATGAAGAACTAAAACATAGGCGAACTTTTTAAGAATAGCTGCTTTGGACGCTTTCTTGAGCTGCATGAGGACCCCTCTGCCCGTATCCGTTTTTCTATGACAATGGTATATGGTCTTCTCAAGTGCAGGATAAAGTACGCAGGGGATGATAAAGATCCAACTGAGGGGGAAAAAAGATGGATAAAATTTGGATCAACTACTGTGGCATGCCCATTTGTTTTGGCTTGCAAGAGTTTATCATAGTGACGGCCTTGAGATGCCATCGTCCAGAAGGACCACCACCCCGCAAAAGATCCAAGGCAATAAAATGCAAGGAAAGAATAGATGGGTTGTTTAACATTACTCGACGTGGCTACAAAGATTGGATTTGTTGACAGATCTCGAGGATAAAACCATACCAGAGCAGTACAGGGAGCAATTGTGCTTAGTTTGGTTTACCTATTCAGTTATATTGGCAATAGACGTCAACAAGGTCATAGAAAATAATTTGTTGGCGCGTGCTGAGGATTTTGATAAATTCAACAATTATCCCTGGGGATATGACAGCTTCTACTTGACTATCTAATATTTACTGACAAAGCTATCCTCAAGGATGACCACATTATACTGCTTTCACTAGGCTTTCATAGTAAAATTAATCACTAATTTTATTCATCCATTAATTTATATTGAATATAGTTATTATGATTTTTTTTTGGCTTACTTCCTGTTTATATTTTTTAGGCTTGGGCATTTGAAGTCATTCCTCTCCTCCGAAAGCAGTTAACAATTACCCGAATGAGGTTTCTCATCCAAGGATATTAGGTGGCTGGCTGCAAAGAGCAACACCAATATTAAGGAGGCTGATCTCTTTAACCCTTCGGATGATGCAGTACGTCTTCTTCAAGTAAAATAATTCTACTCAAAGATAAGAAAGATATTGAATAAATATTATATCTGGTGTAACAGATGTTATATCTGATGCACCAGATGGGACATCTATTGCGACAGGGTATATCTTGCATCAGATTACCCATCTGTTGCTTTGGTTCTCTGAACCCGACTCCTAAAAGATTAACCATCTACTGTAAATTATGCAATAGATATGTAATTTGATAACATATTATTCATCTATTGCAATGTACAGATCATTTGTTGTATAACAGATTACCCGTCTTATGCAACTGTTACAACAGATGATTGATATTTTGCATCAGATTATCCATGTGTTGCTCTGTTTCTCAAAACCAGACTCAAACAGATTTTAAGCATATACTGCAAACTATGCAATCGATGGGTCTTTTTTTTAAATATAGCCCAACTATGAAAATTATTATATATATGATTTAAATGCATCTGTCTTTTTTTTTTCTTTTTTATAGGTTGTGCATCCATAGATCGTGCCTACTGGGGAGGAGTTGGTGATGACTTCTTATATTACTCTAGGTCATGTTGATACTATAGCAGACCCAACGGTGGACTTAATAAAGAAGGAATTGGTTGGAGCAACAGCCATAAGAAGAGCAGTTAGGCAAGGTCAAC
This sequence comes from Capsicum annuum, assembly GCF_002878395.1. Taxonomy (NCBI): domain Eukaryota; kingdom Viridiplantae; phylum Streptophyta; class Magnoliopsida; order Solanales; family Solanaceae; genus Capsicum; species Capsicum annuum. The sequence goes on from NC_061113.1 coordinate 260,321,708, forward strand.
CTAATTTGAGGCTCTTCATGACCAACCTTTTACTAAGGCAGATCCGGGTGCTTCTTCTGGTGGAGTTGTTGGTATTGGTGGCAGGCATGCTGATGCTACTACCACTCATGATGATGAGCATTTTGATGCTCAAGAAAGAATAAATATGATTGAAAACACCCCTTTTCTCCCTTACACAGGTCCCTCTTACCCCTCTTCACCCTCGTGTTCTCATTGCAAAAAGTACAAGGACAGACAGGATAAACTTTTTGAAAAGTAGAGGCTATCTCTAAAGCTATCGAGGAATTCAAATCCAAGAGGTGTGTCATACAATCCAAGAAAGTGAGGGAGCCTCACACTCCTACAGTGTTGGTTAGGAGAAATAAAAGAGCAATTAGAGACGTACTCTCCGATCGAAAATCAAAAGAAATTGTAATTCTTCCCTCTCCAAAAGCTGTTAAAGTTCAGGGGCCAGTCAAGAGGGTGGACATATACGAAAAACTTGGCACCGAAGAGAAGAGGGTTCAACGACGGGCCAAGAATGCCAAGCCAGGCCCACCAAATTACCCCAGGCCTCTTTCCCCCTCAAGACTTCCAGACCATGACTGATATACGTATGTCGTACGAGGAAAAGACAAGTTTACTTTTCCTAACCTAGCCCTTCTAATCTACCCCATGAAGAAGAAGCTACGCAATAGATTTCATATCTTTTGTAACAGCTGGGTATACTGGTGCAACTAGTAGTGGTTCTGTTACAACATGACGTTGCCGATAGGATAATGGACCTCAACTTCTGCAAGAAGCTCAAGGATAGGTACGATCAAATCAATGGGGAGGCGTTAGCCCTTGGCATGGGACTTGATTTCCTAGTTCCTACGTTGGTCTTGGATAAAGAAGAAATGATAAAATATGTTAGAGGTGACAGGTCAAAACCACACGGCACGAGCTGGACCGAGGCAAAAAGGATTCTTGCAGTCATTAGCGTGAACGGCATGCATTATCGGGTTGTTGAGATACTACTCGAGGAGGGAAATATCAATGTTTATGACTCCAACATACCTCTCAATGATGATTTTGATCTCTTTCTCCTCGTGGAGCCACTGATGGTGCTTTTGCCCATTTTGTTGAGGGAGAGTAAACTGATGAATCATTTTTCAAAGGAAGTGTTGATGAAGAAATCATGGGATTTTGAAGGTCGAAACAAGGGAATGATCCTTCCAAAAGATGATACTACTAAAGCGAGCGGCTCGCACGCTCTTGCTCACATCGAAAGTTTGCTGACCATCACAGAAATGGCTGAGCCAATGACTTTTTTATGTGACAATGCTATGGCAAACCTGCAAGAGCTCTGGGCTTATGGGGTACTAACTGGAAGCTTGAAGCTTGTGTATATAGAAGAGCCTGTCAAATAGAAATTTTTAATTTCAAGTCACCCTTCACTTTATTACAAGTACATGTGGTGGCAATAATTTTTTCTGATGAAGTTGAGTTTTTTATAATGCAATAGATTAGATTGTCAATCTGTTGTAAAATACATTTAATTCGTTCTGGCAGATAGTTTATCTGTTGCAATAGGTTGGTCATCTATTGCATTACGCTGATGTTATTTCTATGAATAATCTAATAATCTAAGTCTAATCTGTTGCAACAGTGGGAAGACCTGCTTAATAATTTCCAATAGATGACCTAAATTTTACAACATATGCCTAAATCTTTTTGATATTTTCCAACGGTTCTGCTTGAATATCATATGCTCAACAACACCAAACCAGTAGCAAATACACACACCACCATGAAAATTTTAGCCATGTGCCCAACAACATCAAACCAGTAGCAATAACGACAACAATGTAGTATCTTCTTGCTCGAATTTGTTTCTCTTTAGAAGCCTTGACTTTGTTCAACAAACCCCAGATTACATGATTTGCTTGTGAAGGGTGTCGTTCTTCATACCAATCAAAGTAATCGCATTCATCCAATTTCTATAAAAAAAAAGAGAACACAATTATAAAATAATTACAAGTCAATAATTAATCAACTAATTAAATAAAAAAATATTACCTTTGAAATCTTACAAGTAAAAAACCTACGACTCAGATTTTGTTGAGTCCAAGAAGTCTTTAACAGAGCTTCATGACCACACTTACAATATCAAAAATCTTTATCACAAAAAACAGTGGAAGATGCGCTCGACATTGTAAAGCTCAATTGGAAAAAATGAAAGAAATAATTTAAAGAATTTGGATAGATAAAAGAAGAAGACGATGAAGAAAAAGATTTGGGAATTTAGGGTTAAACTTTAGGAGGAAGATGACTATATAAGACAATGGAGGGGGAAATTACCATTGGGGGCCAAGTGACGGCAAGTCAGCGAAATGTGCCAAACTGACACATTTGATGCCTATTTTATTTTACTTGTTTAAAATGAACATTGTCTGCTTGATGCCTATTTTATTTTAGGTGTTTGAACTGAACACAGTCGATGCGTTGCGCCTATTTTATTTCAATTCAATTCACTTTAACCTTTTAACACGTAGTGGCAATTTTTTATGTCCAACGAAAGTTGAATTTTTATAATGCAACAGATTCTCTATCCGTTGTAATAGTTATTCTACCTGTTCTGACATATAGTTTATCTGTTGCAATAGGTTGGTCATCTGTTGTATTATCTTGATGTTTTTATCTAAAGTTCATCTGTTGCAACAGTAGAAAGACCTGTTTGATAAATTCCAACAGATCACCTACCTATTATAACATATGTCTAAATCTGTTTGATTTTTCTAATAGATGTGTTGTCTGTTGCAACAAATATATTATCTGTTGTAATATTTGAATCTAGTATTCCTTTTCAGTTAATAAGTTCAAATCTAAAGAATAAATAAAATTCATAGACGCAATAAAATAAATTGAAGCCTTCATAAATTAGCTGAAATAAGTCAAAGAATAAATGAAATGTAAAAAAATTATTATGGGTACAGATCTCAACAAATACAACAACTACAATTTAAGTATACTGCCAAGGATTGCTTTGACAGACTCAAGCTATAAAGATCTACTCAGTATGGACAAGTGTTCTTCATCCGGTGCTATGGAATTTGGATTTGATCATCGTGGATCTTTATTGTCGCTTACGTACGGTTTCTGCACTTTCTGTTCTCTGTATTTCCATAAAAAATAGCATATTGTCAATGTTGTTCAGCAGTAGCTTCTTCTACATCCACCTGGAAAGCCAGAATTAGTCAATGCTAATAATGGAGATTCAACAAAACGAAAAAGGATAACTCATCTCTTCTAGCAAATCAAATAGGTCTTTCTCCCATTTTAAAATATCCCAAACAGATTATATTTCTGTTGCAACAATGAATCAACTGTTGGGATAAATTTCTACATGAGGAAGACCCTGTATGATAATTTCTAACGGATGAACTATCCGTTGCAACATATGAATCATCTGTTGCAGTAGATAGGTCATCTGTTGGTACAAATAAAAGCGGTATAAAGAGCTATTTGATTTGCTAAAATAGACGAGACATATGTTGCACCAGATAAAGTATTTGGTGTAATAGGTTAGTCAACTGTTGCAACAGATGTATATATTTGTTTGATAATTTTTAACAGATGTGTCATCTGTTGAAACAGATATGTGTCTGTTATTTTGTCAGTTGGAAGACATATAATATCTTCACCTTCTTTAGCTCTCCTTTGGACATTGTACGTTGCTCAGTGCAACACACAGACAGAGGAGTTGCAATTTTGCTTTTTTGAATGCTTGATAATGCCTTGGAAATCACTCTCTTTCTCCTCTTAGCCCTAATATCTAATAGAGCGGATAGAAATAAAATCCTCTTTGATGGAATAGGACTCATCTTAGATGTCAATTCCTTTACAGAAGCAGTTAATGCATTAATAGCATTAATCATTACATCATGTTTCACCCTGCAATTTTAACATTTGCATACAGAACATTCGCTGAGAGAGGCAAAATTTGTATAACCAGTATGATCATACTCATAATGGTTTGCTTTAAATACTTTAAGAGGCGCATCATTAGCACCAACAGCAGCACCACTACCACCACCAACATCTCCATCACCACTAAGACCATCAACAACAACAAGTCCACCCTCCAAAATTATTTTTCTTGTAATGGTTGTTGCTCTAAACAATTCTATTTTTTTTCTGTCGATGACCTTAGGGTCCGATAAAATTTGCATAGACCGTAAAGTAAGAAAAAATGGCATCTTTAACTCTCGATTGGTCAGAACTAACAACGGATGCACAATCTAACATAAATCATTACATATATTAGAATGATGATTAGATCATTCAAAAAAATCATTAATTAAAAGAAAAAAATAATTATAATTATACTTACTGTATCCTTCAGGGGGTTGAAGAGATTAAGAAATTTTATATTTTTATCAATTTTGGCCGACAACCGTCTCAAGATTCTTGGACAGAAAACTCCTTCCTGATAGTTTACTTGTTGTCTCAAATAAGGAATGGCTTCAAACGCCCAAGCCTATAAAATAAGGCTAATAAAACAAATCCATTATTGAGTGAAAAAAATGAATGATATCATAATAGAAAAAAGAAACATTTACCATAAAAGCCCATGGGAAGCCATATAAGTTGACTGTCTTTGGCGCTAACGGAGTCAACAAATATTTGACAGTCATTTTGAAGCTTTCATACCCCCAAGGATAGCTTTTAAACGCCTCAAGATCCTCGGAGAACTTTATTAAACCAAGGCTTATGTTGTTGTTAACGTCTCTCGCCCAAAGAATATTATGTACAAACCAAACCAAGCACAATAATTGTTTGTGCTTCTTTGAAAGTCCTTTACCTTTCAATTCTTCTATCAATTTTTTATTTTTGAAGCTTAGACCAACAATGGACACCAGGTCATCACGATCACACGACTTGCCTTTGCCTTTTTTGGATGTGCGGGGTGCTTTTCTAGGTTAGAATAGGTATAACTTGAGAAGGAGGATAACATTTTAGTCCAGTAACTGAGGCAAACTCCTTCCAACCAAAACAAACAGGCATGCCACAGTAATTTATCCACACCTCATCCATCTTATCTTTGTTTTCATAAATAAACCTACGCTTGAGAAGTTCATATACCATTTTTATTTGAAAATGAGCATTGTTGTTATTCGACAAATCAAGATATTTCCCAAAGCAGCTATCCCTGAAATAAGAATCTAATTTTTGTTCTCGAAGTATTTTTCTGAAGGCGTCAAAAGATTTTTTCATGGCTGACTTAACCACGAAATCACCCATTAAATCTACGACACCATCGCAATACATTCTCACAGGATAACGATCAATGCTGAAGGCTTTGACCAACTCTTCGGTGGAAGGGCTATTAGCATCTGCATTATCTCTTTTGAAACATTCCTCCTCCCCGTGTTCATCATATTCTGCTCCCGATTGAGATAACGCTTGTAAAGTAAGCTCATAGAGTGGTGGATATAGCCTAGCTGCTTCACTTATTCTTTTACTTGGACTTGATTCGATTTCTGTTCTTTTGGCAACCATATTATCTAAAATTAATAGGAATATAAAATAATATATTATTGTTGATTAATGCATCATTAAAAAGGATAACAGTAAATCAAACAAGCAAAATAGTAAAATAACAGTTGCAATAGATCATCAATCTTTTGCACCAGGCATTATATCTATTGCATCATATAATCAAACTGTTATAGCGGATGAATAATTTGTTGCAACAATACAAAATATATCACTCATCTTTTAAGACAGATGAATGATATGTTCAACAGATCACACAACTATTGTGACATCATCTGTTGTAATATATAAGTGATCTGTTGGAATATTTAAATAATCTGTAGCAACGGTCGAGTAATCTGTTGTGATGATACAAAATATATCACTCATCTATTGAGAAAGATGAATGGTTTGTACAACAGATCACACATTTGTTGTAACATATGGGTGATCTGTCAGAGTAGTTAACTAAACTGCAGCAACGATTAAGTAATCTGTTGTGATAATATATAATATATCACTCATCTATTAAGAAAGATGAATGGTCTGTGCAATAGGTCACACATCTGTTGCAACACATGAGTGATCTATTGGAACATTTATCAATGATCAATATTGTTTAGATTTCTTCCAACATAGGGTCGTCTATCGTTGTAGATGAATGATCAGTTGGAAAAATCAAGTCTTTGACATTTCCTGTAGGTTCATCTGTTGCATTGAATCATTAATCTGATGGTTCTTCCATTGCACCAGATGGTTAATTAGTTTTATGAGATTTTTATCTGATGCTTAATCTGTTGCAACATATGTTAAAGTTGTTGCATCAGATAGTTAATTTGCTGCATCAGAATTATAATCCGATGGTTCCTCTGGTGCATCAGATGATTGATCTGTTGCATCATATAATAAATTTATTGCATCAGATGGTTAATATGTTGCACCAGATGGGTAATCTGTCGGAGGAAACCAAAAACAGTAGCACAATTTTGTTCAACAAAAAATAGTAATTTCACCATTTTTACTAAGAACAAAAACTTAACAAATCAACTCAAATTGTCGTTTTATTTTTATAAACACAAACAATAAAAATCAAACTTCAAAAAAATGTAACAAACAACAAAATATCATAATTCACTTCGAAAAAATAAGAGAAAAAATACCAGAAATTAGGATTTTATTCAGACCGTATTTTAAATTAATGCAACAAATATTGAAATTGTTAACCAATACTATAAGAGAAGTTGACTCAAGTTCCTCGTTTTCTTCAAAACTAAAAAGGCCATAAATTTTTACCTGTGAAAGAAAAAAAGGAACAATGAAGAATTCGAGGCTGTTGTGGCTGTCGAGCAAGGCTGTCACGTCGATTGAAGGTTGAAGTCGAAAAGGAACTCAAAGCCTAACTATTTGTAGTCGGATGTTGAAGTCGCCGAGGATTAAAATGAGAAATTTGAGGAATAGTTGGTTGGGAGAGATTTGAGAGAAGCTTTCGAGAGAGGGATAAGAGACAGGTTGATTTGAATTGAAGAGGGAAACTCGAAGCCCAACTATTTGTCGTCGGAGGTAGAAGTCGCCGGGGGTTGAAGGGAGAAAAGAGGGAAACTCGAAGCTCAACTATTTATCGCTGGAGGTAGAAGTCGTCAGGGATTGAAGGGAAAATTTTTGCAGAACTGTTGGTTGGGAGAGAATTGAGAGAAGCTGTCGAGAGAAAGGAAATAGTGGTTGATTTGGATTGAAGAGGGGTGTGGGTTGGGTTGATTTGTATTTTTGAAAAGATTAGAAAGTTTTAAAAATATTAATCAAGTCCACAATTAACTTAATTAGGTTTTCTAATGATGTTTGACCCTATCTGTTTGTCAATGTCACCAATCCTTCATTCAAGACTTAAAAGACATCTTTCCTTCAATTTTCTCAAGTAACTTTAATTTTACACGGTCAATAACTAGTTCATTTATTAATTAAGCTCATCGTACCCCGCATAATACTTTGTTGGATGATGGTTTCCCATGGTTTCATAATGTACGGTATTGTATGATATGGTGTTGTACTATAAGTATGGTATAATACCATGTTTGGATAGACTGTATCGTTCATTATTGTTTAACAATAGTTTTATTGTTTGGTTTGACAGTATGGTATTATATCGTAATTGATAAGTTTACTAAAATACCCTTAACTATCATAAATGTTAAATTTATGAATAATTGTTAATTAAATAATTTTCTTCCTACTAATTTGTCATAAATTATGTCATGTACATATATTAAATTGTTAAATTCATGTAATTTCTAACAAAGTCAATAAAAGAGTAGATCAAAATAAATATAACCAGATTTATTTTTTATAGTAACAAATTTCATTTATTTTTGATGTTTTGAGACGTGACACCAAAGATAAGTACAAAGTTTGAATGTATCTTTTGTGTATTCTACGGGCATGTTCGACATTGAATTCAAAAAAATATTTTTTTAGGAAATTAAATTGTTTCTTACTTATTTTCTTGTGTTCGTTACGCAAATAGAAAAATATTTTCTAAAAGCATTTGTTTATATTTAACATAAAATATAGAAAACGAATATGACAAAGGAGGCGGGACAAGAAAAAATTTATTTTTTTAAAAAAATATATTTGGGGGGGGGGGGGGGGGAGGGGTATAGTGGAGTAGGAGGTCGGAATAGGAACTGAGGTAAGAAAAAAGTTTTAAATTTTTTTAAAGAGAAATGAGTTTTTGATTGGGTTGGTTGGGGGTGGGTGGGTGGGGGGAATTATTAATATTTTTTTTTGTGGATGGGGGGAGGGGGAGCTAGTAGGGGTGTGGTGGTGTAAGAAAATAATAAGAAGGAAATTGGTGGGGGAGTTGGAGCAAATAGGTAAAGGGGGACTGGGGGTAGGGGTAAGAAAAGGTTTTTGAATTTTAAAAAGAAAAGTTAAAAAAATAAATTGGGGTGGGGTCGGGTCAAGGTAAGGGGTGGGATAAGTAAAAGTTTGAAATTTTCTAAAAAAAATTGTTTTAAAATTAGGGGGAGGGTGCGGGGCGAGACTGGTGGGATGAGGAGCTGGGTAGGAGGTGGAGTTAAATAATCGGTAAAGATTAAAATAAGATTATATAATATTAAGTAAGAGTATATTTAAAAAAAAAAGGCAAATCATGGGATACCACTCAATTAGTAGTTACATAGAGTGAGGTTTTGATAATTATCAAACCATGAAACTAAATCATATAATACATATATTTTAAGAAACAACTATACCATACCATACTACGGAAACCACCATCCAAACAGTGTAAGTCTAACTCAATTCGTCCATTTGCCACGGATAATCATACTACTGAATTCCCAAACTTCTTCGACAGGAACCGTCAGTATGATCATGACAATAAAATTAGGCTGATTCAAGAATTGAAGTGCGTACTGTACTTTGTTCCGTTGAAAGGATATACGATCTGATATGAAATTAGTGTGAATATTTTCTTTCTCTTCAACCAAATGAAAAATAATTAATATTACTAACACCCCAACAAAACATTGAAAAAGATGTACTAAGGTCCGTTTGGCCATGAAAATTTTTTCCTTTTTTTCGGAAAATTTTTTTGGAGTTAAAAATTGTGGTGTTTGTCCATAAAAATTCGGAAAATAATTCTGAAAATTTTTTCTGAAAAGGGAAAAAAAGTTTTTGTTGTTTTCACAATTTTCCAACTCCAATTCTAACTTTTATTATTATTACATATAACCCCAATCTTTTAAATTTTTACATAAAACTCTCCTTATAACATTACTTTTTCAATATTATGTATATAGCAGTTTTAAAGAATAAGATAATTATAATTTCAAACTTAATGTTATCCTAATTAATATATATCTCTTTTTCTCTCTCATCATTATTTTTTTCCTTATTTAAGACATTATTTTACTGTTAATTTATATTTATACCCATAAATATATAAAGTATTATATTTATACCGATAAATATATAAAGTATTATATTTATAATAGAAATATACAAAGTATGTTATATATAAAGTTTATACCATGTATATATCCTATACACACATATATAAATATACAAAGTATTAAGAAACATACTATACATATTTATAATATAAATATACAAAGTATGTTATATATGAAGCTTATACCATGTATATACCATATACACACATATATAAAAATACAAAGTATAAAGAAACATACTAAGCATATTTATATATTTATGGTATATGATATAATATACCATAAATATGCAAAGCATGTTATATATAGAAATAATTTATTCACACACAGTAAAATCTTTCATGTATAAGAAAATTAAAGAAATAAATGAGCGGCACCCTAAAATTTAATAACAACTCATCATTTTCTATTTTTTAGGAACGGAAAATAAAGGAAATAAATTAAATAAATTCTTAAAAAAAAATTGTTTGAAAGATAATATTTGTTATCTAAAAAACAGGAAGCAGCGATATGTTAATATAACATCCATATTTAAAATTTTCAAATATGAGAAAACGGCTATTAATGTAAATATTATATATGTCATAATTGAAATTCATTAAATATAACCATATATATGTAATTATTTTTATAATAGTGGCTAATTGTGTTCATTTTTCATTAGTTGGGTGATTTTGATAATTTGTAAAAGTTAAAGCATAAAATTATATTTAAAAAAAATAATTCAAAAGTCAAAAAAAGGTTTCAAAAAAACATGATCGAACACAACTTCAATTGCAATTTCAACTCCAACTCTAAAAATTTTTAGTTTTCATGTCAAACGGCTACTAAAATTTTCAACTAGTATCATTTGTATTCTAAACAAGTTTGCAGTATAATATTATAAATGTCCCTTTCATTTAAATTTTGCATGATTAGATAGGCTTTTGATCCTGTCTCTGGAGCAAATCTTTGATAATTTAGTCAAACATTAATAAATGATTGACTCGCTACGTGGCTTAATGTAGTTATAAAAATTAATAATACAAAAAAAGGAAACTTCCCCAATATGGCTGTATTTAATAATTTCAATTTTGGATAATTATTATTCTCCAGTCTATCTTTACTTTTTTAGTAGACTAAAATAGTAATCCAATAATAACTGTTAATTTTGAAAATAATGATATAATTTATTATTTTGTGTTTATTTTATTATTATTATTAAATATTATTTATTAATCAATGAATTTTTACAAATATTAAATTTTATTATATGCAAAAGGTGATATAGTAAATTATATTATTATTTATTATTCTTAAGATGTGTCTCACGTTAATAGTAGATAAGAAAATAGACGGAGGTAGTATTATGGAAAAAAAGGTCATAAGTTTCTCCTGCATGTCTTAGTGTTAGGTATTGAAACAGTCTAAGGGTGTTGGTTCGAAATCGAGAGGGTGTCATGCGTAAGCTATTAGTTGTAAATCCTTGTAGTGACAATTCAGAAGACACTTAAGCAATACTAAAAAACTTAATATTATTATAATATTTGGCCAATTGGTCTACATATAAAATCTAATATTAAAAACATAAAAACTAATGAGAGAGAAAATCTCCCCCTAAACAAAGACTCTTTAAAGATTAATTGTGGATGTTATTATGTTATGGTATAAGAAGGGGGTCTTCATTTATAGATATCCAAAACCTTTCCTCCAAGAAAGAGGTTAGCCAAATATGGAAAAAAATTATATTTTTTCTTTCAGGAAAAGTAAAAGTAATTAGGCTAATTTTTATTTTCCTTCTAAGAAAAAATAAAACTTAAATATAGTAAGAAAATCAGGGCAAAAACCGTAACAAATCTCTCCTTTTTGGCTTGATTTTCTTCAAAATATTCTTGATCCTTCTTCTCTTCATATTACGTGCATGAATTTCGTTCTTGATATAATCTTCATAACTGCTGCATGCCATGGTTAAAAATAACGTTTAAAATATCATGGTTAAAAATTAATTTAAAAGTAATATTTTATTTTATTTTTAAAGATGCAACAGCAGGCGTGTTGAAAATATGGTTGAAACTTGTTCTCCACATGTAGTTCGACAAAAATCTTCATTATCGCCCAAATTGTTGCAGTTTGATTTTGAAACCTCTTTGAATCTGTTTAATATCGTCTCACCACACCATTGGACCATTGAACCGTAAACTCTGATACCACTTGTTGGGTTCGAAATCGAGAGGGCGTCATGCGGAAGCTATTAGTTGCAAACCATTGTGGTGACAATTCAAAAGACACACAAACAATACTAAAAAGCTTAATATTATTATATTATTTAGTCAATTGGCCTACATATAAAATCTATTATTAAAAACATAAAACTAATGAGAGAGAAAATATCCCCCTAAACAAAGACTCTTTAAAGACTACATTGTGAATGTTATTATATTATGGTATAAGAAGGGGGTCTTCTATTTATAGATGTCCAAAACCTTTCCTCCAAGGAAGAGGTTAGCCAAATATGAAAAAGAATTATATTTTTTCTTTCAGGAAAAGTAAAAGTAATTATAGTAACTTTTATTTTCCTTCTAAGAAAAAATAAAACTTAAATACAGTAAGAAAATCAGGGCAAAAATCCTAACAAATGACTCATTTGTTAGGAGATATAAGGTGGGATATCCCAAGAATAAGTTTGAGATATTTCATGGATAAAATTTATTATCATGTTTGGTTGATGATATAGATATATTTCGGAATTAATTTAATACCATCAACCAAATATGGTATAAGAGATTAAAATTACATGGACACAATATAAAGATAGGAAAAAGGACACTCTATGACCTTTTTAAAAAATAATAGCCCAATTATAGCTCAAGTTTGACATTTGGACAAATAATGTCCAGTTGGCTAAACAAATGTCATTTTATGATCATTTCCGAATCTTTCCCAATTTGGGTCATTTTGATCCATGTAGTTCATATACAGTCCATATACGATACTGATACAGTCTATATACAATACTGATACAATATTCAACTTGGGCAATTCGGTCCTTTTAAAAATATTTCAATTTTTTTTACTATAAATTTTTAAATTGATCAAATATTCTGCTTTTTTTTATTGTTTAGAAATAATAATTAAATTATTTAAAAATGATATAATTATTAAATAGAATATGAATCTATATAAGATATATGTATAGAAATTGTATAGTTCTATCAAATATATATATGTACAATATATAGAAAGTGTATACAGATTATATAATTGTTGTATAAAACGTGTAAAAAAAAGTACAATTATTATATAAATTATGTATCAAAATTGCATAATTTTTGTATAGAATATTTATGTATAAGATTTGTATAAAACCTATATAAAAGTTGTGTAAAAACGATATAGAACCAGTCTATAAATTAAAATGGCTAGAAAGTGGAATTTAAATTCCATGGTCATTTTCAAGGAAATAGTTTAATTTGAAGTGCAAATGTACAGCTATTATATAAATTATGTATCAAAACTGTATAATTTCCATATAGAATATTTATGTATAAGATTTGTATAAAACCTGTATAAAAGTTGTGTAAAAACAGTATAGAACCGGTCAGTAAATTAAATGGCTAGAAAGTGGAATTTAAATTCCATGGCCATTTTCAAGAAAATAGTTTAATTTGAAGTGACGTTTCTGTCCTTTCCCCATAAAAATATTGTAATTTATATTCCACGCTTAATTCAACTGGACCGTTGATAAAAGAGTTAAAATTATGAATTAGAAGTTAAGTGAACATGTTCGTATATAGGTAGCATAGTTAACATAGTTATGTTCATTTTTATTTAAATGATATAGTTTGATCGAACAAATTCTTTTTTTAGATTTTTTCTTAAATTTTATTATTTTAAAATATGTAATAAGATTTCTATGACTATAAAAGTACATAATTAAGATAAATTAAAAAATTTCAAGTGAAATATTTTTATGTATTGAAAAAATATTACTCTTTTTTAGTTGGACTATTAACAGGAATACAGGATGGAAATGGCAAAAATAGTCCACAAAAAAATTAATGGCCAACCAGTTTATCTTTGTCCGGGTCAATAATTTAATTCATTTTGACTTATCTAATTCACCCAATTTAAAATAGGTTCTGCTAAATGTTAGGATCGATTTGCGTGAACACAGACTAGATCTATGGAGAGGATGAAGAAAATTAGAGATAAAGTTCTTGAGGAGATTGAGAGATAAGTGAGAATGAATTACGTGGTAACACCCATGAGTAAACTCTACGGCGGACGGGCTATTTATATTAATGATTCAGAGTATATACAGTTACACAGAGAAATAAGAATAAAAGGTTGAACCGCGACATTAATATATAACAATACGTCACATATTAATCAGGCTCCACAATCTAATAATTCTCCCACTTGGAGACTGATTCTGTCATCCAAGAATTACATTCTAAAAAAAATATATATTCCTCTATCATCAATATGTTCGCCATACCGCAACATCTGTAGACACAACTACAGAAGTCCAACTAAGGTTTTGCACAACCTTAGTTTACCAACATCAACGCATTTTGTCAACATGTATGCTGGATTATTTGCACCCTCTATCTTTTCCAAACACATATCACCTTCTTCCACTGCCCTGCGAGTGAAATGATACCGTCTTCTAATGTGCTTCATCTTCGAATGATAGACCGGGTTCTTTACCAACTATATGGCACTCTGGCTATCTGTGTAAAGAATCTTCTCACACTGCTTCTTGCCTAGTTCTTCAAGATAATCTGCCAGCCATATCATCTCCTTTGCAGCTTAAGTTATTGCCACATACTCAGCCTCAGTAGATGAAAGAGTAATGCACTTCTGAAGCCTGGACATCCAACTCACTGTTGTACCACCTACGATGTAAATGTATTCGGAAGTGCTCTTGCTCGAGTCCACATCCCCATCAAGATCAGCATCACCAAAACCTTGCAAAATTACTTTGCCATTGCCAAAATAAAGTGAAGTACTGGATGTACCTCTCAGATATCTTAGAAGCCACTTCACAGCTTCCCAATTCTCTTTCCCGAGGTTTACCATGTACCTGCTAACAACTCCCACTGCATGTGCTATGCCAGGTCCAGTGCAAACCATAGCATACATCAGACTCCCAACTGCAGAAGCATATGGAACAAGTGTCATGTGCTCCCGCTCCTAAATTGTCTGACTGCTCCTTTGATAATTTTATGTGATTTGCCAATGGAGTAGTTCTGGGTTTAGCATCATTAAATCTGAATCTGGCTAACACCTTCTCAATGTACTGCTCTTGGGATAGATTCAAAGTGCCAGCAGATCTATCCCGAGAAATCCTCATCCCAAGAATCTGCTTCGCTGCGCCTAAATCTTTTAACTCAAACTCAGAAGACAGACTCGCCTTCAGTGATTTTATCTCTTTCATATTGGGTCCTGCAATCAACATATCATCCGCATACAGGAGTAAAAATACAAAAGAATTAGTGTATTTATTAAAGTAGCAGCATTGATCCTTTTCACTCCTACGGAAGCCACTCTTGCTCATAAAGGAGTCAAACTTCTTGTACCACTGTCTAGGTGCTTGCTTCAGCCCATACAAGCTCCCGTTGAGCTTGTACACCATGTGTTCCTTGCCTAGAACTACAAACCCCTCTGGTTTCTGCATATAGATTTTCTTATCCAAATCTCCATGTAAAAACACAGTTTTTACATCCATTTGCTCAAGATGCAAATTCTCTGATGCAACAATACTCAATAAAATTTGGATAGTAGTTAATTTCATAATAGGAGAAAATATTTTAGCATAATCAATACATTTCCTTTGTGAATATCCTTTAACTACTAAACGAGCCTTGAACCTTCTTTTGCCATCTGGTTCTACCTTGATTTTAAAAACCCATTTGTTCAACAAGGCTTTCTTCCCTGTAGGTAACTTAGTTAACATCCAAGTGTTATACTCTGGTTCCCCTTCATCAGTCAGCAACAGATAATATAATGATGGTGATTATCTATCTGGTGCTCTAATGGTCCTGGATGATCTCCTCTCAACCTGCTCAGGTGTGACATGTTCCATCTCTGGTTCTTCAATGACAGTCTCTGGAGTTTGTTGAGTTTCTGCTGTAACATCTTTGGGTGTACTCTTCGGCAACTCAAGCTCAACTCCCACTTGCTTTGTAGTCTCTTGTGTCACACCCCTTTTTCGACTGCAAAAAAATATGGTGATTTTAAGTTCGAAAAGGTTTATTATTATTGTGACAAGAAATGAAAATTATTTTGTTTCGAAGAAGGATTGTTGTTACATTTTTTTGAAATCAGAGTCGCCACTTGGCATAATCTGGTCTGCCAAGTCACCATTAGAAAATCCTTTTCAAAACCATTTGACTCTTTAAACTGCTTTGCGAACAGAGATTCCGGCTAAGGAATTCTGTTGACCGAGGGGAAGGTGTTAGGCACCTCTCGATCCCGTGGTTCAACCACGGTCGCTTGGTAGAGTGTATCAACTATTTTTTTGGCACTAAGAAATGTATAAACCACAAAAAAAGCACGCAAAATAATCAAACAAAACAAAACAAAACAGTCCAAAAATGTAAAGTCCAGTCCAATTATAGAGTCCAAAAATAGAAAATACGAAAACATAAATCCTAGTCTAAATTAATTCTAGACTAAGCTTCAATGCCTTACCCGATGCCTCGGGCCTCCATCACAATCATTTTCTGGGTACATGGTACCTCAGGGCATTCCCCGGTGAATAAATATATACAGATACTTCGGGGCATTCCCCGGTCAAATTATACAATTGATTCAAAAGTGCTAAAATCAAACCATTCAATCAAATTTCAAATACTCAATCAACCCATAATCTCTAGATTTGCCTACCCAACCTACCTTTGCCTAAACCAATCGGCGTATCACGATACTACCAAATTCAATTGGCGCTCGTTTCAAGTTAAACACACAATGAAATCAACTAATCCAAATATCCAATTATATCAAATTTTAATTCTCACCCCCAAGTCCATTTTTAACCACATGATTAGTGTATGCTTCGATTTTCCAATCACATCTCATAATCCGAAACCAACATCAAACACAACACAACCAACAAAGATTCAAACCAAACACACAACAAATAAATCATCCACCCCCACAACATCAATAAAGAGTCAAGATAAAATAAAGATCGGTAGAAGAAATGGACCTCGATGAAACTGATCCTTGTTGATAATAAAGAAATCCGAAGACCAAAATGCTCGACCGGAGAACCTCAATCCGATCAAGGATCCAACTTAGTATGATAAATACAAACGGGACAGATTTAAAATCGGAACGAAAACCTTGGAAATGAACCCCCAACACTCGGATTTCAAACCATCCGTGACCGACCCCATCGAATTCGTAATTGGGTCGCCACTTGCGACTTAACGGAGCTCCGATGGGCAGACAACGACAGAGACGACCGGAACAGTGGATGCCGACCAGATCTCGTTCAATTATCAAAGGAAAATAAGAAAGATTTTAGCGATTTTGAGATGGTATCGATCAAACAACGAGAAGACAAAAACCAATCGGCGAGATTGACGGCAATTCCGGCGTGTTTGATACCAATTTCGGTGAAAGCTTTCGCCAGAAAAAAGCTCGATAAGGTTGAACTTCTCCCAGTTTTCACTGTTTCTGGCCAAAAATTTCAAGCTCTTTCCCTTTTTCTGACCCCTTCCTCACTAATATCCGTGTGTACATGTTTCCTGGTGGGAGAGAGTTTTCCGGTGACAATTCCGGTGAGGTTTTCACCTCACCGGAATAACCTCACCCTCGCCGTACCTCTCTCTCGATCCGTCTCACTCTCTCTATTATTTTTTAGTTTCTCGAATCTCTCTCTCTCGTAGATATCTCTCACTCATGATTTTCTCTATGTGTGTGTGCTAGTCAGTGTTGATGATTTTTGTGAGGTCAAGAAAATGAATTTTTTTTCTCCATTTTTTTTTTGAGTGTTTTCGTGTATCTGTTCCCTTCCCCCCAGATCTGTGTGTGCTATGTAGAGTGAATTATGAGAGTGGGTGGGGCAGTGGGTACACGTGGGTAGGGGTAAGGTATAGGGTATGGGGTGGTGAGGTGGAGGGTAGGGGTAGGGGTAGGTAGTAATGTGTTGTCCAAAATTGATAGGAGGAGTGGTTAATTTTGTTACAAAAGAATAATTGGGGATTAGGTTTGTTAGTGGGTTTGTTATTTTTGTAATTTTATGGGATATAATCATACGGGTGAGGGCACGTGGTGAGACAGGGATAAAAACATGTAACTTGGGTCTTCGGGAGGGACAAAATTAGGTGTCTACATCATGCCCCCTTTGAATGTAAACACAAAGTGTTTTCAGGCAAAGAAGTAGCTAGCGAGACCAAATTTTGACCCGACCATTATTCAAAGAAAGAAACAGAAAGAAGAAGGACAACCGGGTCTTGACTTAAGACATCCTTCCTACCCAAATTATGAGAGAATCAAGTCACGGGTATTTCAAAGGATTGGAAGAGGTGGACTATACCGAGTTGGAGAGTCGAGTGAGGTTCCGTTGAGGTTTCGGTCCGCGGCTCTGTTATTACATCAAAATGAAAATTACAAGTTAAAACATAAATAAAATTACAAAAATCCTATCTATACAGCTTCTGTTGGTTCTTGACTCGACTTTCATCACCCTATTCTTCAGGCGGGCTCCTGACTTGCAATTTCTTTCAACTTGTTGCTTGGCTTTCAATTGCTTCACTTTGTTGCTTGACTTTTTTCGTTTCTTCACCTTATTCTCCAGGTGGGCTCCTGACTTGCTATTTCATCACTTTGTTGCTTGACTTTTCATTTTCTTCACTCTGTTCTCCTGGCGGACTTCGGACTTGCTATTTCATCACCCTGTTCTTCAGGCGGGCTCCCGACTTGCTATTTCATCACCCTGTTCTTCAGGTGGGCTCCTGAAACCCAAAATTAAAATAGAACGAAAATTATCCCAAACAAAATTATAGTAAAGTAGTATTTCATTTTCGAAAGCGTTGTCCCATTTTCCAGGAGAGTCCTGAACAGAAAGTAAAGTCCCATTTTCCAGGAGGATCCTGAACAGAAAGTAAAATCTCATTTTTTAGGAGGGTCCTGAAAATAAAGTAAAATCCCATTTTTCAGGAGGGTCCTAAAAATATGAAGTAAAATTTCATTTTTCAGGAGGGTCCTGAACATAAAGTAAAATCCCATTTTCCAGGAGGGTCCTGAACATGAAGTAAAATCCCATTTTTCAGGAGGGCCCTGAACACAAAGTAAAATCCCATTTTTCAGGAGGGTCCTGAACATAAGGTGAAATCCCATTTTTCAAGAGGGTCCTGAACAGAAAGTAAAATCTCATTTTTTCAGGAGGGTCCTGAACATAAAGTAAAATCCCATTTTTTAGGAAGGTCCTGAACATGAAGTAAAATCTCATTTTTCAGGAGGGTCC
>NC_061113.1:260340713-260345832 GCF_002878395.1 Capsicum annuum
TAGAGGGTCCTGAACAGAAAGTAAAATCCCATTTTTCAGAAGGGTCCTGAACATGAAGTAAAATCCCATTTTTCAGGAGGGTCCTGAACATAAAGTAAAATCCCATTTTTTCAAGAGGGTCCTAAACAGAAAGTAAAATACCATTTTTCAAGAGGGTCTTGATAAGAAAGTAAAATCCCATTTTTTAGGAGGGTCCTGAACATAAAGTAAAATCCCATTTTTCAGGAGGGTCTTGAACAGAAAGTAAAATCCCATTTTTCAGGAGGGTCCTGAAAATAAAGTAAAATCCCATTTTTTAGGAGGGTCCTGAACATAAAGTAAAATCTCATGGATGTGCATTTCCAATGGTAGATGAATTAAGTGAAGCGAATTTGCCCCTGTTTCAACAAAGAAAATTTGTCAGTTAAAAACTTAATGGTGGCTTGCAACTTTTGGTTTCTCAGGTATCTGTCCCAGCACTCGTTCCTTTTATCTTTCTTCCAAATCGCTGACACCTGCCCTGTCTTGCCGCATCATTGACCCTAATCCAGATTGAGGGAAATGATTTCTGACTCAAACAACGGGTTTCCATTTTACCATGCCCCTGAGGTGCACTCTTTTCCCAAATCTGAATGTTTCTACGAATCCAATAGTCTGTTGGTTGATAGACTTCCTTTGCTTCGTGTTGAATTACGATCATATTTCTTTCTGTGCTGTTCCTTGGCTTTTTCTCATATAATTGGAAAGACTTGTAGTAAATTTTGAAATTCTTTCTTGCTTGTTTTGACATAGACTTGACTTAAAATGTAAAGAAAATAATGGTGACTTTTATTTTTTGATAAATGACATAAAAGACAAAAAGCATGAATATGTAAATGAAAGAAAAGGGCAATGTTCCAGATTCAAAAAGAAAACTTATCTGAATACGACAACCAACTCCAATGAGTGTGACATGCATTTTGGATTGAGCTGCCTGATCTTTCTATCCAAACTCCCCCTTTGCTGTTTAGTTCGTGCCTTAGCCACTGAGCCGCTTCCTCAAATCCATTGGACTCATACATCACATTCGATTGACGACATCTTAAAAGACTTTCGCCAACAAATCTCTTTCTTCTCACTTTTTACTTTTCTCTTGAACTCTCCATCGCCTTACGGTGCCCGTGAGGGTTTTCACCAATAAGACTCTCTTATTTTTATTTCTCTCCACTCACCATCGCCTTATGGTGCCAGCAAGGGCTTTCACCAATAAGACTCTCTCATTTTCATTTCTCTCAACTCACCATCGCCTTATGATGCCCACGGGGGTTTTCACCAATAAGACTCTCTCATTTTTTATTTCTTTCCTGATTTCTTATGCTAAGGGAGACCAATGGTACTTCACAATGTATCATCATATCCATTGCATGCTTAGCCTTAACCTTATCAAAAATTGATCTGAAGGACTTTCTTTGGTTGTAGCTTGGCTTTTGGTTAAGGTTAAAAAAGATGGTAAGGGGCTCAAATGATACTTGAAGTGGGGGTGGGACTTACAACTTTTGGAATAGACTCAAACAACACATTAAATCATGCCCCAGTTTTGTTGACTGGGTGAATCTTAAATCTTTATTTGGTTGGACCGAGCCCGAAATAGGGCATCCTACGTATCTCACTCCCGAGAGAGGAGAATCAGGTCGGACGTAGTTCCATCGGCTTGTTCTTTGTTTTGATTTGATTTTTCTTTTTTTTCTTTTTTTTTCTTTTTTTTTTTATTTTCGAACTCTTTCTTTTATTCTTATTTTCTTGACATTTATCTTTGACTCTATTTTGATTCCAAAAGAGGGATATGAAAGAAAAATAAAACGAAGCTCAAATGGGTAAACAAAGGATGACACCATGTTTGGATAGAAGAATAAAATACCTTCATCATGCCAATATTCAAAAATGCAAGTACTAAACATGTAATAAAATCAAACAAAGGATCAAATATCATACATAGTATCTTTTGACCGCATCAGCATTGATAGCCATTTCTGTCACTTTGCCTTCAACATCTGTCAAATATAAGGCTCCATTGGGCAACACTTTCTTCACAACGAAGGGACCTTGTCAGTTAGGGGAGAACTTGCCTTTCGCTTCAACCTGGTGAGGAAGGATACGTCTCAATACCAACTGAACGACTTCAAAATTCCTGGGACGGACCTTTTTGTTATACGCTCGAGCCATCCTCCTCTGATACAACTGGCCATGACACACAGACGTTAGCCTTTTTTCCTCAATCAAACTCAAATGTTCCAGTCGGGTTTTTACCCATTCATATCATCGATCTCTGCTTATACAATGACTCGAAGAGAGGGAATTTCAACTTCTGCAGGGATGACCTCTTCTGTCCCATACACCAATAATATGGAGTTGCCCCTATGAAGTGCGAACAGTGGTGCGATAACCTAGCAATTTAAATGGCAACTTTTCATGCCACTGTCTAGATCCTTATACCATCTTTCGCAGTATCTTTTTTATATTCTTATTGGTTGCTTCTACAGCACCATTGGCCTTTGGACGATATAGAGTAGAATTTCGATGCGCGATCTTAAACTGTTGACATACTTCTTGCATCAAATGACTATTGAGATTGGCGGCATTATCTGTAATAATCATCTTAGAAATTCTAAATCTACAAATGATATTGGCATGAACAAAATCTACCACAGCCTTTTTTGTCACTGACTTAAAAGTTACTGCGTCTACCCACTTTGTGAAGTAGCCAATGGCTACCAAAATGAATCTATGCCCATTTGATGCCTTCGGCTCAATCGGTCCAATCACATCCATTCCCCAAGCCACAATCAGCCATGGAGTGGCCATTGCATGCAACTCAACAGGAGGAGAACGTATCAAATCATCGTGTACCTGACATTGATGACACTTCCAAACAAATTGAATAGAATCCCTTTTCATAGTAAGCAAGTAATAACCTGCTCGAAGAATCTTCTTTGACAAAACATGACCGTTCATGTGTGACCTGCATACTCCAGAGTGTATTTCAACCATGATTGCCGAGGCTTCTTTTGCATCTACACACCTTAAAAGTCCCAGATCTGGGGTCATCTTATACAAGATTCCCCCACTTAAGAAAAATCCACTAGCCAAACGCCTAATAGTCCTCTTTTGATCGTTGGTGGCATATGATGGGTATTCTCCTGACTGAATGTACCGCTTGATATCCAAGAACCAGGGTTCTCTATCGAGCTCTTCTTCAACTGCATTACAGTAAGCATGCTGATTACGACTCTGTATATGCACTAGATCGATGTAGGCTTTGTCAGGATGTTGGAGCATTGAAGACAGAGTGGCTAAAGCATCAGCAATTTTATTATGAATCCTTAGAATATGCCTAAATTTTACTAACATAAACCATTGACATAGCTCCGGCAAGCATTGTCGATACGGGATGAGCTTCAAATCTCGCGTCTTCCAATCTCCTTGAATTTGATGGATGAACAAATCTGAATCTCCCAACACCAATAATTCTTGGACTCCCATATCAACAGCTAACCTCAAACCAAGAATGCAGGCTTCATACTCTGGCATATTGTTAGTACAGTAGAATCGAAGTTGTGCTATCATTGGGAAATATTGTCCCGATTCAGAGATAAGAACCGCACCTATTCCGACTCCTTTCATATTGACAGTTCTATCGAAAAATAACCTCCAACCAGGATCAGCATCTATAACTACTTCATCGACACACGACACTTCTTCGTCAGGAAAATATGTCTTTAATGGCTCGTACTCTTCATCGATGGGATTCTCAGCAAGATGATCTACCAAGGTTTGGGCTTTCATGGCAGTTCGATTCACATATACAATGTCGAACTCGGTAAGCAAAATTTGCCACTTTGCCAATCAACCCATCGGCATAGGCTTCTGAAAGATATACTTCAAAGGATCCATGCAGGAGATGAGATAAGTAGTATAGGATGAGAGATAATGCTTCAACTTCTGTGCTACCCAAGTTAGGGCACAACACGTCCTTTCAAGAAGAGTATACCTGGCCTCATATGCGGTGAACTTCTTGCTAAGATAATAAATAGCCTGCTCCTTTTTGCCTGTGACATCATGTTGACCCAGGACACAACCGAAAGAATTGTCCATGACTGATAAATATAACGTTAAAGGCCTACCAGGGTCCGGGGGTACCATCATGAGCGGATTTGAAAAATATCTTTTGATTCGATCGAACGCTTCTTGATATTCTTCAGTCCATTTTAGCGCAACACTCTTTTTCAGCAACTTGAATATCGGCTCACAAGTGATTGTGAGTTGGGCAATAAACCTGCTAATGTAAGTCAGTCTACCAAGCAAACTCATCACCTCCGTTCTATTCTTGGATTGGGGCAAATCCTGAATGACTTTGATTTTTGAGGGATCTAATTCAATTCCTCGATGGCTGACTACAAACCCCAACAACTTTCCAGATGGAACTCCAAATACATATTTTACCGGGTTGAGTTTGAGATTATACCTGCGAAGCCTTTCAAAGAACTTTCTTAAATCTTTAACATGGTCGGCCTGACTTTTTGACTTAATAATCACATCATCCACAAAGACCTCAATCTCCTTATGCATCATATCATGAAACATAGTGGTCATGGCTCTCATGTATGTTGCTCCAGTATTCTTCAAACCAAACGGCATCACTCGATAACAATAAGTCCCCCATGGTGTGATAAAAGACGTTTTCTCGGTGTCATCATCATCCATAATGATTTGGTGATATCCGGCATAGCAGTCCATAAAAGAGACAACCTCATGTTTAGCACAGTTTTCTAACAAAATATGGATGTTGGGCAGTGGAAAATCATCTTTCGGACTTGCTCTGTTCAAATCACGGTAATCAACACACACTCAAATTATGCCATCTTTCTTTGGTACGGGAACAACATTGGATAACCACATGGGATAGCGAGCTACTCGAATTACTTTGGCTTCAAGTTGTTTCATGATTTCCTCTTTAATTTTAATACTTACATCCGTTTTAAACTTCCTCAACTTTTGTTTGACAGGAGGGAACGCGGGATCAGTTGGCAATTTGTGAGCCACTAATTCAGTGCTTAAACCAGGCATATCATCATAAGACCATGGAAAAACATCCTTATAATTA
>NC_061113.1:260345932-260375984 GCF_002878395.1 Capsicum annuum
GAATTATTTTGGCTTCAAGTTGTTTCATGATTTCCTCTTTAATTTTAATACTTACATCCGTTTTAAACTTCCTCAACTTTTGTTTGACAGGAGGGAACGCGGGATCAGTTGGCAATTTGTGAGCCACTAATTCAGTGCTTAAACCAGGCATATCATCATAAGACCATGGAAAAACATCCTTATAATTAATTAATGCTTGAATCATTCCATCTTTTAGCTGTGGCAAAACATATACACTGATTTTAGTTTCCCTAACATCTTCTTGATCCCCTAGATTTATTGGCTCAGTCTCATTCAAATTAGGATTCGGTTTGTCTTCAAACTGTTTCAACTCTTTGCTCATTTCTTCTATTAATTGCACGTCGGCCATACTGGTACCTTCTCCTGCTTCGACCATATAAACTTCAATAAAAAGGTTCTGACAGTCATCAACCAATTCAACTTTAAATTCCACATGCTTCGTGACACCGCTCTTAACAAATGATTCACTGAGTAGTGGTATTGGGCGAGGGAGTGACCATGTTTCATTTTTCCTTCCCTTGGTTTTCTTCAGATCTTCAGCTGTAGGCTTAAATCCCAGACCAAACGTGCCCATGTTCTCACTCGGAAATACGGGATGAACTATACCATGAAGAGACGCTCCCAAACCCATTCCTGGCTCAAATCCGTATTTCCAAAGTTCACTCACCATCATGATAGAAACAGAAGACAATTGTGGTCCCAGTATAGCCTACCATTCAAGGATACGATTCACTGGAACTGTATCAAAAATTTGATAGATGAATGTCTCCTCTACATTATTTGCTTCAATAAGAGACAGGGGAGAATCTTCGTAGGCTGACGAATCTCCTTCACCATGAATAACTACTTCTTGCCTGTTAGTGTTGATGATTTTTGTGAGGTCAAGAAGATGAATTTTTTTTCTCCATTTTTTTTGAGTGTTTTCATGTATCTGTTCCCTTTCCCCCAGATCTGTGTGTGCTATGTAGAGTGAATTGTGAGAGTGGGTGGGGCAGTGGGTACACGCGGGTAGGGGTAAGGGGTAGGGGTAGGGGTAGTGATGTGTTGTCCAAAATTGATAGGAGGAGTGGTTAATTTTGTTACAAAAGAATAATTGGGGATTAGGTTTGTTAGTGGGTTTGTTATTTTTGTATTTTTATGGGATATAATCATACGGGTGAGGGCACGTGGTGAGACAGGGATAAAAACGTGTAACTTGGGTCTTCGGGGGGACAAAATTAGGTGTCTACATCTTGAACCTTTTACTCTCTGTCCTTGTATAAGATATTTTCATCAAATGTCACATCACAGTGTCTTAGGATCTTCTTGTTCCCGAGAACTATCCTCATCAATCTGATTCCCTAATCTGTACAGAATTATTTAAATTCTAACTTGTCATATTCTCTTTCATTATCAGACCTCGGGCATTTGATTTTCAAGCCAGTCTGATTTTCAACTTCAGTTTTCCACCTCTTAAAAGTAGCAAACATATCTGACTTATGTTTCAAGAAGTAAATCCATACCTTCCTGCTGAAATCATCAATGAAGGTGACATAGAATCTGGATCCACCACGTGATGAAATAGGAGATGGTCCCCAAACATCTGTATAAACCATTTTCAGTTGTAACCGTACTTTCTTCGGCTCTCTCGCAGTCTTTGTGAGGCTTACTCATTTCTGTTTACCCATAAAACAACTCTCACAAAGACCCATATCAACAGATTTTATCCCCTTTAAAGCTTATTTTGCAGCCAACATCTTCATTCCTTTGGCAGTCATATATCCAAGTCTGTTGTGCCACAGACATGAACCGAAAGCACCCTCAACAACAGCAGCTATGTTTATACACCTTGCAGTGGTGTACAAGGTTCTAGATTTTGTGCCACGTGCTACAACCATAGCACCCTTCACAATCTTTCACGAATTTTCCCAAACTCTATTGTGTAGCCTGTGCTATCCAACTGACCAACAGAGATTAGATTCTTCTTAAGACCAAGAATATATCTGACATCCTTCACTGTCCACTAATTTTCTGCTGGAGTTTTTATACAGACATCCCTCTTTTCTCCAATCGCCAATAGTTTGTTGTTAACAAGATACACCTTTTCAAAATTTCCAAACTTGAAATTTTGGAACAATTCCTTACTTGGAGATGAATGAAAAGATGCACTAGAATCCAATATCCAGGATTTAACCGAGCTGTCCACACTAAGGATTAAAGCATCCCCAATCTCTTCTTCTACTGAATTAACAGAATTATTATCATCTCCAGATTTTTAATTCTTCTTCTTCTTGGGTTTCTTGCATTCTTTTTGAAAGTGTCATTTCTCTCCATAATTCCAACATGTCATGTTGGATTTTTGTGGAGATTTTCCACGATTCTTCAATTTTGATCTGTCATGTATATTCTGACCCTTCAATTGGTCGCTCCCCCTTAAGTCAACACTGAGAGCACTACCAGATGACTCCCTAATTTCTTATTTGCAAATGCTTTCGCTAAGAACAACATCTCGGATTTCATCAAACTTCAGTTTCTTAGATCCACGAGAACTGCTAATTGTAGCAACAACAGTATCCCAAGACTCCGGTAGAGATGACATCAAAATCAATGCTTTAATTTCATCTTCGAAATTAATATCCACTGAACACAATTGACTAACAATCATATCAAACTGTTTATATGATCAACAACAGATCCACTCTCAGACATCTGTAAATTGAATAATCTACGCATCAAATATACCTTGTTCACCGCAGATGATTTTTCATACATATTTGATAATGCCTTCAATAGATCGGACGTGGTCTTCTCTTTGATGATTTTGAATGCCAGTTTCTCAATAAAGTCAACCAAATTAGCCCTAGAGCTTGTCGATCCTTAAGTTTCCACTTCTTCTCCATCATGGACTCCGACTTCACCCCGGTCAAGGGCTCGTGAAGATTTTTCTAGTACAGATAGTCTTCGATCTGGATCTTCCAGAAACCAAAATCGGATCCATCAAACTTCTCGATTCCAAGCTTCGATCCTTCCATCTTCAGTGATCGTGATAAATCTCCCAAGCTCTGATACCAGTTGTTAGGATCAATTTGCGTGCAAACATACTAGATCTATGGAGAAGATAAAGAAAACTAGAGAGAAAGTTCTTGAGGAGAGAGAGAGATTAGTGAGAATGAATTACGTGGTAACACCCCGTGAGTAAACTCTACGGTGGACGGGATATTTATATTAATGATTCAGAGTATATACAGTTACACAGAGAAATGAGAATAAAAGATTAAGCCATGTGAACATTAATATATAACAGTATGTCACATATTAATTAGGCTCTACAACCTAACATTAAATGACTTGAAGGCTTGTGACTTGAATGACTCAAATTTTATAAAATAACTTCTTTGCCCTATGGCTCCAAAACCGCCCTTCTTTCCCTGCAAAATGCAAAACCACCTTTAAGCTCCAAAATCATTTATTTTTTCCTCCAAAAACAAAATCATTTTGATTTTTATTTTTTATTATTCTTTCATATTTTTTATTATTTTCTATTTCTTATTTTTAACTATTCTTTCATATTTAATCCTTATATTTTTACGTTTTCATTCTACTTTTTTCCTTACTTATTTTATGCTCTCTCATCTAATTTGATATCTTTTAATCATGATTTTTAACTTGTATTATATATATTTTTTCTTCCAATACTTCTATCTTTTTAGTTGTTTTACTATACAGATTTTTTTACTTTTTTATTTTTTATTTTTTTTTAATTTTAAATCCTCCGTATATCTCATCTACAAAATTCCTCCTATAATTTTTTTTTTAAAATAAATTCAATATAACAAAAATTTAACTAAGAGAAACCATGAGTGAAATTTTTGGAATTGAAAATAGTGATAGTTCAGTCGCTAAAATAGTGATAGTTCAATCGCTAAACTTATAATCAACATAAATCCAAATATGATTACTTTTAAAGTTAAATTCATTTTTATTTTGTTTACAAACAAAAGAAAATCGCCTTTAAATAGCAATTCAATTGATAGTTATAAAAGTGATATTTCAACTGTAAATTAATTATCTTGACTCTAAATAACTTGCATGTTGAGTTTATATAGGTTTGACTGAAAATTCAACTGTATGCAAAGATTAAGTAAATAAATAAAAATTATTGAGATCGTCACATAATGTTATTCTAACAAACTGATAAAAAATTTATAATCATTGAATCACAACTTCGAGACTAGAAAGCCGCGATAAGATATAAACTTATTTTAGTTAAATTTTATTTAATATTTTGGAAGTATTTTTATTTTGTTTCACTAAAATTATAAAGTACTTTCATAATTATTTTATCTAAGAAAATTAATTGGCTTGTAAAAATTGAAGCCGGGAGTATTTTATCTAATTATTATTATTATTATTATTATTATTATTACTATTGTCATTATTATTATTCCATATTATTAAAAATAAATTTTAGAAGTGAAATTGAGTTACTAGAAGTCATCACTTGTGTTGGCGAGTCATAAAATTCACAAATTGAGACTTGATTTAATCCTAGTATACACTGAATCAACATTTCTCAAATAGAAGTCGATCATTTATGTTGACTATAGTGACAAATTGGCACATGATTCAATCCTAACATAGATTGAATCAATATTTCCCATTTAGAAGTCAATCTTTTATTTTAACTATAGTCGTGATAGATTGAGACTCGATTTGATCCTAACAGAGATTGAATAAAAAATTTTCAAGTAGAAGTAAACAATTTATGTTGATTATAATCAAGACAAATTGAAATTCAATTCAATCCTAACATAGATTCAATCAACATTATCCAAATAAAAATCAACCATTTATGTTGACTATAGTCGATCAAGATAAATTAAGATACAATCTAATCCTAACATTGATTGGTGCGCTCAAGCTGGTTCGAACACCATGGTTATTAAAAAAAATATCAAAAAGTCAAACATTTATGTTGATTATAATCGTGATAAATTGAAACTCAATTTAATCGTAATATAGATTGAATCAATATTTTTCAATTAGAAGTCAAACATTTACGTTGATTATAATGGTGACAAATCGAGACTTAATTTAATTTTACTAATAATAATAAAGGGCAATAAGCAGGCACGTCTTCAACATGCCCGCTTCAGCTGCTTAAATTGTAATTTTACTATATCATTCTCAATTAACTATATAAGTTATTTAAGTATTAAAAAATTAATTATATTTAATAAAAAGGTAAAATAGAAATAAAATAATAAATTAACTCTTGATGTTTTGTGATACCTTCTTCAGCTGCTTCAATTGTAATTTCATTTATCACCCTAATTAATTATTATAAGTCATCTAAGTATTAAAAAAAAAATAATAATAGTTAATAAAAAAAGATAAATTAGACATAAAATGATAAATTAATTTTTGAAGTTTTAAATTAATTTGATGTCTTATATGAGACTCATTTAAATTTTTTTCATAGTAATTTTGTTATATCACATCTAATTAGTTGTTGTAAGTCATTTAAGACATGTCTTCTTCGCTGTTACAAACGTAATTTTATTGTATCACCCCTAATTAATTTTTATGGTCATCTAGGCATTAAAAAATTAATAATATTTCATAAAAAATACACTCAAAATGATACATCAATATAAATTATTTGGTTGACTATCGAAATTATATTAGTGCCACAAAAATTATAATAGAACAGATGAAGACATAAAATAACATATATTATTTAAAAATGAGAAGACACGTAAACTGGGAAGATAAGAGTATTGATATCTTAATGAAAAATTATGCTTAAAGCACTATAAATCACATAAAAAAATATAAAATATTTGCTTGACTCTCAAAGTTATATCAAGGTCACTTAAATTGAAATGGAAGAAAAAATATTATAAATCATAATAATTAAAAATTTAAATTATTTTAATGATTAATTATGTAAATTATATTTGTGTCACGTAAATTGAGATAAAAAATAATAATATTGTGCCTGTGCTAGCACGGGTCCTTCTATGTCTAGTCTAATATAAATTGCATCAATAATTTTCAAAGAAAAGTCAAACATTTATGTTAACTTTAGTCATGACAAAGTGCGACTCAATTTAAATATAATACAGATTGAATCAACATTCGTCAGTTATAAGTCAACTATTTATGTTGACTATAATTGTGATAAATTGAAGCCCCATTCGATCTTATATTGAATTAGTATATCCCAATTAGAAGTCAACTAATTATGTTGATTATAGTCGTGACAAATTGAAAGCCAATTTAATTCTAACATAAATTAAACCAACATTTCTCAATTAGAAGTTAACTATTGTGATAACTAAAGTCGTGATAATTTGATACTCAATTTATTTTTTATTAATTTACAAGACTTAACTTAGTTGTGGATCTTTTAAAATGTTAAAAATGTGAACCTACACCAAATTAACAATATAAATAGTCATGGTGCTCCACATTATTAGAGTACTTCTCCCTCCTCCCCCCCCCCACCCCCTCTCTTTATATATTACTATATATAATAAGAGGGAGTTAACTCAGACAACAGGTCGATATGTCTGTTTGTGTTGTCTGCTTTAGTTGTTTCAATCATAATTTTACTATATTATTCTTAATTAATTATTATAAGTCATGTATTAAAAAACTAATAATATTTAATTAAAAATAAAATAGATATTTATGACATATCTGCTTTAATCGTAATTTTACTATATCGCCCCTAATTAATTATAAAAGTCATCTAAATATTAAAAATTAATAATATTTAATAGAAAAATAAAATAGAATAAAATGATAAATTAACTCTTGATATTTAAATTAACTTGACGTCTTATATGATATCCACTTACTTTTTTTCACAAGTATCTTTTATAATAATTTTGCTATATCATTTCTAATTAGTTATATAAGTCATTTACGACATGTTTGTTTTGTTGCTTCAATGATTATTTTACTATATCACCCCTAAGTAATTATTATGGTCATTTAAGCATTAAAATATTTAAAATAATTTTTAAAAAAAGATAAAATAGACACAAATGATATGTCAACATAAAAAATTTGATTGACAGTCGAAATTATATTAGTGCACATAAATTGGGATGAAACGGAGGAAGACATAAGAAGAGCCAACTTCAACATGACTACTTCTTGGAATTGAATAAAAAATTGAGGGTATTTTAGCCTTTTTACAAAAAAAAATCTGCTTAAAGAATTTGTCCTTTGTGCTATGTTAGTTATATCTCATTAATAACTTTAAAAAATGTTCACAATCTTCTATTTAATTACAGACCATGCCCTTTAAAAAGTCCACCTTATTCTATTTATTTACAAGTTTGCCCTCCAAGCTACATTTAAGTAGGTGGGTCCCACAATACTTTCCAACTTTCTATAGATTTAATTTAAATTATTTAAATTAAAGTAAATTAATTACAACTAAATATTTAAAGTAAATTAATTTTATTATTTTAATTGACTTTTATATTCAAAATTATTTTTTAAATTATTTATTTTAGTAAATTTAAATTTTAAAATAATTTTTTTCTTATATAGAAATACTATTAATTAAACTTAACTTTAAATTTTTGAAGTACAAAATTAATAAATTTAATTAAATTAAATAAATTACTAATGAATATTTTCTTAAGATTTGTATTAGGTCAATATGTATCAAGTAAAAAAGAAAGAAAGAAAAATATATAATAAAAATTTATTATTGTGAGAGATAAACATAATGCACTATTCAATAATATTTAATAATATCATATTTTGTATATGCAAATTATAGCATTTATTATTTAATTAATATATTACTCCAGTAAGTTATCGATGATTACTATTGGATATTAAAAATTATGTTAATTTTTATAGGAGTAAGATAATCAATCGCTCTAAATTAATTATTATGAGTCATCTAAGTATTAAAAAAAATTAATAATATTTAATAAAAAGATAAAATAGACATAAGTCAAAATTAACTCTTGATATTTTAAATTAAATTGTCTTCCTTCAAACGATAATTTCACTATATATCTCCTTATTATAAGTCATTTATGTATTAGAAAATTAAGAATAACAAAATGATATGTCAACATAGAAAATTTGATTGACTATCAAAATTATATTAGTGTCATATAAATTGGGACGAGACAGAGGAAGATATAAAGCAACATATATTATTTGAAAATGAAATAAAAAGTATTATAAATAACAATAATTAATAAAAGTATTTAAAAAATTGACTGATTGCCAAAATTTTGTCTTAGTCGCATAAATTGGGACGAAGAGAGTATTCATATTTTATTAAAAATTATGTAAAAAAATATTATAAATCACATAATTAGAAATTTTAAAAATATAAAATATTTGGCTGGCTCTCAAAATTATATCATTGTCACTTAAATTAAAATAGAAGAAAAAGTATTATAAATCTCAATAATTAAAAACTTAAATTATTTAATGATTAATTATCTAAATTCTATTTACGTCACATAAATTAAAATAAAAAAATATGTATTGGGCCCATGCTTGTACGGGCTGTGCATATCTAGTTTACTAAAGAACAGTTGAAAATAGGCAAAGTATACAATAAAATTATAAAGTACGAAGATCGCTGAATTATATGATTATTAAACCAAGATCCACGTGGAGGTTCATTCCTTATTAAAAATTATACTAGTCTTCATACCCGCACGATGCCCGGTTGGTGTTAAAAAAATAATTATAAATAGAATTCCAACTCAATTTTTGTTTAATTCAAATTTAAAAGTCATACTAAATAATAAGTAATTAGGATTAAAATTTATTTTTTCAAAATAAATAAATAAAAGATATGATTTGAATGTCATATTTATCATTATATTATACTATAAACATATTATTTTATTTATTGAATTAATTTGTTAAGGATTCAAAAAATAAAATCACATTCTATGTATTAATAATTAACATAGCGGTGCTCGTGTGATTTTGTAGGTTAGTTTTATTTATTCTTCTTTTTGTCTTTTTTGTTTGTTGCAGATTTAAGAATTTTGTAGGTTAGTTTTTATTTAAATTTATTATTTTATTTAAATTTCATTTAAAACTTATTAATTTTAATAAAATTTATTAAAATTTTACTCTCATGTAAATTTTATTAATTTCATTTACAAATTCTCATGTAAATTAAAACTTTAAATTACATATACAGTTAAAATAAAATTAAGGCCTTTTAAAATTTATATTTATTTAAATAATAAATTTATTTTATTAAATTTTAATTTTTCATAATGGCATTTAATAGTTTTTGAAAAGTTATTTTATTTTTTTATAATGGCAGTTAATGCTTTTTAAAAAGTTGTTTTAATTTTAATTTTAAAATTTTTAATACTGTTTTTGTGGTGCTGACACGTGACATTTTTTGCTTCTCTTATGAGATATAGATAGATTTTTTATCAAAAATAAAATGTAACTAGGGAGTTAGGGCCACAGGTGACAAAAGAGTTTTAAAATGAGATATAGGTGACACAAGTCTTAATTATTAGTTGGAGGTGACAATTAATTTATTATGTATTAAGAAAGTTAGAGAAGTTTTAAAATAATCCACAAGTTTTTAATACACTTTGATCCCAATGTATACCTAAAATAACGAAAAATGGAGGGAAAAAAGACGTCTTTCTCTCTCTTCTCATCCATTGTTGTTTTCTCTCGCTTAGCGATTTTTGTTGTTAATTATTTCTGTTTTTGCTGCTTTATTCATCATCTTCTGCTTCATCTTCTTCTTGTCGAGCATTTGTTGTTGTTGTTGTTGTTGTTGGTACAACGCTACTGCTGCGATCTGACCAATTTCTTAGGTTAAATTTTGTTTACTACATCACTTTCTACTTTGGCATTACTTCATAGGTTACTTTGGTAAGTAAAATTATAATTTTTATTCGTATTTGTCATCTGGCTACACTTCTGTTTTTCCAACAATGGATAGAACCCCGATTATGAATCCAGCACAAGTGCCCACAATTTAAACAGATCAATCATCTGGCGCATCAGATAAGTAATCTGTTGCATCATCGTATTATCTGTTACATCAGACGTATTATCTGTTGTATCAGGATATTTATCTGTTGCACCAGACTAATTATCTGTTGCATCAGAATGTTTATCTGTTGCACCAGACTATTTATCTGTTGCAACGAATGATTAATCTGTTTGAAACAACACAAATCAACCCCTGTCACAAACCCAACAGAAAAATCTTGCTATTGCTACTGGATTCTAAATTATTCCTTTTTACATCGAATCATCGAAATATTTGTTAAGAAGATAATAAACAGAATGAAAATTAAATATGGATTAAGACATCAGAGATCAAACATAATTTATTTATTAAATACATATAATAGACTAAAAGAAAAATAATAGTCTAATTATTATTATTATTATTATCAATATCATCATTGCCACCCGACCAATCTTCAATCGAAAGTAGCAACAAGGCCCTCCTCAGCCTGCGTATCTGGCGGAGCATTCTTGATCTAACTCCTGCCAATTCCCATTGCAGATCACGAACTTGATTCCGATGTTCATTCACGGCGTCTTGCAGAAATGCGACGTCCCACACTAGGTCAGCCATAATCTTATCTTCTAGAGTGTAATATGAAAGACGAGATGGAATAAAAAAATAGAGTGTGTATTTGAATGAACGATTGAGTAAGGACGGACCTATTTATAGAGAATTGAATTTGAATGAGAGGCAAAAAGGCACGACTATTCACCTCCATACATTAATTAAATTTTTGATTAAATTAAAAAAATAAATATTGTGATATAAGTCATGACTTTTCAAATTATTATTATTAATTAGTCTTTCGAAGAACCGTTTTATTGAGTTGTGGCAACAGATTCTACATCTGTTGCATCAGATAACACATCTGTGACAACAAATATATTATCTGTTGCAACAAATATAAAATATGTTGCATCAGATAACATATCTATTGCAACATATAATCTAATTGTTCACCTCCATTTATTAATTATATTTTTTATTAATGTGAAAAGTAATGAATTAATTAAATTAAGAAATATTGTGATAAGTCATGGCTTTTCAAATTATTATTATTAATTAGTTCTTTCCAAGAACTGCTTTTATTGAGTTGTGACTCGATATAGGTTGCATCAGATAAATCATCTGTGACAACAGATATATCATCTGTTGCAACCATAGTGAACTTGTTGCATCAGATAATTTAATTGTTGCAACATATAGTCTACTTTTTTTTAAAAAAATAACTATATCATCATATCATTAATCCAAATTTGTGTACTTTTTTATTTTATAAAAAAAAATACCTTTTTAAATTTCTTAATAAAATAATAATTATTTTATGATATAATAAATAATTTAAAAAATAAAAATGGTGAAAAGTCACGATCAGTTATTAAAAATATGGTTATAAATTGTGTTTATTATTTATTTCCTTGTTATTTATTTATGAAACATTTTTCATATTGAATAATCGAAACTCCGAGTCATGTCTTTCTTTTCACCCTCTCAATAACAATAATAGCCCTTTTTTATTAATAACCGCCAGGTGCAACATATGATTGATCTATCGTAGCAGATTAACCTCTAACTGTTGACATAAATTGCTGCTCAATCCCTACCACCAACCGTCGACATTCTGAGAACAAGGAATAAACAGAATGATTATTATTAAATACTAAATAAGAATTAAAAATTCAAAGTCGACAACAAAAAGAAATGAATGTTCATATATTTTTGAATCCCTTTGGTAGATTTGATATACAAAAGGAGGAAAATAATCGCTAAAATAAAAAAAATACCTAATTATTATTACTACTATTATTATTATTGTCAATCAGACATCTTTCATTCATCCGGCAGCCTTGCTCCGAAGTCAGCCAAATATCTCTCTGGAGTTTATTAATCAAACTGCCTTTGAAGTTCACGCAAGGACTCGATATGAATATTCTTGTACGAATCTGGATCATCCATATTTGTAAGGAGGAACCTATTTATAAATTATTGTATCTCAAAAAGAAAACAAAATTGCTTTAAAATAAATCTAACAGATGGGTAATCTGTTACAAAACATATTCTTTCTATTAGATAACTTACAAACAACATACTGGCAATCTTTTTGCAACAGATGTATATATTTGTTTGATTTCTGCAATAGGCTGATCACTGTCATAACAAATGTCTCCAATTGATTAATAATATAAACAGATGTGTCATCTGTTGCAAAAAGCTAGTCATCTATTTATTCTATTTAACCCATAGATGGGCTAGGAAGAATAAGGTGCGTGCAAATAGATCCACTGTCATATGTGTGGAAGTTAAGTATGTATTACTGATAAGGTTACCGGGACAACACACACAAAGTACAATGTTTTTCTGAATGCAATTTTTAACCGATTAGGTACTGATCATTCAAACAAAATTCTGCATTGTACCATTAAGTTTGATGGGTTCAAAATTGATAAGGCTGAGGACCTCATGAAGATGGTGCAGATATCCTGTTATGAATTACTGACGGTTAGTCCTCGTGTTTATGCGTGTCAATTTTTGAGAAGGGATCAATATTTTCCGTCACTGCAAAGAACCAATAGCGATTGAACTTAACTTTAAGTGTGCATTGGACCCTTAGAGGGACCTCGGAGCCTTGCACTACATCAAACAAGAATGGAAAACCAATATAGTTATTGCACTGACCAAAATTTATATGGTTGGGTTGCTCGTTTGGGTTGATGATTATATGCCAGAAGGTGCGGTAAGAGAATGCTTTTGAGGAAAAATGGGTTGTTGATGGAAGACTATATTATCTGAGAGCTAATTGAAGAAGATACACAGGGTAGAAAGTAACTTCTAACGAATCTGATCGATGGAATTATCTTAACAGATGTGAAATCTGAATCAAGTGCAAATATAAAAGTGTATCCAGTAATGTAATTTTGTCTGTTATGTGTCTGAAAGAAAAATAATGCTGATGGAAACTTTTCTAGGGAGCTGCATGGTCGGGATTATAACCTAGGTAGAAAATAGGAGAAGACCAACAAAGCAGCCTCACGGGCATCGAGGGTAGAAATGATGTTCAGCAAGTCTAGAAAACTTACGCCAACAACAATTGCAGTGAAAATAAGGAAACTAAGCGAAAACGGTAATTTCTGAATTTTAAATTTCAGCCCATCTTCTTGTTTGTGTTTCCGAAGGTCCACTGTCGTTGACCTGATTGGAACCACAAACGAGATTGAAAGGAAAAAAGAGTATCATTGCTTCCTTAGCAATATGGTTATAATTGATTGTGTTTTCTTGCCTTGACATGCTTTCAACATTCCTTGGAGAAGATCAGATGCTTGTTATAGTATGTGAGTCCCGATAATTTTCAAGATTGCCTCCAGCTTGTTGATTCTGTATTCAAGCTGGTCGTTACCGTCTTCAAAGTTGGTAAGGAGTTCCTCGTCTCTTGTGAGCTCGATTAGGAACACTACCTTCAAAGTTGTGGAATTCTAGAAGCCCTTCAGAACACTTTCTCTTCAGAAGCTTTAAAAGATACATGGAGGGTCGCTGTGTTTGTTTTAGGTCAAAATATGTTGATGCACGTTGAAGATGTAGTCCCAAAAGTTGAACAACACACTTTTATCTAGCGTTGCTTCATGCATCTTGCTCAACCAATTTGATAAATTAGTAAGCATGGAGTTACGTAGCATGTGATTTAAACCAGCTCTACCAAGCCTATCAAACATTACATAACTCCAAGCTCATTACCCTATCAAAACAATATGCCCGAGTTAGTGTACATAGAAAAAAAACCCAATCTGTCAGCCTTTCTGCTAATCACTCTTCTCCAATATAGATGACAAGATATGTGCTATGCAAAAGTCTACACCATCGCTAAACATGATTGCCTGGGAACATGTCTGGGATGGTGTAGACTTTTGCATAGCAAATATCTTGTCATCTATATTAGAGAAGAGCAATCAGCAGAAAGGCTGAGAGATTGAGATCGTTCGATTTGTGCACTAACTCGGTTATATTTTTTTGATAGAGTAATAAGCTTAGAGTTACGTGACGTTTGATAGGCTTGGTAGAGACGGTTTAGATCACACGCTACGTAACTCTATGCTTACTAATTTATCAAATTAGTTGAGCAAGATTCATGGAGCAACGCTAGATAAAAGTGTGTTGTTCAACTTTTGGGACCACATCTTCAACGTGCATCAACACATTTTGACCTAAAACAAACACAGAGACCGTCCATGTATCCTTTAAGGCTTCTAAAGAAAGTGTTCTAAAGGGCTTCTAGGATGCCACAACTTTGAAGGTAGTGTTTCTGATCGAGCTCACATGAGATGAGAAACTCTTTACCAACTTCGAAGAGGGTAATGATCAGCTTGAATACAGAATCAACAAGCTGGAGGCAAGCTTGAAAATTATCGGAATTCACATACTACAACAAGCATCTGATCTTCTCCAAGGAATGTTGAAAGCATTTCAAGGCAAGAAAAAACAATAAATTATAACCATATTGCTAAGGAAGCAATGATACTCTATTTTTCTTTCTATCTCGTTTGTGATTCCGATCAGGTCAATGACAGTGGACCTGATCGGAAACACAAACAAGAAGGCATGGGATAAAATTTCAAATTCAAAAATTTGTTGTCTTCGCTTAGATTCCTTATTTTAACTGCAGTTGCGGTTGGCATAAGTTTTCTAGACTTGTTGTACATCATTTCTACCCTCGATGCCTGTGAGGCTTCTTTATTGGTCTTCTCCTATTTTCTATCTAGGTGATAATCCCGACCACGCAGCTCCCTAGCAAAGTGTCCATCTGCATTGTTTTTCTTTCAGAGATACAACAGATGAAATTACATTATCGGATACACTTTCATATTTGCACTTGATTTAGATCTCGCATCTGTGAAGATAATTCCACCGACTAGATTTGTTAGAAGTTACTTTCTACCCTGTGTTTCTTCTTCAATTAGCTCTCAGATAATATAGTCTTCCATCAACAACCCATTTTTCCTCAAAAGCATTCTCCTACCGCACCTTCTGGCATATAATCATCAACCCGAACGAGCAACCCAGCCATATAAATTTTGGCCAGGGCAATAAATATATAGGTTTTCTGTTCTTATTAGATGTAGTGCTAAGCTCTGAAGGCCCTCTAAGGGTCTAATGCACCTTAAAAGTTAGTCCAATCGCTATTGAATCTTTTTACAGTGACACAAAAATTAGATCTCTTCAGAATGTTTGACAAATAAACATGAGCAACAATCGACATTAAATATTAAAAGTCTATCAGAACCATATTCATGGTCCCTCATCCTTATCAGTTAGGACCTACCAAACTTAACTGTAAAATTACAGACATCTTGTTTGAACGATCTATGACTAATTAATAAAAACATCACTCACAAAATCAGTGCACTCTATGTGTGTTTCCATGATAACATTATTAGTAATACATACCTCTCACATATGAAGTGGTTCCATCTACAAGCAGCTTATTCTTCTAATCCCATCTTTACTGCAGCCTCTTGAGATAGTCCATCAAAAGTTGATCAACTGTCAGTTCCTTATATCTACAAAGAAGAGGAAAAAAATTGATGTCACAAAAAAACATTGTCCATCTGTTGCATCAGATGTGGAGTCTGTTGCAACAGATGTGGAGTCTGTTGCAATAGATGTGGAGTCTGTTGCAACAGATGTGAAGTCTGATGGAATACATCAAACCAGTCTTTCTGGTGGTTTTATTTGTTCCAACAGTTTCTCCATCTATTGCAACATCAACTACAGCATAAACATCAACAAAAAAGAAACAACATTTGTTCCAACAGCATCATCAACAACAAAGAAGCAACATCCTTTGTGCCAGAACCATCAAAAACACCACAAGTTCAACGCCAACCCCACCAACAACATCAATAACTGCATCAACAATAATGAAAGAAATAAAATACATACAAAAAAATAATACTGCCAACAAGACTTTTAAACTTCTCCCAACAGATGACTTTTTTCTCATATTGTAATAAAATTCTCGAATTATTTATTCAACACTTACAAGTTTCTTAAATTTTTTTTAATAAATATGATATGGGTAAATAGTAATTAAATTAAAAAATGGATGTAAATAACATGCAAAGAAGAAGACGACAATGAAAGAGCAATAATGAACCATACCTTAATATCAAAAAGGGGATCAGAACAGAAATTTAAGTCGAGGAAAGATATGGATAGGTTTAGATCTGAAAAGATCTTTATGAGAACAGAAGAGAAAAGAGAGAAAAAAGGTTGTGACCCCAAAGAGGAGAGAAAAAAAATAAGAGTTGAATAAAATAAACTTCAGCTGAAGGAACAGATAAGATAATTTTTGTAGATGTATTATGTACGTAGACGTGGTTGTTTTCAATATTCATTAATTAATATTCATTAATTTCATTAATAATTTGAGGGGCACGAGAAAGATTAATACTACTGACATTGAAAAGACAAGACAAGACTGCTCAATGAACTCACTTTTGAGATATCCAAGAAACATTTTTTACCGTCTTTAGTAGTAAGTACTACTACTTGATATTATCTACTTGGACCAGAAGCTTCTTGCTTTAAAATTAAAAGAGATAAAAAGATTTTCAAACAGATATGTCATTTGTTGCAACATATATAAATATCTGTTTAGAAATCCGAACAACTCAGTCATCTGTTACAACAGATATAAATATCTATTTAAAAATCCCAGAAGCTCAGTCATCTGTGACAACAGATGAAAATATTCATTTGATAATTGATAAAATCAGATATGTCAACTATTACAACAGATATAAATATTTTTTTGAAAATTTCCAACAGCTCAGTCATCTATCACAATAGATGCAAATATCTATTTAATAATTAAATCAGATATGTCATCTATTGCAACATATATGTACCTGTTTAAAAATTTTCAACAGCTTAGTCGTTTGTTGTAACAGATTTCATAGCAATTGATTTAGGTGGAACTAGGGATGAATGAATGAGCTCACAGGGTCAACTACAAATCCAATCGAGTCTTTGTAATTGCATGGCATTGGTATTGCGTTCATACCGACCCGAGTCATCATCGATAACTCTGAGTTAAAATGAGTTCTCATAAACTCAATTTTAGGATAGTGATAGTACCTAAGTTGATTTAGGTAGAACTAGGGATGAATGAGTAAGCTCGTAGGGTCAACTACAAATCCAATTGAGTCTTTACAATTGCATGACGCTGGTATTGCATTCATCCTGACTTGAGTCATCGATCGATCACTCTTAATTGAAATGAGTTCTTATCAACTTAATGTTAGGATAGTGATAGTAACTAAGTTGATTTAGGTGGAACTAGATATAAATGACTGAGCTCGCAGGGTCAACTATAAATCCAATATAGTCTTTGTAATTGCATGGCATTGGTATTGCATTTATCCCGACCCGAGTCGTCGATCGATCACTCTAAGTTGAAATGAGTTCTCATCAACTCAATGTTAGGATAGTGATAGTACCTAAGTTGATTTAGGTGGAACTAGGGATGAATGAGTGATCTCGAAGGGTCAACCACAAATCTAATGGAGTCTTTGCAATTGCATGGCATTGGTATTGCGTTCATCCCGACCCGAGTCATCGATCGATCACTCTGAGTTTAAATGAGTTCTCATCAACTCAATGTTAGGATAGTGATAGTACCTAATTTGATTTAGGTATAACTAGGGATAAATGAGTGAGCTCGCAGGGTCAACTATAAATCCAATCGCGTCTTTGCAATTGCATGGCATTGGTATTATGTTTATCCTAACCCGAGTCGTCGATCGATCACTCTGAGTTAAAATGAGTTCTCATCAACTCAGTGTTAGGATAGTGATAGTACGTAAGTTGATTTAGGTGGAACTAGGAATAAATGAATGAGCTCGCAGGGTCAACTACAAATCCAATCAAGTCTTTACAATTGGATGGCATTGGTATTGCGTTCATCTCTACCCGAGTTATCGATCGATTACTCTGAGTTGAAATAAGTTCTCATCAACTCAATGTTAGTATAGTGATAGTACCTAAGTTGATTTAGGTGGAACTAGGGATGAATGAATGAGCATGCAGGGTCAACTATAAATTCAATCGAGTCTTTGCAATTGTATGGCGCTGGTATTGCGTTGATCCCGACCCGAGTCGTCGATCGATCACTCTGAGTAGAAATGAGTTCTCATCAACTCAATGTTTTAAAAACTATATCTTTTAAAATTAATTAAGATCAATTCTGACCAAATTAGCAATTTTAAAACTTGTCATTCTTTTCCAAAATTACAAATCAACCCATGCAAATCATCCATTTGCATGAAAAACTTTTCATTTCAAATCTTAAGTTCTCGCTCTTCTCTCTCTCTCAGGGTGTCTTCTCCCTCTCAATAAGACAAACAACAACTACTCAACATATTGCTCAACCCTTTAAAATAGGTCAATTTTCTTCCCATTTACGACTACATATAGTTATTTTTTTCGACTTCATTCCCGCTTGTATCCATTATTTTCTCTATCTTCGCATGTAACAGAGTTCGAGAAGAGTTCTACATTTGTTCTTTATTCTAAAAAATAAGGTTTTTAGTTAATGATAAAAAAAGAAGACTTTTAGTTATATTATCTTCAAGAATGGGTTAACGATTTTGAGTTTTGATGCAAAAAAAGTAGGAAGCACCTGAGAAAACCCTAATTTTTCTCTCAGTGTTTTATTGACTGTCGTGGTATTATTGAATGGTGTTTGTGGTGTTGTTGGTAGCTGTTGTTGGTGGTGTTGGTATTTGTGTTTTTTAGTGGTGATGTCGGTGGTCTTGGTGTTGGTATTGGTGGCATTAGTGGTGGTCTTGGTGGCATTGGTTGTGGTGGTGGTGGTCCATCTGTTGCAATGGGTGGAAGATCTGTTTGGAGATATTAAATAGTTCTTCAAACAAATTTCCCATTTGTTCCAACTGATGGGTTATTCGTTGGAGTATTTTCTTGTAATGCGGCAGAGAATAATTTATTAAAATTTCTCCACCTGTTGCAATAGGTGGAATATCTGTGGACAGATATTAAATAGCTCTTCAAATAGATTCGGGTTCCCCATCTGTTCCAACTGATGGGTTGTCCGTTGGAGTATTTTTTTTGGTTATGTGGTAAGAAAAATTTATTAAAATTTGTCTCACCTTTTTTAAAAAAATTATGCAGACATCAAATGCAATGTATTTTTTGTTTTTGTTTTGTTTGTAGTTAAAAGATGTCTCCAAAAAGAAAAGAAATAGAAAGTGGACAAAGTGGATCAACTTTCGATCACCAAACAAAAAAGGCTAGAGTACAGATAGATTCGGAGGAACTTTTAGAAGAATCTCAGTCAGGGCAAAATGAAGGTGAGGAAAGTGATAACTCCTTCTCACCAATGGGGCGTGAAATAATATCGAAATTCCAACATGATTTTGTCAAAACCATTAGTATTGACAAGTTTCGAGTTGCGATGCCGATGGATAACCCTAATGCAGTATTTGGTGATCTTGTACTTAAATGTCAGTTGGGGAAACCTTTTGACGAACTTAGGAGTATTATGAAGAAGGAAAACATAGATAGACTTTTTAAGAAGAGCTGCTTTGCATACTTTCTTGAGCTGTCTAGGCCCTGCCCTCTATGGTATACGGCCTTCTCAAGCGTAGGATCATGTATGTGGGGGATGATGGAGGTCTGAAGGAGGGCAGAAATAAGATAGATAAAGTCTAGATCAACTACTGTGGCATGCCAGTGTGTTTTGGATTGAAAGAGTTTGCCATTTTGACGGACTTGAGATGCGATCGTCCAGAAGAACTTGCCATCAAGAAAACGCCCCATAAAGGGTCCAACAAATGCAAGGTAAAAAAAGATGGGTTGTTGGAAATTGTTGGACCTAGCTACAAAGTGAAGGATTTGATAGTGGATCTCAAGAATAAAGACATACCAAAGCACTACAGGGAGAAATTATGCTTAGTTTGGTTTGTCCATTCCATTTTATTGGCAAGAGACGTCAAGAAAGTCATAGAATGTGATTTGTTGGCACTTGCTGATGATTTTAGGAGATTCAACGACTATCCGGGGGCTACAAAAGCTACTACTTGACTGTCAAATATTTACTGAAAGAGCTAAAGCCAAAGACGACCACATTATACGGATTTCCTTGGCCTTTCATGGTAAAATTGATCACTATTTTTAATCATTCATTAATTTATATTGAATATACTTGTGACTTTTTTTTTGCTTACTTCTTGTTTACAATTTTTAGTCTTAGGCATGTAAAGCCATTCCTCCCATCCGAAAGCATTTCACGGATTATCCAAATAAGGTTTCTCATCTAAGAATCCTTAGGTGGTTGGCTGCAGTAGAGAGAAGCAAAAAAATATTAACGAGGATGATCTCTTTAATCCTCCGGATGATGCAGTACGTCTTCTTTTAACTAACATAATTTGCCTTAAAGAAAGATATTGAAACAGATGTTCCATCTGTTGTAAGTGATTACCCGTCAACTGCAACTGGTGCAATGGCTAATCTGTTGCTACAAACGATCCATATTTCGCAACAGATTAACCATATATTGCTCTGTTCTCTGAACCCTACTCAACAGATTACCCATCTACTATAAATTATGCAACAAATGGGTATTTTGATGCAATATATTATCAATCTGTTTCAACATACAGATCAGTTGTTGCGGTAGCTAGATCGTCTGTTGTATAAGTTGGTTGTGTTAACATAACCCGAGCCCCATGTAACCCAACTGACTGCAAATTATTATTATATGATTTAAATTCCTCCTGTCATTTTTTATAGGTTAT
Source organism: Capsicum annuum (assembly GCF_002878395.1). NCBI lineage: Eukaryota > Viridiplantae > Streptophyta > Magnoliopsida > Solanales > Solanaceae > Capsicum > Capsicum annuum. The sequence continues at coordinate 260,366,792 of NC_061113.1, forward strand.
ACATCCTTGGATCGTGCCTACCATTGATGAGCTGGGGATGACTTTTTTTCTTACTCTGGGTCTTGTAGATACAAAAGAAGACCCAACGGTGGAGTTAATAAAGAAGGAATTGGATGGAGCAACATCCATAAGAAGAGCGGTTAGGCAAGGTCAGTCTAATGGTGAAGCTCTTCATGACCTAACTCAAACTGCAACAGATTCGGGTATTTTTTCTAAGGGTGTTACTAGTGGAGTTGTTTGTGATGGTGGCAGCCATCCTGCTTCTGCTACTGCTGCCAGTCGTGATTATGAGCATGTTGGTGCTCAGCAAAAAATAAATATATTTGAAAACACCCCTTGTAAAGGTCCTCCCTCTCACCCCTACACCGGTCTCTCCCACCCTTACAGTGGTCCTTCTCACCTCTCCTCACACTCATGTTTTCATTACAAATGGAAAGTGTGGAAGGACAGAAAGGATAAACTCCTTGACAAGCTAGAGGCTATTATTGAAGCTGCCGAAGAGTTGAAATCCAGGAGGAGTGTCATACCATCCAACGAAGTAAGGGAGCTATGCACTCCTACAGTAGAGGTTAGGAGGAAAAGAATAAAAATTAGACAAATTCTCTCCATTCTGAAATCAGTGAAAAATGCAACTCCCCCCGCTCCAACAGTTGTTGAAGTTCAGGGGCCACCGAAGAGGGTGGATATATTTGCGGTGCTTGGTAAGGAGAATAAGAAGGAATTGGAAGAATTAATCAAGATAAAGGTTCAATAAGAATACACCATGCATTTATTTGCCGCCAAAGACTTCTCGAATATGACAAATATGTGCGTGTGGTACGAGGACAAGGTATGTTTACTTTTGCTAACCTACCCTTCCAATCTATTCCATGAAGAAGAATCTACGCAGCCGATGTGCAATTTGTTGCAACAGATTGGTAGTCTGTTGCAACATAATACACATCTGTTGTATAAGTTGCATTGGCTGGGTAATATGTGAACTGATTCAAAGAACCCTTTGCATCGGATTCTTTACACTATGTTTTTATTCTTTACAGTTACTAAACTATTTAAAATCTTTTTATACCATAGTATGTTGATGAAATTCTCTGCCTCATAAGGGGCAGGAAATTAGCATACTTAGATGCTTATGATGCTGCAGATAGGATAATGGACCTTAACTTCTACAATAATTTTAAAGATAGGTATGCTGATCTTCGTAATCTAGCTGATTTTGGTGTCTTGGGATTTGATCAGTTAGTTTCTACGTTCTAATAAGATGAAAAAATGATTAAATATATTAGAGGAAAGAGGCCATATCCACATAACAAGAGCTAGACCAAGGCAAAGAAAATCCTCATAATCATGAATGTGGATGTCACCCATTTTCTCACTGTTGAGATACTACTATATGAGGGAAAGATTAAGGTTTATGACTGCAACTTACCTGTGTTCAGCGAGAAGATGTTTTTAACTCACATACAGCCACTCTTGAAGTTGTTGCCCAAGTTATTGACGCAGAGTAAGTTGATGGATCATTTGCCGGCTAAAGTCTTGACGAAGGAATCATGGGTTTTTAAAGGTCAAAATAAGAACATTCAGCTCCCAAAAAATACAACTGGTTCAGCGTGCGGGCCATACTCGCTTGCATACATGGAGTGTTTGCTGACCGACACATAAATGATCGGTGTGTGCGGCACTGTTGTGGGAAAGATGCAATGGGTATGGGCATATAGGGTACTAACTAAATGGTTGGATCCCGTGTATAAAAAAGAACATGTACAAATACAGATACAAACACGATAACAAATTTTCATTTCAAGCCAATTCACTATATATATAGGGGCAGTAATTTTTATGTCTGGCAAAGTCAAATTTTTATAATGCAACAGATTTTATATCTTTCATAATAGATATAGTACCTGTTGTGACAGATTGATTATCTATTGGAACAGGTTGGTTATCTGTTGCGTTATGCAAATATTCCCCGTCTGTCTGTCGCAACAGATTACCGATCTGTTGCAATATATAACTTATCTGGTGCAACTAATCGGTAATCTATTGGAGCAAATCAAAAAAGTAGGAAGACCTGTTATTTAATTTCTAGTAGATGACCTATGTGTTGCATCTCATGTTGCAGCATATGTCTAAATCTGTCTGATAAGATATGTCGTCTGTTGCAGCAGATGTATTATCTGTTACGATATTTGAATCTGGTACTCCATTTCAATTAACATGTTCAAAACTCAGAATTAATTATATTCATAGGCATAATAAAATAAATTAAAGCCTTCAGAAATTACATGAAATAAAATAACTCAACAAATAAATGAAATGTAGAAACAATTATTATGAGTACAAACGATCTACTCTACAAATAAATCAAGAAGTTAAACCAAGGAGGATAGGTTATTACATTGACGGACTCGAGATATAAAGATCTAATCAATATGGACAATTTGTTCTTCATCCAGTGCTATGGAATTAGGCTTTGGTCGTCGTGGATTTTAACGTCGATTGCGTACGGCTTCTAAGCTTTCGCTTCTCCATATTTCCATAAAAGAGCAGCATATCTTTTGTGGAGTAATCCGGAATCAAGTCCATCATTTGGTTCTTGTAATCCATCGCCCAAATACTCGGCATAGATGGCAACAAAAGGACCGCAATCCCTGTATTATAAAAAATAGATAATCCATATCTAGCAGTTCATGCAAGCGTTGTGAAATTTGTGAAATAAAACTAAATCATGACACTTAAACTTACAGGCTACCAATGGTTTATTGAGCAATTTCGTCAACATATTGTACATCAAATAGATTAGATATTTTATCCCGGTATGCTTCAATCATTGACCAATCAGTACAAAAATTTTGATCCAAAAATCCACTCATATCAAGGTAAGTAGGCAATATTTTGGCCAATTTTTGTATCTCAGACGACGGTCCTAAACATCTTCTTTCCGACATCGAGTCATAAACTCGAATGCGCCTCTCTTTTAGAACGACGACAACCAACACCCAATGGAATTCATCACCACAATTGATTGGGATGTATACTTCATCGACCAAATGCTAAGATAAGCCAGCCGGAATGCTAAAACCTTTGATGATATTGATTAAGCATTCCTCATTTTGGGAAACTTCTGGCTACTATTGACAATACCTATCGTAGGCTTTATTTATGTAAACTTTGTATAAATGATTTTTTGTTGTGTATTTGTATTGTTCTTGTGTTTGCAACTTGGCCTTCTTTCGGAGGTACTAAAAAATGACATCGATGTGTTGCATATATTATCAAACATTTCGGATTACATGATAAAAAAATCAATATGCAGATGCAATTAAATAAAGTATTAATTAATAGTAATATGTATGGCCTTTAAACCTCATTATTCCAACAAGTTTGGGGTTGTGCCATCAAATAGAACCAATTCTTCATTCCGGGATGTGCAACAACAAAGTCAAACATATCAAAACCAGGACACGATTCGTTCACTTTGTAGAGCTCGTCATTTTGTTTTCTACATGATTTATATGTGTTAATGTCAGGTTCTTACAACAAGAATTGTATAAACCAATATCCATAAAATTGATTTATGTACCTGCCGGCATGATGCTTTAACAACAATCGGTAATTCATTCTGAATAGTCGTTGATCAACTGTATTAGTATTTTTAGAGCCTCTTTCGAGATGTTGAACCCTTCAAACGGGTAATTCTTCCATTCTCCCAAACTGATAGGCTCTACTTTTTGTTCATCTTTGGAAGCAGTTGATGGATTATCAACTGTCATATTATGCTCTTCGGCAGTAGCTGTGACATCCACCTGAAAAGCCAGAATTATCAATGGTAAGTAAAGATATACAACAGATTTTTCATCTGTTGTAACAGATAATTCTTATATTGCATCAGATGGATTATCTGTTGGGGCAAATTCGAATAGGTAAATCAGAGCAGTATGATAATTTTGAACAGATAACCCATCTGTTGCAACATAAGACTCATCTATTGAAATAGATAACGAATATGATGCAACAGGTTAGACAATAGTTGTGACAGATGTATACATCTGTTTGATAATTTTCAGCAGTGTATCATCTATTGAAATAGATATGTGTTTGTTTGTTTTTTGGAATAGATGTGTACATTCACCTTCTTCAGCTCATGCTGCTCTTCTGTGGCCCTTGCACACTGAACACCGGTGCAAGACAAAGACAGAGGCGTTGCAATCTTGCTTTTTTTATGATTGATGATGTTTTAGAAGTGTCTTTCCTTCTCCTCTTAGCCGGTTTGATCTGTAGTGGAGTGTCTGGATATGAAATCCTCTTTGATGGAATGATACCCCTCTTAGATGTCATTTTCTTTACAGAAGCAGTCAGTGCATTAATAGCATTAATCACTTCATCGTGTTTCTCCTTGCAATCTTGGCATTTACATGAAGAACATTCGCTAGATGCGGCAAAATCTGAAGAAAACTCTGTACAACCATTATGAACATAATCATAATGGCTTGTTATTTCAAAAAATGTAAGAGGAGCATCATTAGCCCCACCCTCCAAAATTATTTTTCTTGTGATGGTTGTTGCTCTAAATAATTCCATTTTTATTCTATCACTGACCTTAGGGTTCGATAAAGTTTGCACAGATCGTAAAGTAAGAAAAAATAGCATCTTCAATTCTTAATTGGTCGGAACAAGCCACGGATGGACAATCTAAAATAAATCGGTACATATATTAAGAATGATGCTGAAATCATTTAATCATTAATTAAAACAAAAACTTGATTAGAATTGGACTTACTGCTCCTTGGGGGGATTGAAAAGATCAAGAAATTTTACATTTTTATCGATTTTGGCAGACAACCATCTCAGAATTCTTGGACATGAAACTTCGTCCTGGTACTTCACTTGTTGTCTCAAATAAGGAATGGCTTCAAATGCCCAAGCCTATAATATAACGCCAATAAATTAAAAGCATTATTGAATAAAAAAATGATGAATCATATCATGATAAAAGAAATATTTACCATAGGTCCATGGAAAACCATATAAGTTGACTATTTTTGGAGTTAACGGAGTTAACAAATATTCGACAGTCATTTTGAAGCTTTAATAACCCCAAGGATAGCTGTTAAATGCCTCAAGATCTTTGGAGAGATTTATTAAACCAAGGCTTATATTGTTGCTAATGTCTCTCGCCCAAAGAACATTATGTGCAAACCAAACCAAGTACAATGATTGCTTGTGCTTCTTTGAAAGTCCTTTACCTTTCAACGCTTCAATCAAATTTTTGTTTTTGAAGCTTGGACCAATAATGAACACCAGGTCATCACGATCACTCGACTTGCCTTTTCCCTTTTTGGGTGTGCGGGGGTGCTTTTTTTTGGGTCAGACTAGGTATAACTTGAGAAGGAGAAGGAAGATAATATTTTAGTCTGGTAAATATGGCAAACTCCTCCCAACCAAAACAAATAGGCATGCCACAGTAATTTATCCACACCTCATCTCTCTTATCTTTGTTTTCATACATAAACCTGCGCTTGAAAAAATCATATACCATTTTCATCTGGAAACGAGCATTGTTATCCTCTGGCAAATCAAGATATTTCCCAAAACAGCTTTCCTTGAAATGAAAATCCAATTTTTATTCTCGAAGTATTTTTCTGAAGGCGTCGAAAGATTTTTCCATGACTGACTTAACCACGAGATCACCCGTTAAAGCTGTGGCACCATCGCACTGCATTCTCATAGGGTAATGATCAATGCTGAAGTTTTTGACCAACTCTTCGACGAAAGGGCTATTAGCATTTGGATCATCTATTTTGAAAGATTTCTCCTCCCCGTGTTCATTATCTTCTGGTCCTGATTGAGATAACGCTTGTAAAGCAAGCTCATAGAGTGGTGGATGTAGCCGAGCTGCTGCACTTATTCCTTTACTTAGACTTGATTCGATTTCTTTTATTTTTGGAGCCATGTTATCTTAAATTAATAGAAACATAACATAGATTATATTGATTAATGCATAACAGTAATATAACAGTTCCAACAGACAACTAATCTATTGCACCAGGTATGTTATCTGTTACAACGTATAACCAACCTTTTGCAACGGATGAGTAATACCTGGGAACCATAAAAATAGCATTATCTATTGCACCTGATGTTTTATTTGATGCAACACATAACTGAACCATTGCAACGGATGAATAATCTGTTGAAAATAATAAAAACAGATCACTAATCAATTACACCAGGTATTTTATCTGTTACAATATATAACCGACCTGTTGCAACAGATGAGTAAACTATTGGAAAGAATAAAAAAGGATCACTAATCTGTTACACCAGGTATGTTATATGTTGCAATAAATAACCGACCTGTATGAGTAAATCGTTGGAAAGAATAAAAATAGTCCTAATCTGTTGTAAAATAGAGTAAACCATTGGAAAGAATATAAACAGATCACTAATCAATTATCTGTTGGATCAATATTGTTTAGATTTCTTCTAAATAGAAGAGTCGTCTGTTGCAACAGATGAATGATCTGTTAGATTGTTCACCTGTTACATCAGATTTTCATAGTTGCATCAGATTTTTAATCTGTTGCATCAAATTTTAAAATGAAGAGTAAACCGTTGGAAAGAATAAAAACAGATCACTAATTAGTTATATGTTGGATCAATATTGTTTAGATTTCTTCCAAATAGAAGAGTCGTCTGTCGCAACAGATGAATGATCTATTAGATTATTCACCTGTTGCATCAGATTTTCATAGTTACATCAGATTTTTAATCTGTTACATCAGATTTTCATCTGTTGCATCATATGTTTTATCTATTACATCAAATGTTTCACCTGTTGCAATACCATTTCTAGCAAGACAAATAACAAATTAACCCAGCAACACCAACATGTCACACACACACATACACACTAAGAACATTAACTGTGATAAAAAATCACCAACAAATTTGAATGAACAGTACGACAACGAGAAGAAGAAATGCAGAAATGCCAAAAGTTAAGATTTTATTCAGTCCACATTTTAATACTAGAAGATTAGTTGGCTCAAGTTTCTCTGTTTCTTCATAATTTTTTACCTATGAAAAAGGAAATGGGAGGGTGAAAAACTCAAATTTGTTGTCGCCGGAGAAGTATTCATGTCGATTGATGGTTGAAAGTCGAAAAAAAACTCTCCCGACTATTTGTCACCAAAGGTTGAAGGGAGAAATTTTGCAGAACTGTTGGTTGGGAGAAGCTAGAGAGAGAAAGTGGTTGATTAGGATTGAAGAGGGGTATGGGTTGGGCTCATTTGTATTTTTGAAAAGATTAGAAAGTTTTAAAAATATTAATCAAGTCCACAATTAACTTAATCAAGTTTTCTAACGATGTTTGACCCTATTTGTTGCTTAATGTCATCAATCCTTCATTCAAGACTTAAAAGACACCTTTCCTTCAATTTTCTCATGTAACTAGTAATCAACATATGTATGAACACCAAAGATTACTTTATTTAAACACATTGGGAGATCAAAAACATTTAACTAGAATTATTTCATTTCCAATTAGAAACAGCAAATTAAAAGGATAAAAGGATTGACATTGAAATTGTAACGCTGAAAAAGTCCTCCCCAAAATATCCGAATATTTCATTTTTTTTTAAAAAATAAATTTGTTAAGAAGGATGACAACTTTCACTTGAATTTAGATACACCAAAACAATTTTTGGTTTGAAATCTTTGAAAAAATTTTCAGGACCTCATTTTTTCAGTTTGTCAAACAAAAAAAAAGATTTTTTTTCTTTTAAATGAAAAATAATTTGAAAGAAATTCTAAATACTTTATGAAAACATACTCCAAGACAGAAATTCAAAGAGAAATTTTCCATACAAATCAAGGAAAAAAAATAATTTCTTTTCTTTAAAATGAAAAAATAATTTGGAAGAAATTCTAAATGCTTTATGAAAACATACTCCAAAATAGAAATTCAAAGAGAAATTTTCCATACAAATCAAGGAGTTTAGATGAGATAAAACAAATTTGATTGAAGCTAGAGCATGATGAATAATAATCCGTTTTATCAGGCTCATAAAAATACTAATGATTTGAATATGGTATTTAAGAGATTTATTATTCGGGTCAATTAGGATCCGAGTTAGGATCCGAATAAAATGAGGAAAAAGGAAATGGCGTTTATGAAATTGGATTAAGGATGTATATGAGGATTAGGCTTAAATTTTGGTGGATTAAGAGTAAGAAGATTAAGCCTATGATTAAGTGTGATTTGAAGGTGAGAGATTTCAGTTCAATTCTAGAATTGAGAATTTTTTTTGTACGGAACTTTCTTCGTAATAATAATAGATTAAGTAAGGGAAGAGGAAAGGACTAAGGGGAGGGAGAAAGTGGGAGACAAAAAAAAAAGATAATGTTAGAAGTTTGGTAGTGGTTTTGTTAAAATCGGGTAGTTTTCAATTAGGAGAGGTTATTTTGGGTATGAAAAAAAAGTGAAAAGTCAATATCACCCTCCATTGTCACTTTAATTACGAAATTACTGATGAAAAAGTATAATTCGAGTCATTCGAGGTAAAAGTCCTTAAGTGTTGATGTACTGACAGATTGACTCATAAAATTTTTGTCAAAATACTTTTTAATACTTCTTTTTTGTTTTATATGTTATGTATAATCTTTATAAAAGGTTTTATCAAGTATTTAACAAATTCAAAAGAAGCAAAGAAATAAATTAAATTTACTAAGATCTGAGTGGATTGGATTATTACTCATTTGTTACTCTTATTATATGCGTCAAATGATGGTCAAGTTGACTTGCTTAAAAATAAATTGTATATAACTGCTTAAAAATTATTCGAACCGAAACAAAATGGGTTAACAAATGAGTAATAGCCCAATCCACTCATATCTTTGTAAAATTAATTTATTACTTTGCTTCTTTTTAATTTGTTAAATACTTGATAAAATCTTTTTATAAAGATTATTTATAACATATAAAACAAAAAAATATTAAAAAATATTTTGATAAAAATATTTATGAGTCAATCTGTCCGTACATCAATCCATATTTTAAATTGGGTGAATTAGACAAGTCAAAATGAATTAAATTATTGACCTTGACAAAGGTAAATGATTGGCCAATCATTTCTTTGTGGACTAACTTTGCCATATATATATATATATATATATATATATATATATATATATA
>NC_061113.1:260376084-260390231 GCF_002878395.1 Capsicum annuum
ATATATATATATATATATATATATATATATATATATATGCTGCTTTAGAAGTATAGTTTGTGGAGATTTAGAAGTATGCTGATGTGACATTATTCTAAGGCCTCCATTTCTATTTATCTTTTTTCTCATAATTTTGGCCTTTTCTTTGTATTTTCATGTTTAACTTATTCTTAAAAGAAAAAATTACAAAAACTAGCATCTTTAAGACTATAATTACAATAAATAATAATACTTTTCCAAAATTACAACTTATAGCAAAAGTAGCAATATTTTATCACTTTTTAGAAAGGAGCGTATATTTCTCCCATCAGTTTATCTTTTCCCTTTTTTCACGCAATATTCACTTCTCTCTCTCCAATTAACCACATCTTCTATTTTTTTTTTTTCAATTTTCGCTTTTATCACTCATCTTTTCATATAATTTATATTTTTTATTTTTTCATATTGCTTTCTTCTTTGACTTTTTGTTTTGATGTTTTGTGATTTTTTTGGTGTTTTTCCAGTCAAGGAATACCGTTTTCGGTTGATACAAGATCGACAAGGAAGACAATAACACACACCAAAATAGTCCATGATTTGAAGAACCGAGGACCCCTTTTGGTGATCCCTCTCGGATTCACTATACAATAACAATACAAGCATGATAACAACAAGATTCTAAGGTGTTCAACACCTATAATCAGCGAGCCGCAAACTAAGATTACAACACAATAACAAGAAAAAAAATGACATAACAAGGTCTCGGGTTTGGACACCCAAAACTGAGAATGAACACAACAACAATAATAAGATAGAATGACAGATAACTTGACACACAATGCACAAACACTATGAATCAAAGTGTATATTGAACACTAAGACCCAAGAATTCATACAAATAACATCAAGTTCTTACGGTGACCTCAAGGGAACGGAATCCCCAAGCAACCAATGTTTCAAAATAAGCAACCAACACAAGTGATTCCACACTTGTCACAAGTGATATCCACATTTGTATGAACACTCTCAAAGAGCTCTCAAAATATCATCAAAATTATGAGAAACTGACCTAATATGTTCTATTTATAGCCTAGGTTACAACTTATTACAAAATAACTAAAATGCCCTTAATGAGCCAACACTCCAAAGCTTGTTCCATTAGTTCTCCAGTCACCCGAGCATGAGTTCTTTACGTATTGATCTACAATCATGATCGTACTCGTATCATCCCCCCTTCTTGAAAAAGGATTCGACCTCGAATTCGAACCTTGAAAACAATAGAGGAGACAAAAGAACACATATTCCTCATGAAATGAGGATTAAAGTTAGCATAATCAATAAAAAAATATCAAACCACGAGTGTACATTCTACACATGCCATGGGAACTTAGAGAATAAGATACCCTTCTAAGCACCAAAAGAAATACTTCTCTATCCATCTAAGCGTGACAAAAAACAAGACAAAAAGAAAAGTATACTTCCTTGGAGCAAGGACCATAGTGTACTCTCGGGTTCTTCATCATCAAGAGGTCAAAGTGGAATCAAGACCTCACTTTCTCCGGGACAAGCATCATCATGAGGTGTTCTCCTCATCAATCCTCAAGGCACATTAACTTTTCCTTCTTCCACCACCCTCTCGGGTTCACCATCATATCCATCATCATCTTGAGGGGTTCCTTAAATAACATCATTTTTGGTTACTTTATCCCCAATAAAATAAGTATCACCCTTCCCTAGTATAATGTTCCTTCGATTTGGGCACTCGTTAGCTATGTGACCCCAACCTTGACATTTAAAGCAAACGATACCCTTAGGATTAGGAGTGAAAAAATTAGTACCTTCAAGTCATGGATACCTTTGGATTGTTTTATCAAATGGCTTCTTCTCTAAGGGTTTGTAGGACTTGTCCCACCCGAAGGTCTTCTTAGCATGATTATTCTTTTCAACTTCAATGGCCGCCTCCACAAGGTCCTCAATTCAGTCAAACTTATGGACAATTAATTGAGAAATAACTTCATAGCACAAGCCACCCTTGAACTAAGCTAGGTAATGATTTGGAGGTTCAACTATGTCAAGACGTAAGATCAAGTTTTAAAACTCACCATAATACTCCTCCACACTTTTATCTCCTCGACTCAAGTTGTAGAGCTTTGTTAGTTGCTCTTGTTTGTACCTTTCCGTGACATATCTCTCCCTCATAAGAACTTTCAATTCATCCTAATTCGGAAGGTCAAGATTGTCATTCTTTGCCTGCTGCAACGGCTTTGTCTCCCACTAAGTAGATGCATAACCTTCAAATTGAGCAATAACATGTGCGGCTTTTTTTTGGGAAGTTAACTCGTTGAGTTGGAAAATCCGATTACATTATAACTCCCAATCAAGATAGAGAGATGGATCACTAGTCCCTTTGAAAGAAGGAAGAGTGATCTTAATGGAATTTAGGCCCGTATCTCTATCCATATTGCCTCATTGGCCTACTAGACCTTCTTGAACATGAGGTCGGTGTCCCAAGTTGCCCCTACCATGAGGAGCTGGTCCAACTCTTCCCCCTCGGCCTCTGTGTCCCCCGCCATAAGCTTTTCTTCTATTGCGCATAAATTCCACAAAGAGAGTTGCTTCATCTAACCCCTTACCTCCATAAAGACCCTCACCTTCCACATCATCAATTTGGATTGGTTAGTTTTGGTTTAGTGGTGCTCTCGGCATATCAAGGGGGTCTCGGATTTGGGAAGCTACTTGATGGACTTGACTTTGGTTTCTTGGATAAGTAGGGACTTGGTGGATGGGTTCATGGGTTGGTCTAGGTAGATTGAGCAATTGGGGAAATGTATCTGGGGTGGTAGCATGTCCACTAGTCGAGGCGTGGTAGTGTTTCGGACTTGAATGGTTGGAATCTAAACGAATTTCTAATGTATCCATTCTCCTTAAAAAAGAACTCTCCATCTCATCCATCTTTTCCTCCATCCTCTTCATTCGACCACTAAGATCATGTTTCATGCTCATTATGGCCACCAACAAAGCATCCATGGTTACCTCTCTCGAGGCTCTTGGACTACCCTCACTCGAAGCCATCGTACCTAATAAGAAATACTAAACAAAACACAAACAACAACAAGTTAAGGTTAGCAAAAATTATCCTTGCTAACTCTCAAGATCACACTTTTTCAAGTATCACTCAATTGGTCTCACAATTGTTGGTACACCATTTTTACTCCAATAAAGTTACTTGGTCCCACTTACGGCTTAAGGTTGGAATGAATTTTTGTTTACAACGACTCAAAATAAATTTGTACGTACTTGAGTCAAAAGGCTACAACAAGTTTTCGCAAATATAAAAGCACACAAAGAAACGTAAACACGAATAAATGGACTCAAAACTAATTTACAACCTATTAGACAATTACTAGTTTGTTAATTAGTAATAGAACCAACAAAATGCAACTAAGAAACAAAAATTAGAAACTAAGAAATCAGAAAATTCGAGCTTAATTATGTTGTGTGAACAGTAAAATTTGATGATGTGGCATCCACGTAATTGGTCACGGTCCCACATAATTTTTTTTTAATCACCAATTTGAAGCTTTTGTCTTGATACAATTTGGAATGGATGAGTTTGTCTTTTGGTGGAAAAATTCAAGTCTTAGAAACTTTTTCAAATTCCAACTCAAAAAGTGAGACTTGACTTTACTATTCCCACAAAACAAGGTCCTTGAAATATGGAAAAGTGGTTGACAAGTCTTTGAAGTGATGTGTTCAAGTCTCTTCACCAACAACTTTTCAATTTTATCTTACACCTTTTTTGGATCAATGTTATACTTTTTATTGATTAAGAGATGTCAAGATGTGAAGAACAATAAGATCTCAACAACAATTTCTTAAGAACACCACCAACATTCACCTCCAAGTCCACAACAATTGCAACACACGGCCAAAATCAACAATATCAACACACGACCAACTTCCAATTTACATCAACAAGGTCAATAACATAAGCTCAAACCTTTAGATCTAGACACTTTAATGTTGGTGAGAAAGAAACCAATACTAGAAATAATCTAAACAAATAAAAGACTACAAGATCTAGCCACAAAGAAACATGTCTTGGCCAAGAACAAGAACAACTTCTACACTTTCTTTGTTTTTGGTATTTTTAAGCTAGTTAGCCCAAGATTGATCTTGTGAAAACAAAATCAAGCCATGCTTTGATACCAAATGATACAAGATCGACAAAGAAGACACTAACACACACCAAAATAGTCCATGATTTGAAGAACTGAGGACCCCTTTTGGTAACCCCTCTCGGATTCACTACACAATAACAATACAAGCACAAAAACAACAAGATTCTAAGGTGTTCAACACCTATAATCATCAAGCCACAAACTAAGATTACAACACAATAACAAGAACAAAAATGACACAACAAGGTCTCGGGTTTGGACACCCAAAATCGAGAATGAACACAACAACAATAATAAGATAGAATGATAGATAACTTGACACACAATGCACAAAAACTATGAACTAAAGTGTATATTTAACACTAATACACAAGAATTCATACAAATAACATTAAGTTCTTACGGTGACCTCAAGGGAACGGAATCCCCAAGCAACCAACATTTCAAAACAAACAACCAACACAAGTGATTCCACACTTGTCATAAGTGATATCCACACTTGTATGAACACTCTCAAAGAGCTCTCAAAATATCATCTAAGTTACGAGAAAGTGACCTAATAGGTTCTATTTATAGCCTAGGTTACAACTTATTATAAAATGACTAAAATGTTCTTAATGAGCCAACATTCCAAAGTTTGTTTCATTAGTTGGCCAGTCACCCGAGCACGAGTTCTTTATGTATTTATCCACAATCACGATCGTACTCATATCACCGGCGATGGGTGGGATGGTGGCTTCGATTGGACTACTGATTTTGGCGTTTTTCGATGAATTTTCGATGGAGGGTCTATCCAGAGAATTTCACCGTGATGGTAACCGGCAGCGACAGTTATGTTGTTTTACCGGCGAGTATTAGCTGGAACCGATCACAGGGGTTGAATTTTAGTCGGTGGTTCGTTGATTTTACATATTCAATGAGGGACGAGCTCTCTCTTCTTTGCTTTCATCCTTCAACCCCTCAATATTTTTGAGCTACCAATCATTAATGGAGTTTTGGGGTGTTAAAGTGAAAGCAGGAGAATCTCTAAGAAGTCAGCTAGTAAGAAGATCGGTCCAATAATGCCTTTTGCCAAGCAAAATGGTAAACTTCCAGCAACTAATGGTAACAACAAATTTCAGTCCCCAAAATTCGACAACAAATCTAACAACAAGAACTTTAGTGGCCAAAAAAATCAAAACGTAAGCAAAGAAGGAAATAGAATGCCTACAAGACATGCCATACAGTGAAGTGTAAAGCCTTTTTGAAGAGCAAAGAGTTATTATTTGTAATTTTTAGTTTAAAAGGGGATATAGATAGATGGTATCTTTATGCTTTTTAGTTATTTTTTAGTTGTAGTTCAAATTTTGGACGCGTGTTTTTGTTACCAGAAAGTTTTGTATAAAAAAAACTCAGTGAGGGACGGACTTGGCCATCCTTTTTATGGGTTTTTCGGTGATGTGGTAGCGGCGGGTAAGTTTGTTCCGACGCGATTTTTATAAAATGTAATTTTTACAATATAAATATGTATTTGTATTTGATAATAAAAATATTTGTATTTATATTTATATTAGTATTTGGTACTGATAAGATTTGTATTTGTTACAGTGTAGATATGTATTTGTATTTGGTATTGTAAGATTGGTATTTATTACAATATAGATATGTATTTTTGTATTTGTAATCTTATATTTTATGGACAATATGTTCATATATGTATTTTTGTCTTTATAATGTGAAGATATGTATCTGTTACATATGTATTTGTATTTTAGGAATTATATAAGATGTATTTGTTACAGTATAGATATATATTTGTATTTGCAGGGATTGTGATTTATATATGATGACATATGTTGAGTGTCTTACTTTTGGTGAATGTGTTTCAAATGTTGACTTTGATTCAGATCTTCTTCGCACGAGATATGCTTCAATGTAGTGGCATTATGGTTCTAGGAAAGAAGAAGAGAAGACATAAAGTGATGATGAAGCACCAATGAGGCCTCGTATGGAAATTGGGATAACAAAAGATACTAAAGTGCATGATATTTGACGTTTATTTTTAATTTATGGCATTTGACAACAGTTAACTTTATGTGGACTAACATTTATTTTAATATTTCTTAGGTTTCATATGTTACTTTAATGTTGAAAGTCGATATTTTAATATTTATTTGATGTGACATTTAGATTTTTGATGTTTAAACTATAAAATAGTATATTTCGTTGTTAGTTTATGTTACTGTTATGCATATGTCGGTATGAATATGTGGTTTTCAGTTTTGAATATATTTTTGAGTAATTAATATGTATATTCCAGTTACTATATGTATTTTTCATATATGCATTTGTATTTTTCATTTTATGCATATGTATTTTGAGTAATGCATAAGTATTTTGAGTAATACATGTTTTTTTTTTCCAGATATGCATATGTATTTATGCATAATGAATATGTATATATTATTAACACATATGTATTTATGCATAATGTATATGTATATATGAATATTGCATATGATTTTTTACAAGTCTTAATATATATTTTCTGCTATGGATATATATATATATATATATACACATTTGTCTGAATATATATTTTTTCGGCTATGCATATGTATATGTATTTGTCCAGTTTAATACATATGTTTTTTACCAGATATACATATGTTTTTAAGTAGATATGCATATGTATTTATGAGTTATCCATAGATTTTTTCAATAATGCGTATATATCTATGAATAATGCATATTTATGTATGATTAATGCATATATTTTTTTAAAAAAACATATGTATTTAAAGTTTTGATTATATAATTGATATGTCTTTATATGTATTTTTTTTATTTATTATATAAAGGTATGTTAACTTATTCTTATTTTTTATAGATGAGCATATGTACTTAATAGATTCTCATATGTATTTTTTCAGATTAAAAATTTGGTAATTGTGGCTTCCAGTTTCTTAGGTATAAATCAATGATGTTATATATCTTGTACAATAAATTCATAATGAATTAAGTTAAGCAAGTTCAGTAAAAAAAAATTGCAATAATTTAACTATAACAAGTTCAATAACATTAAATATTTTTATCAAAATTTAGAATCATATAATTATTAGTGAAAAAATGAAGTAATTATTTTTTGACATAATGCTACATCATGAACAGATCAACATTTAAACTATAAGTGCAACATTTAAGCTATAACAATATTATTGTACATTTCTCCATAGACACCACATACATGTATAATGTGGTACATCATTGTACACACCACCAACAACTTTTATAATGCTTTCATTACGATCAGAAACTACGCACATATGTTATCTTTCACCGTATGTTTCCTTCAGATTCTCAAAGAACCAAGTCCAAGATGCATCATTTTCAAAATTAAGTACACCACATGCCAAAAGGAAATATATGTCCTGTATATTGAAAAAATATATATAAGAATACATGATTTTTACATATCAGTGAACACATAAACGTACTGCATATGTATATTATAAATACACATAGCTGGAAACATATGTAATCTTCATAATGTTGTTCATATGTCCATTTATCGAAGTGTTTAACGAGAACAAGTATGCTTTTCATTGTCAATGTCCAGAACACTATAAAACAGTATATATAAATTCAATTATCAAATATACTACGTACAATGAATCATTTGTATATACACAACTGAAAAATAAATTTCAACGAAACAAATCCTTTAGTCGAATAATATTTATTATCGACTAAAATTCAAAATTAACGTATAAGAATTGTTATTTCGTTTTATAAATACATAATAACAAGGACAACTTTGAATTTGAAAAAAAAAATTGCTGAGAAAATTTTTCAAAATAAGATCTCAAAATTTGAACTTCATGACTGTTACGCAAACTTGTTATTAATTTTTCAGAAATTTTTGCAATTATATTTTATGAAATTCACAAACAGACTAAGTTTGTTTATCAATACTTGTAATTGTAGCGTTGTATTTTTAATTTTTCTTCACAAATTTCAGACGTTGATCAATAATATTGAAAGCACTCTATTTTTTTTTTTTAATTTGCTTTGAGTTGCTGTTTATGAAAAATATTTTTTAAATTTGAATTATATTGATGTAAATTAATGGTTGAGGTAAAAATAAAAGACTCATATAAGGTAAAAGAATCTGTTTAATTAAATGTGATATAAATGTGGTATAAATTAAGGAACAGTTTCATCCCTTATTTAACTATAACTGATTAGAGTTAAATAAGGAATGGATACCTATTTGTATATGTATTTATATAGCAGCCTTTTATTTAAATATAAAATATATATTGCTATTTTTCATAATTTTAAAACTGCTACTATAAAAATTATAATTAAGGCTCTATAATTGCTATTTCTGAAATTTTTCTTTCTTAAAAATCTTGTTATCTACATTTATTTTCATTTAAAAACAGTAAAAACTTATCAAAAAGCCTTACTTTCGAGACCTGAACAGCCACTCACACAAACTTACACCCTTTGATAAAGAGTAACGGTTCGGTAAGGATGCACAAAACACTCAATTTAACCTGCTTGTGTAATTTATTACCTTTACGCAAAGTAATAGAAAATTGAGTAAATACCATAATTTATTTGAAGGTATTTAACATGCTAATTATATGCTGTCCTATTTTCAGTTTGTAAAACCTTTCATTTTTATTGGCTTTTCACTTTTTGTACTAAATTGAAACACACACATATATATATTTATATATATGTCGGACAATCAATTTTTTTCTTTTTCTTTCTGTAATTCGTTGTGATTAATGATCTTAATTCTCGCTTAAGCAACACTGGAAAATTCTCTGTCTCCATTTTTGTCAAATGTTCTTAGAATAATTTAGTTATAAGCGAGCGGATCTACATGGAACCAAGATAGTTCATATAGGCTCAAATTTTTATTTTCCGCTTATATATTAAATGTTGAACTCCTCTAATACAAATCCAAATATAGTTTAGCGATAAAAAAGGTTCAAAACGTCGCTGGAGCATCGTGAATTTGGCTCTCGCTCATCACCCTTTCTCTTATTTTTGCTTTGAGCATTTTCTTTTTTACGTTTTAAAATAAGAGAACATGTTGTTTGCTGATTGAAATTAAGAACATGTTGTTTGTTGTTCGCGCTAAACTTTGTATATCCCGTTCATATCTGATTTGTTCAACTCATATTTAATCCGACTCTTTATTTACCAATATTGTTAGCGTGCTTATTTTTTTACTGCTTCGTGAAAATTTTGTGTTCGCCACTGAAATTATAATTGAGTTACAATTTGTTTAATATATGTTAATTAGTTTCTTTTATCGTTTTCCGACCTTAAACCTATTATCAATTACGTCTACCTTATTAATTAGTTTTCAGATTTAAAATTTACACATTAAAAAATAAAATTGACAGCCCACTTGCATAATTTTGATAGATTAAAGAGAAAGTATTGGCTTCCTATAACTACGAGAAGTAAAGTAAATTAGTCATTTTGTAAAATCAATATGATATGCTTTGTTATTTAGATAGAAATTTCATCCTTAAGGCAGTTGTGAGACAACTTCGAACAAAATTGAACTTAAATAATAAAGTGGGTTCATCTTTTACTTACATTTCTTGTAACTCCTTAACTCGGATGAAGTGTATATTAAAGTTCAATTAATTTTCCTATGCGAAAATTCTATTTTCTTTCTTTTTAAAATAAATTCAAAAAGTCATATTTTTAATTCAATATTGAGATTTTTTATGTCTACGCAAAGCGCGAACATTTTCACTAGTGATTTTATTAAGAAAAATAAATGAAAGTCTCTTCGCGCGGACATTTTCAATAGTGATTTTATTAAGAAAAACAAATGAAAGTCTCATTAACTTTTCATATACGTATGCATAGAAAATGTCAAGAAAGTCATTTTACAATGGTAGAAAACTAAATTAAAACAACGAAAATGAAACTTCAAAACATGTCCATAATTTCCTTAACATTTTTTCTATCCATGACAAAATTGCGTACTTTTTCATTGGATTTGAAATGTTCTAGAAAAAATAATTGAAAAATTACATTACTTATATGTCTTTCGAATTTGTATCAGATCCTTAAAGATTCATTAATTTTAGAGAATCCGACATTTAGAGAAGAATGTAACATATACCGATATCAAGTTTATATGAACTTAGTACCGTCTATGCAGAGCATAGTTTTTTTAATGTAAAAATATCATGAAAATTTGTAACAAAAAGTAGATACGAATCATATAATGAGTTAAATGCTAAGAACCTTATGCGTTGAATTCATAAAATTTAAATTTTGAATATGTCTCTATCGATCGACATGCACAAGTTGATACTTTTAAGGAATCTTATCAAATATATAACTTACGTGCACTCCATATAAAATATCAAATCAAACAATTTAATCATAGTAGTCAAAAATTAAGACGAAAATGTATATCCTTTAATCAATTTACAAATATATTTATTTAAGACACATATCTTGCATTTAATAATTGACTATTTCGTATACATGAAAAGAAAACTTTAAAATTGGGGCAAATTGGATCTACATACATATCAAACACAATAATGGAAACTTCTTCGAAGCAGAAAATTTTGTCTTGCTCACTTGTTTTGGGTGTTAATATTATATTCTCGTGCATACTATTTTCTTTAAAAAAAAAACATATATTTTGCTTCAATTTTTATTCATCTCGTTTTACTAATGTGGCGTCATTTAATTCAATAGAGAAATTTAAGGATTTGCTTAGATAAAAATAAGCAGTGTCTGTATAAAGATAATTTGCAAGAGAAAGCATCATTTTTTAATTCTTGACATTTTTATACGTTTAAAGAGCAAGTAATAAAATTTCCAATCAAATTCTTTGGAGTTATCCCAAAAATTTCATGTGTCATGTAAATTGAATGGGAGGAAGTACATGTCTCGTGGTGAGGATCCCTTGCTTGGTCTTATTCTTAGGGTTAGGTCTCGGGTCGGCATCAAGGTCGTCATCCGGTTAGGTATTAGGGTCGGTGTTAGATCGAGGGTTGATTCCTGTGTTGGGTCAAGACATGAACTGAGTTTGAGATCATAGTATTTAGTCAGACTATATCTAAATGCCTTTGGAATAACATTTTCTCCATACTAAACACCATAAAATAAATTAAGAAACATCTTATTTTCTAAAAATTTATTTTGTAGGAAAATATTTTTCTTCATATCGGACACATTACTAGGGGACGTTTGGTAGGTTGTAAGAATTATGCAGATATTAATAATGTAAAGGATCAGTTATGAAGGAATTTATGCATTATTTTATGCAGAGATTAGTTATTCAACCTTCTATCTTGCATAGAATAATACATAAATCCCCTCATAACTAGTCGAAGAGAGTTCAAAATATAAATAATTATACACACTAATTAGTCGAAAGAGGTTCAATATCACTATTTACATAAAATTTAATTTCAACTATATATAATAATGTAATTTCCGATACCCCTGGTCCCAAACAAAACAAGATTTACTTATCAAGATTTAGCATTTGTGTTAATTGTAAATCAAACATCATATTAATTTTAATTTACTACTTAATTAATCATATACCAAACAAGATACTACTTATTAAGATCAAATATCAGCATAACTCATCTCCCGACGAACTACTAAACGAACCGTTAAAGTTTCTAAAAACTTTTAGTTATCTAAATTACATGTGAGTTTTGATTTCCTTCGCATTTATAGCATCTTGTCAATGACGGGTGCCCCTAGCTAATACTTTTTCCGTTTCTAAATAAGTGAATTGTTGGGGTATTTATTGATGTTTCAAAATAAGTGAATCATTGAATTTTTTTTCAAATTTACCCTTATGATTTGACAACCAATTAACTTTTGAAAAGATATTACAAGATCTACTATTTTTTTTGGGGGGGTAAAAATAAAAAATTATGTTAAATTTATGTCTTTAATATTTTTTTCTTAAGATATATATCAAAATTATACAATTCATTTATTATGAAATGGAGGGAGTAGTAAAGTACTCTTGTCACATCAGAAATGACAATTTTGGTGGAGTAGCATGTGTAGTTGAAGCTTTTCCAGAGCTTTTATGTTGTAAGGGGTGCCTTATGTCACGGGCCTAATTTTAGCCACGTGCGGACAGCTTAACACTCACGATATTGAGGCTAAACTTCAGTCCTAAACCGCCCTAAATTCGTCCCAAGAACTTTCGAACACTCACACGAACTCACGAGGAAATAGTAAGAAAGACACTCGATTTTGGGAGGCCCGAAGAGCCAATTTTCAGATTATATTTCTTGAATATTTTGAGTGAATGATCTGCCCAAGAGGGCCTTTACAAGCTATATATAATGCCCCTTAGTCAAGGGATACAATTAATGCTAGTCAACATTACCCTATTTGGGCATACAAGCCATGAACAATTAGAAAGGGCTTTGTCTAGTATGCTGATTTTGTAGAGCAGTCACTGCTCAGCTGGTCAAGGCTTCAAAGCCCAATAAATGTTGACCCGAGCTTGTATTTTGACCTCCCAAAGATGCCCCCACGTTGGCCTTGTCCCGAGACGTTGAGGGAGCCCCGTCGGGTTCCGAAATGTGCCCAAAACGCACGGAATTGTGCCCAAAACGGGATGAATTTAATGGGTAGTGACGCGGTGCGTCACACTTAGCTCCGTCCAATCAGAAATTTCCGTGAACATATTTTATTCTTAGCCAATTAGAAAAAAAGTTGAGTATTTGTTTTAGAGTAAAAAACTATTCAGCTTAATTGTTTACTATAATATTCAGTGACAAACTTTTATAATTTCACAGACATTATGATGTATCTAAAATTATTAATTAAAAAATATAGTCATATAGAAGTGCCCACGTAATAAGTATGACATATTTGGTGTAATCTCATAACGATGAATTCAAAAAAAGATAAAGTAGATGTTTGAAATTTTGTCCGACTATAGTTTTTGTAAATACATTTTAGAATTTAAATGTATTTTTTAAGAAAAATATAAAATATGATTTGAACATGAAATATAATTTAAATGAGATTATTTTATAAAAATAAAAAAATAGTTTTTTTTTTTTTTTTTTGTAAAAAGATAAATTAAAAGTAAAACAAACTAAAAATAAGGTTTTGATTGTTTTTCAAAATTCAAATTCAACAAGTTAAAAAGTGAAAAAAAAAAAACTAAAAATAAGGTTTTGATTATTTTTAAAATTTAAAATTTAAATTGAAGTCAGTTTTTCAAGTAAGTAAAATAAGTTTTTAGAAAAAAATAATAATATTCATGATCAGATGAGTCCAAAATGTATCTACACTTAGGGGTGTTCATGGGTCGGTTATTGGTTAAAACCATAACCAAACCAACTTAGTCGGTTTTTTAAATTTCTAAACCAAACCAAACCAACACAAGAAAATAACCGTCAGTTTGGTTCGATTCGTTTTTTCGGTTTATAACTTTAGTTAATGATTAAAGTTGAAATTTTTCTTAAAAAGATCCAATCCAACATATGAGATTTCGACCGAATGTTGTTCCTTAACCTTGAAACTAAGATGTCAATTTAGTGTTATACTTAGACAAATCCATGAACAACATTGTAGACACGTGATTTTTTATCTTCTCTCAATTTTAAATATTTATATTTAATTATATATTATTTTGATTATTAATTTTTAATTATTTTTTATTTATTTATTTATTTTATCTTATTTATTTATTTCTATTTTTATTTTAATTTTAAATAATATAAAATTAAAAACATATATGTTTTCTTTTATAAATTTTAATAAATAAGTTAATAGTTTTAATATTGTTTTATTATATTTTTTTTAATCTATTTATAAATTGTTATTATATTTTTGTTAAATATAAAATTAATTAATTATTATACTTATATTTATTATTATTACTATTTTTATTGTCTAAAAAAAAAAAACAACAACAACAACAAACCCAGTGTATTCCCACCTAGTGGGGTCTGGGGGGGG
>NC_061113.1:260390331-260408055 GCF_002878395.1 Capsicum annuum
AACAAACCCAGTGTATTCCCACCTAGTGGGGTCTGGGGGGGGTAAGATGTACGCAATCCATACCTCTACCTCTGATGAAGTAGAAAGGCTGTTTCCGAAAGACCCCCGGCTCAAGGCACGAGATACCACACAAACACATAGTAAAGCACAGAAGCAGATTACATAACATAAATACGGCACCCATAAGGAATATAAAACAGAGGAAAGCAGAGGAAAGCACACAGATTCGTAATAAACATGGAACACGGAATACAGAATCATAACAGGAATAAAACCCCTACCAAGTAATTCCCTACACTAGCGACCCAAACTGGCCCTAATCCTCTGCCGTAATTCGCGTCTTCCAGACCTTCCTATCTAGGGTCATGTCCTCGGTGAGCTGTAACTGTTCCATGTCCTGCCTAATCACCTCACCCCAGTACTTCTTCGGCCTACCCCTACCTCTCCTAAAACCATCCAACGCTAGCCTCTCACACCTACGGACCGAGGCATCCATGCCCCTCCTCTTCACATGTCCGAACCATCTCAATCGTGTTTCCCGCATCTTGCACTCCACTGAAGTCACACCAACCTTCTCCCGGATAGTCTCATTCCGAACTCTATCCCCTCTAGTCAGTCCACACATCCAACGCAACATCCGCATTTCTGCCACCTTCATTTTTTGGATGTGAAAGTTCTTAACTGGCCAACACTCCGCTCCATACAGCAAGGTCGGACGGACTACCACCCTGTAGAATTTGCCTTTAAGCTTGGGCGGCACCTTCTTATCACACAGCACCCCCGACGCGAGTTTTCACTTCATCCATCCCGCCCCAATACGGTGCGAGACATCCTCATCAATCTCACCGTTACTCTGGATCACGGACCCGAGATACTTGAACTTATCCCTCTTACATACCTCCTATGCTTCCAGCTTCACTACTACCTCATTCTCCCGCCTCACGTCATTAAACTTGCATTCCACATACTCTGTCTTGCTTCTGCTCACCTTGAACCCTTTAGACTCAAGAGTTTGCCTCCACACCTCTAATTTGTCATTCACACCCCCTCGAGTCTCATCTATCAGAACTATATCGTCTGCAAAAAGCATACACCACGGCACCCCCCCTTGAATACGCCGCGTCAACATATCCATCACTAACGCAAACAAAAAGGGACTAAGAGTAGATCCCTGATGCAATCCTGTCAGGACAGTGAAATGCTCTGAGTCTCCTCCCGCCGTCCTCACTTGGGTTTTCGCTCCCTCATACATATCCTTAATTACTCTGATATATGCCTGCGGTACTCCACTCACCTCCAAGCATCTCCAAAGCACCTCCTTGGGGACTTTGTCGTAAGCCTTTTCCAGGTCGATAAACACCATGTGCAGATCCTTCTTCCTTTCCCTATACTACTCCACCAACCTCCGTACCAGGTGGATTGCCTCCGTCGTCGAGCGTCCGGGCATAAATCCAAACTGGTTTTCCGAAATAGACACTATCCGTCTCAGCCTCACCTCGACCACTCTCTCCCAGATCTTCATAGAGTGACTCAATAACTTAATCCCCCTATAGTTATTGCAACTCTGATTGTCCCCCTTATTCTTATAGAGAGGGATCATGGTACTCCACCTCTACGCCTCGGGCATCTTTGCCGTCCTGAAGATTTCATTAAACAATACAGTGAACCACCTTACACCAGCCTCTCCAACGAACTTTCAAAACTCTACCGGTATCTCATCTGGCCCCGTCGCCCTACCCTTTCGCATCCTGCGGACAGCCTGTCTAACCTCTTCTACCTTAAAACGTCTACAATAGCTAAAATCCCGACACTCCTCTGAGTGCTCCAGTTCCCCTAACACAATAGCTCTATCCCCTTCATCATTCAAGAGCCTATGAAAGTACGACTGCCATCTCTACTTTATGTGGCCGTCCTCCACCAACACTCTACCGTCCTCCCCCTTAATGCACCTCACCTGATCGAGGTCACGACCCTTTCTCTCCCTAGCCTTAGCGAGTCTAAACAACTTTTTCTCCCCTCCTTTCCCCTGTAATCCTGCATACAAGCTCTCAAAAGCGGCCGTCTTAGCTGCCGTGACCGCTGACTTCGCCTCCTTCCTCGCTAGCTTGTACTCTTTCCTGTTTACCCACTTCTCTTATTCGTTCTTACTTTCCACCAACTTAGCATACGCCCCTTTCTTGGTCTCCACTTTCTTCTCCACCTCTTCATTCCACCACCAATCCCCCCGATGGTGCCCGGCCTGGCCCCTAGAAACACCCAACACCTCCCTTGCATTCTCCCTGATGCACCTTGCCGCCCTGTCCCACAAACTATCCACGTCCCCCCTACACTCCCACACCCCCATTCCCGCCAACCTCTCCCCTATCTCCCACGCATTCACTGGCGTCAGGCCGCCCCACTTAATTCTCGGTCTACACTCCTTACTCTTCCTCTTTCTATTCTTTTTTATACCCAAATCCATAACCAAGAGCCTATGCTGGGTCGAAAGATTCTCACTCGAGATGACTTTACAGTCCTTACACAACGCCCTATCCCCTTTCCTAAGCAACAAAAAGTCAATCTGAGTCCTGGCTATCGCGCTTTGAAAGGTGATCAGGTGTTCGTCCTTCTTCGGGAAGCCCGAGTTCACCACCGCCAGCCCAAAGGCCCTCGCAAACTCCAATAGGGTTGCCCCCTCTTCATTTTTCTCCCCAAAACCAAAACCACCATGCACATCACCAAAGCCTCCCGATAGCGCCCCGATGTGCCCGTTCAAATCCCCTGCTACAACAATCTTCTCCGAACTGGGCAGGCCTCTCACCATCTCCTCCAAAGCCTCCCAAAACCGTATGTTCTCCTCCCCCTCCGATCCCACTTACGGCGTATAAGCACTACACACGTTCAGGGTAAACCCCCGAATGACCAACTTAATAGTCATCAACCTATCGTTGATCCTCTTCTCCTTCACTACCTGACCTCTAAGCTCTTTATCTACTAAGATGCCAACTCTATTCCTACGCCTCTCGCTCCCAGAGTACCACAGCTTGTAACCATCCATATCCCTAGCCTTAGACCCTACCCACTTGGTCTCTTGGACACACGCAATGTTGATCCTCCTCTTCCTAAGAATCTTCACAAGCTCTATGGACTTACCCTGAAGGGTCCCTATATTCCAAGACCCAACCCTCAGCCTACCGTCGCTATCCACACGCCCTCCACTACCCCCCCCCCCCCTCGCGGCGAAACCTTGGCCTCCCTCCCACTCCCGGCCTCTCCCCATCCCCCGCCCCCACCACGGCCCCACGCCCCAACCCCCTCGGATATGACCCTATCCACCCATTACCGCCCAAAGCCACAGCTACACGAAAGTATAGGAAAATATAAAGATATACACGGTGGTAGTATCAAAGCAGCAGCAAGGAAATACAAGGCTCCCATCTTTTCCCCCCCCAACAACAAACCCTGTATTTAAGGATTCCATATACGTGCATTCTGAAAAAAAAATCAGAAAGTAAAAAGAAAAATTCAGAGGAAAACAACGTACTTTTTAGGGAAAAAAAAGATTCATCATCAGACAGAAAGAAAACCAAAGAGGAAAAAGAAGTCAAAGAGAAAAATCAAAAATAAAAAATAAGAGAGGATTCTACGTACTTCATCATCCATAATATTAGAATAAGTTAAAAAAAAAAGAAGAGAAAAAGTGTGAAGTGAAAATTGAGATTGTGTTCAAGTTTCTGGTTGACGATTATATCTTGCTTCAATACTCTGTTCGAATCAATTACAGGTTTTTATTCGAATCTAAATCATTTATATATAAATTTCATTGTGTAAAAGTATAAATAAAAATGTTCAAATAATTTTTCTGCATTTTTAATATATGTAATTGAATAATTGATAACTTTTTGTCATTATATGTTATGTAATTATGATACTGAATATATCTGTACACGGAGATAGTTTCATGTACATGAAGTCATATCATGTCAATTAAAATAATCACAGTTTGGTTATATATTGTATACATATATTCATACACATTGCACAGATTTTACATCTTTACTGTTTCATGTACATATTCACAATTTCTCACGTATACAAATCGATAGAAAAATAATTAAGAATAAGGAATAAGAAAGGATAGGAAATCAGTGAATGAAAAATCCAAACCGAACGGATTTTGAATTTTTCGATGAGTTTTTCACTAGAATTGACCATTCTTCACCGGAATTAATCACTAACCATCATTAAATCACCAAAATCCGATCCATATGGTCGATTCTATTGAAGATCCATCGAAAACATACTAGATCAATCGCTGCCGGAAAAATATCCGCCAGCGTCACCTGTGAAACTAACCGGTAACCAACCCATCTGAGCCGTCTCCACCGTTCCCCTTTCCCCGCTGTACTAATCGATCCCTTATGCTCCAGATTCGGTGGAGAATCACCAGAAAATAAGCCCAAATAATCAGTAGCAACTAATTCAAACCGCTTTCGATCGATGAACTCAATCACCGCCGCGCCTGGCCAGAGTTAATCACCGGCCAGTAGATTTCGATGAACAACCATCGTCACTTGATTTATTTTCATCGTCACTAGTTAGAATTTTTTTTTTGTTCTCTTTAAGAACGTGGGTATAATAAATGTAGTTGGTATAAAATTTTTTTTCTTTTGTATGTTAAAGTTGTGTTTCCTTTAAAACATCTGCTAAGAATATTTTAAAATATAATTACATACATACTTATAAAAGAAGGGTCAACTTTTGTGTAATGTCATATTCATATATTCTTTATTATTCTTTATTTTATTCATTTAAATTTTCATTGTTATTAATAAATTTTAATAATTATTTATTAAATTAGTTAATAATCTCAAATGAATTTTGTTTAAACTTACTTTTAAAGTTAGATGATATTTTAAGTAAGCAAGTTCTTTGATGCTAGGTAAATTCTAAGATAATTGTCTCAAATTAAGAATGCGGCATACGCATCTTTCCGAGACATTTTAAAATTTAAGGATGCAATAATGCACCTTAACAAATATTTTTCTAAAATTAATTTTTATCGATTTATTTTAATATAAGATAATAGACTAGTGTTTGGTATAATAAAAATGAGCAAATTTAGGCCTTAACAGAATTTATTAAAATAATTTAAGTCAAGATAAGTCAATAAAAGCGATCGTGCTAGAACCACGGGACTCGAGGGGTGCCTCACACCTTCTCCTCGATCAACAAAATTCCATACCCATTTTTTGTTTTCGTAGACCAAATAAGAGTCATTTATTTTTGATTAGGGATTCAAAAAAGGTGACTTGGAACACAAAAACCCAATTCCAAGTGGTGACTCTGTAAATAATTTAATCCCTATTCAATATCGTCACTTTAATTGAAAAAACCCTTCGACTCGCTCTCGAGCGAAAAAGAGTTGTGACATCTCTAGCGACTCTGCTGGGGAATAAATAAGAATTCGAGCTTTGATATTGACTTTACTTGCTTTAATTATTTTATAATGTGTTTATTGGCCTTATGTGCTATTTCTCGCTCATTTACTGCTTTGCTATTATTTGAACTGCATTATAAATTTTATTCTCTCGCGTACCTCCTCTGAGTCTCTGAAATAGGATAGAGGGAATGCAACATATGGATCCCACCTTCTTTTTTGAGATAGCCAGAGTGTCAAGGCACCTGGTGAAGGATATAGTCACATATATTAGGCGGGGTTTGGATCGACAACGAAGGCGGTGTTGCCCTGCTATCGACCAAGTTGTCCGTCCTCGGCTCGAGTGTCTGCTTGGGTAAGCCAGTCTAGACACCTATCCCTATTAGGTTTAAACTTAGAAAAATTGAAAACTCAGAATCTGGTTATCCCTATTAGGTTCCGCTTTATTTGCATCATATGCGTTTGACTTAGCGGGACTCGGTACAGAGGTCGGGTCTGTCTAGGACAGGTGACCTGCGTTATAAAGACCAACATGTGCATCCTACGTGCTCTTTGACATTTGCTTGGAAGGCTATTTATTTGTTGACTGGCTTTAGACTATTTTAAAATGCGAGAGATTAATTTATCCTCAATTTTAGTTAATCATTTTGAAAGAAAAATTTTATTTTTTGAAAAAAAAATAAAAAAATTAAATATACAGCAATATAGTTTTTACAATCTTTATGAACTACGAGGGTATGATTCTCACATTTTGGTGGGATACGTAGGAATTCCTTCCTAGGTTACGACCCTATCTTTGGAAAAATTATTCATAGATTTATTGGAAAATATTTTGAAAATATGATTACTTTCATAATTATTTTTCTAATTCTCAAGTCCACTTTTTATATATATTTTAACAGCCCTGAATCTTTAGGGATCATGAGGCTAAGGTTTTACCAAAAAAATAAAAATAAATAATAATAATAATAATAATAAAATAAAAATATATTTCAATAGCCCGAAATCTTTAGGGATCATGAGGCTAAGATTTTTAAATATATATATATATATATATATATATATATATATATATCAATTTTAACAGTCCTGAACCTTTAGGGTCGTGAGACTGAAATTTTTATACAACTTCATACATAAAACGGTCATTCTATTTTTCCTTATTTCTGAGTCCTTTTATTTTATTTTTTTACTTAGGGAATATTGTCTTCAAACATATAGATAAAATTGTCTAGAAGTGTGTTATAGCAAAGTTTTTGATAGAGTCAATTTAAATAAGTGTTTTCTTAAAAAATATTATCAATATTGTTTTTCTCGCTTTGATTTTTGATAAAATTGTTCTTTGCAACTAAGTCCAAATAATGGTCGCACTAATTTTTACAAGTTAAGTTATAAATTCTTTTCAAAATTAATGAATTAAGTTTCGTCAAAGTCTAGATATTTATTAATCTTATGTCCTTGTCAATAGGTATAAAATGTCCCCCCCTGTTCGTGGAAAGCGTCCAAAGAGAAAGAGAGATAGGAGTCTACCGCTTCAGGTTGTGGATTGTACCCCTCTGCAACTTTGGTTATGGTGGAATGCAATGGATACATTCGATTATGGCGAGATACATAAGTATTTGGGTTTTTTGACGAGTACCATGAGAATCAACCCTAATAGGGAGGTGATTGTTGCATTACTGAATTTCTGGGACCCGAAGAATAATGTATTTCGCTTTTCAGATATTGAGTTGACACCTACTTTAGAAGAGATAGCAGGCTATGTTGGACATGGTGATATGCATCAGAAGAAACTTATAGGCCCAAGACTTATTTCGATAAACAGATTTTGCAAGCTCATGAACATATGAAATACGAAAGAAGAATCAATGAAAAAAGGTTGGGTTTCCTTGCAATTTTTGTATGATAGATACGGAAGGCAAGAGGGGTTTGAAAAGTACGGTAAATAACTTTGTAATAAGGGGAGTTTTGAGGTTTGGAAAATTCACAGACGATTTGCATTCATGGTAGCCTTTTTAGGCACTATGGTCTTCTCGAGAAGAGAAGAAAAAATTAATATTCGTTTAGTGGGAGTGGTACAGATACTGATTAAGAAAGATTACACTATGGTACCAATGATCCTAGCTGATATTTATTGTGCTCTGACTATTTGTCAGAAGGGAAAGAGTTTTTTTGAGGGATGTAATATCTTGTTACAGATGTGGATTGTGGAGCATCTTTATCAACGTCCTACATTGACAAGGTTCGATCCTGAGTGATTTAATCGCATCAACGATTACGAGGAAAGGATGGAGAAATATAAATGTCCAAAAGAAATTGGAGATTGGGTTAAGCTTTTTTGTTCTTTAACAACAGATAAAATCACTTGGAATCTCCATTGGTTCCCTTGGAGGAAAGTCATACATAGTTCTGTCATTCGTCCGTTCTTGTTATTAATGGGTATTAGAGGTGTTCAACCGTATGTTCCATTGAGGGTTCTACGTCAGTTAGGCAGGCGTCAAATAATTCCCATAACAAAAAACATGACTGAGTTTATATTTGAGATCAGACCTGAGATTCCACTTCCAGAAGATTTGGCCCAGCAGATTTGGGAGGGTTGCCGTATTATGGGGATTGAAATGATGGTCATAGAGCGTGAGAAAGGAGAAGTGCACCCAGATTACCGTGAATGGTTTGAAGAACAATCGAGTCCGCCAGTCAGACTAGAAAGATCAGTTAAGGGACCTATAGATCAGGAAGCAGCAATCAGGATAGAAATTGAAAGAGCCATGCGAGAATATCATGAAGCCAACCAAGTTTTGAGAGCAGAATTAGAGCATGCCAGGGCAAAAATAGATAAACAACAAAGGGAATTTGCGGACGAGAAAGCTAAGTCAGCAGATATTGAGGTCGCACTTCGGTGACAAATCAGGCTTGCTACAACTAGGGGCTCACACTTTGCAGAACTTGCTGCATCTCACCGACAACAGTTGCAAAAAGTTGAGCAGAACATGCAAGAAGAATTTGATCGAGAGAGATCTCAATGGATCCGTGAAAGAGGAATATTGCGTGAACAGTTGGAGGTTGCTTCTGCTCGTGAACAACATGCAAGAGAGATGGTTGATTTTTGAGATCGACAGGCCCAAGAATGGGATTAGGCCTTCAGTTCCCTTCGAGGGAAGGTCCGCCGTGTAGCAAAGGATACTGCCAGAATGGGTTTGGATTATCAGCAGTTGGATCGCGAGGATTTTTTGGCACAAGTACCAGATTTCGCACAACGACTCACTACTTTATTAGAGGACATATATTTGAGTTTGGGAGGACATATTAAACCGAAGTCTCCTTGAATGGATCGTTGTTTTCTTTGTCATAGTTTTTCATTTTTAGTTCTAAAACTTCTTGTTTAGATGTTATGTCTTTTGGTTTTCAGATGTTAGTTAGTAGATTTTATTTTTAGGAGTTGGGTCAGTTATTTTGTCGCATTTATATTATAGAATGCAATGAAGTAGACTGTCTATTTCTATATATATATATATTACATAGTTTTACTTCATTTACTTTAAATATTTTCTTTAATAAAAAATGGACAAAATAATTTTGTTAAATTCTCCCGAACTACGCAAGATCTGATTCATGTCCTGGCATGATACGTAGGCAACCCTCCAAAGGGTTCGATCATAACTTTTGAAAAAATATGCCTAGAAAAGCCGGAATGAAACACAAAGCCTTCCATGATAGGTTGGAAAATGCATATAGAGGCATGAAATATAACTTGGCATTGTAATGTGTTAAAATATAACACTCACTCGTTTGCTACTTGGTTACAGAAAGATAAAGTAATTGGTGGTTGGTTTGTGGTTTAAATTAGCATCACATCCGTATAACACCAGATACAAGGGTAAAAGAAGAATGACCCGCAGAGAAGGTATAGGGTCTGACAGTAAAGAAGAGCGAAATCAGTTAATTTCGTAGGAAGTAGCATCAATGGAAGAAATAAAGTCATTCAAACAACAGATGGCAGAGATGTACCAAGCTTGGTTGAATGGACAAGCTCCGCCTTCTTCAATCCCTGGACTTTCAACTTCAAATGATCCAAATTCTGACCCAGCTCAAACTAGTGATCCATTTTACCCACCAGGATTTGGCCCATTTGCTAATATGTCTTAAGTTGCTGGTACTTCTACCATGCACCCACCAAATCCATCTGTCGCAAATAACCCACTTTTTACTTCTGTAGCGCTAGCTACTGTGGGTATTCAACCGACAATACTGAAGAATATGGGAAAACCAAATCATGATATGTTATATTCTCCTGATATGACTTTAAAATCCCAAAATCCACCTTTTCATGTTCATCAACATGATACACCTATCGTGATGGAGAAGATTGTTAAGAATAAGGAACAGGAGGAGATGGCTAGAAAAGTTAGAAGCTTGGAACAAAGTATGAGAAATATGCAAGAAGTAGGTGGACCAAAAAGTGTTTCATACAAGGATTTATGTATGTTTCCTGATGTCCATTTGCCGATAGGGTTCAAAATGCCAAACTTTGACAAATATGAAGGACACAGCGATCCTGTAGCTCATTTGAAAAAGTTTTGAAATCAACTAAGGGGAGCAGAAGGAAAAGAAGAATTATTGATGGCGTACTTTAGAGAAAGCCTTACAGGGATAGCTTCTGAATGGTTCATTGACCAAGAAATTTCCCGTTGGCACAGGTGGGACGACATGGCTTGAAATTTCATTCAACAATTTTAGTATAACATTGAGATAGTGCCAGATCGCACTATGATTGCCAACATGAGAAAAAAATGATCGAAAGTTTTTGAGAATATGACGTCAGATGGAGAGAGCAGGCTTTGAGAGTCAGACCATCGATAAAAGAATCTAAAATGATTGATATTTTTCTGCAAGCACAAAAACTTGATTATTTTTATCATTTTCTCTCTACTATCGAAAGCACATTTGCCAAAGTTATCAAAGTTGGAGAGATGGTAGAAAACAGAATCAAATCAGGAAAGATCATCAGCCAGGCCGCTTTGAAAGCAACAACACAGGCAATTCAAAGTGGTGCAGGAAGTTTTGGGGGAAAGAAAAGAAAAGAGGATGTAGCAAATGTCGTGGCTGGTCCGCGACAAAATTAGAGAGGTGCGCGTCAACCATACACACAGAATCCATTATATTTCGTTCCATCCCCCCAATATCCTATTTACAATACATAACTATATGCTCGGCCTCATTCTTACCCGCAGTGGCGTGCACCAGCAATCCAAAATCATCCAATGGTCCTGCAAGTTCAAAGAGGCCCTCCGAGGTTTAATTTTCGGCCTAGAGCAAAATTCAAAAGGGATAACATGGTAAAAGATAATTTCACTCCTATTGGAATATCTTACACTAGTTTATTTCATAGACTAAGAAAAATGAATGTTCTAAACCCAATTGAGAGAAGGATCCCGAATCCTCCTCTGAAGAATTTGGACTATTCTAGAAGATGTGAATACTATTTTAATACCCTAGGGCACGACACAGAGAGATGTTGGTATCTAAAAAGAGTCATTCAAGAATTGATTAATACCTAACAGATTATGGTAGAAAGTTCGGGCGCTCCAAATGTTAATCAAAATCTGCTACCAGATCATAATGAAACAAACATGCTCGATGTGATACTCAGTGGTAAAGATGCTACGATTCCCTTTAAGCCGATCATTAAAATTAAAATTGATTCGGAAAAATCAGCAAATGCTGTAGATTTAATGAAAAGAAAGCCTGCAAAAGCGGAGGTGGTGATAGAAAAGCCTAAATCATCGAATGATCCCTTGGTGATGGAGAAAGAGATTTCAGAAAATATTGGGTCAAGTCAAATAAAGCCGAAACTCATTATTCCCGGAAGATCCAATAAGCCTCTTTTATCATAAAAGGAGCTCCCGTAGCTCCTATTGTTATTAAACCAGTGTCATAGCTGCCTATGGTTGGTACCAAGGCAGTCCCTTGGAATTATGATCGCGTTGTAGTGATGCTCAAGGGGAAAGAAGTGACTAAAGATGTAGATAAAGTAGGGGGATTAACTTGATCTGGAAGATGTTACGCTCCAATAGAGTTAAGAAAGAATAAACAAGGCGGTGAAGAACGAATGACAATCAAGAAGCCTGTCACTGATGAAAAAGCTGAAGAATTCTTAAAGAAAATGAAATTGCTAGAATATTCTGTTATAGAACAGTTGAAGAAGACACCAACACAGATTTTTTTGTTGTCTTTATTGATACATTCAGAGGAACACCGCAAGGCTGTAATGAAGATTCTTAATGAAGCATGTGTTCCTAGTGAGATTAGAGTAAATTAGTGGGAAAAAGTTGTTGGAAGGATCCTTGAAGCAAATTAAATTACTTTTTCAGACGATGAATTGCCTATAGAAGGTACGGAGCATAACAAAGGTCTGTACATTTCTGTGAAATGTGAACATTCCATTATCACTCGAGTGTTAATTGATGGAGGATCAGGCACTAACATTTATCCTATGTCAACTTTACAAAAGTTAAATGTTAATGTGGATAGAATTCGACCTAATAATGTGTGCGTCAAAGGTTTTGACGGATCTAAAACTAATGCCATTGGTGAAATAGAACTCATATTGACAATCGGGCCTGTGGATTTTGCTATGGATTTCAAGTGCTGAACATTGATACTTCATATAATATGTTATTGGGAAGGCCATGGATTCATAGGGCTAAAGCAGTCGCATCAACGTTGCATCAAATGGGCAAATTCGAATGTGATAGGCAAGAGATAGTATTTCATGGTAAAGGAGACTTATAAATGTATAAATACTACTCTGTTTCTTCCAACGAAGCAGATACTGCCAATGTGTTAATTCATCAATCTTCTGAGGTAGTGGCTGTTAAGTATATCCTCGAGGGGAATCTCATTTCAAGACCACAATTGTCCTCTGCATCTGTTATGGTAGTGAATGAAATGTTGAAGCATGGTTTTAAACCAGGAAAAGGTCTAGGGATGTTTTTGCAAGGTATAGTTCATCCAGTAAACCTCTATGAGAACTTTGGTACTTTTGGTCTGGGATACGAGCCTACCGTTGAAGATATAAAGAAGGCTAAAAAGCGTAAGAAAGAGTCAGGGTCACTTACCAAGCCAATACCGCTACTTCACGAGTCTTTTATCAAATTCAGTGATGTCGGATCCTCCAAGTTACCTACTGTAGAATCAATGAATGATGATAGTACAAAGTTAATTGACCTTTTTTAGAATATGTTCATTGAAGCTGATATGGTTGAAATCGAAGAAGGTACCAGCGATGCAGATGTGCGGTTTGTCGGCCCTGATGTCCAGATTAACAATTGCGAGGCCACTCCTCTCCCTATTCTGGAGGAGTCTTGGTAGTTTGTTTGTTTTTCTTACAATCTTAGTAGCTTATTTTTCTGTAATTTTAGGATTGTAATTCACACCTTTATCTTGGTATTTTAGGTTAAAACTCTTTCTAGCTTTGTTTTTAATAAAGTGCAGTCTCTTTTTGTATTATTTTGGGTCTGATGTTTATTTATTTATTTTCTATCATACAGTTCTTTCTATGCCGATTTTAATGATATGACATGCATGAAGAATTGTCAACCAGATTTTAAAACCCAATCTAATTTTGAAATAATGAATAAAGAGGTTGAATACGATGAAGAGGAAATAGTTGAGGATATAAGCAAAGATTTCAAACATTTTGAGAATAAGACAAATCCTAATTTGGAAGAAACTGAGGCGATCAATTTAGGAGATCATGAAAATATTAGGGAGATTAAGATAAGTGTACATGTTCAACCACAAGAAAAGAAAGCTATAATTGAAGCTTTGCATGAGTATAAAGACATCTTTGCGTGGTCTTATGATGATATGCCCGATTTGAGTACTGATTTGGTAGTTCACAAGTTGCCAATTGATCCTGCTTTTCCTCCTATCATGCAGAAGTTAAGAAAGCTAAAAACCAATATGAGTGTAGAATTTAAAGAGGAAATCACGAAGCAACTTGAGGCAAAAGTCATTCGAGTGGCCCAGTATACTACTTGGTTGGCAAATATTGTCCCTGTTCCAAAGAAGGATGGCAAAGTTCGGATGTGTGTTGATTATCGTGGTTTAAATAAAGAAAGTCCGAAAGATAATTTTTCACTTCCCAATATTCATATTTTGTTGGACAATTATGCCTAACATGATCTTACTTATTTTGTGGATTGTTATGCGGGGTATCACCAAATCATTATGGATCCAGAAGATGCGGAAAAGACATCATTTATTACTCCATGGGGGACATATTGTTATAGAGTTGTGCCTTTTGGATTAAAGAATGCTGGGGCAACTTACATGAATGCAATGACCACAATGTTTCATGACATGATGCACAAAGAAATTGAAGTTTATGTGGATGACGTTATCATTAAGTCAAGAGAGTAATCTGATCATATCAAAGATTTAAGAAAATTCTTTGAAAGGCTTCGGAGGTATGATCTCAAACTTAATACAAAATGTGTATTTGGAGTTCCATCAGACAAACTCTTGGGTTTTATAGTCCGTCGACGTGGTATTGAGTTAGATCCTTCAAAAATAAAAGCTATCCAAGATTTACCTCCACCAAAAAATAAAACGGAGGTGATGAGTTTACTTGGAAGGTTGAATTATATCAGTAGATTCATTGCTCATCTTACGACAACTTGCGAGCCAATATTCAAGTTGTTGAAGAAGAATGTTAAAGTTGAATGGACTGAAAAATGTCAAGAGGCATTTGACAGAATTAAGAGACACTTGTCGAATCCGCCTATTTTGGTTCCTCCAGAGTCAGGCCGACCCTTGATATTGTACATGTCTGTTTTAGATAATTCTTTTGGTTGTGTATTGGGTCAACATGATGTCATAGGAAGAAAAGAACAAGCCATCTACTACCTGAACAAAAAGTTTACCACTTATGAGGCTAAGTACACTCTTCTTGAGAAAACATGCTGCGCCTTAACTTGGGTAGCCCAAAAGCTGAAACATTACTCTTCTTGAGAAAACATGCTGCGCCTTAACTTGGGTAGCCCAAAAGCTGAAACATTACTTGTCATCTTATACTACTTACCTCATCTCTAATCTGGATCCTTTAAAGTATATTTTTCAGAAGCCTATGCCCACAGGCAGACTCGCGAAATGAAAGATGTTGCTTACAAAGTTTGATATTGTTTATGTGACACGAACTGCAATGAAAGCTCAAGCCTTGGTGGATCATTTGGCTAAAAATCCTATTGATGAGGAGTATGATCCATTGAAGACTTATTTTCAAGATGAAGAGGTATTGTATGTTGATGAGTTTGTTTTAGAAGATTGCCATTCAGGTTGGAAGTTGTTCTTTGATGGAGCTGCTAATATAAAAGGAGTAGGGATAGGGGCGGTTCTTATTTCTGAATCAGGACAATATTATCCCATAACAGCGCAACTTTGATTCTACTGTACCAATAATATGGCAGAATGCGAAGCTTGCATTCTGGCATTGAGATTAGCCATTGAGATGGGGTCCCAAGAATTGTTGGTATTAGGAGATTCAGATTTATTAGTCCACCAAATCCAAGGAGATTGGGAAACTCGTGATTTGAAACTCCTGCCATATAGAAGTTGTTTGCAAGATCTTTGTCAACGATTTGTATTAGTGAAGTTCAAACACATTCCCAGAGCTCATAATGAGATTACTGATGCTTTGGTGACCTTATCTTCAATTCTTCAACATCCCGATAAAACTTATATTGACCCTTTGCATATACAGATTCATGATCAACATGCATATTGTAATGTGGTTGAAGAAGAATTTGATGGGGAGCCATGGTTCTATGATATCAAAGAATATATTCAGACTGGGAAATATCCTGTATATGCTGATGGTGATCAAAAGAGAACCATTCAACGTTTGTCTAGTGTATTTTTCTTAAGTGGAGGAATCTTTTATAAGAGGACTCCTAATTTGAGACTTCTGAGGTGTGTAGATGCTAAAGAAGCTTAAAAAATCATGACTGAAGTACATTCTGGGATTTGTGGACCACACATGAGTGGGTATGTTTTGGCAAAGAAAATACTCCGAGCAGGTTATTATTAGCTCACCATGGAGCGAGATTCCATCAATTTCATTCCTAAATATCATGAATGCCAGGTACATGGAGACTTGATACATTCCCCTCCATCTGAGTTGCATACAATGACTGCTCCATGGCCTTTTATGGCTTGGGGAATGGACGTAATTGGACCAATCGAACCAAAGACCTCGAATGGACATAGGTTCATCTTGGTAGCCATTGATTATTTCACGAAATAGGTAGAAGCAGTGACTTTCAAGTCAGTGACCAAGAAAGTTGTGGTTGATTTTATTCACTCCAACATTATTTGTCATTTTGGCATTTCATAGATAATTGTCATGGATAATGCTGCGAATCTCAATGGCCATCTGATGCAAGAAGTGTGCCAGCAATTTAAGATTATGCATCGAAATTCAACTCCTTATCGTCCAAAGGCGAATGGAGCTGTAGAAGCTGCCAACAAGAACTTAAAGAAAATACTCCGTAAGATGGTGCAGGGTTCCCGACAATGGCATGAAAAGTTACCTTTTGCTTTGTTGGGTTATCGTACTACAGTTCGGACTTCAATTGGTGCAACTCTTTACCTGTTAGTGTATGGAACTGAAGCAGTTATACCTGCAGAGATTGAGATTCCATCTCTTCGAGTAGTTGTGGAAGCTGAAATTGATGAAGACCAATGGGTCAAGACTCGTTTGGAGCAATTAAGCTTGATTGATGAAAAAAGATTGGCGTCAGTATGTCATGGACAACTATACCAGAAGAGAATGACACGAGCATATAATAAAAAGGTGCGTCACAGATATTTTGAAGTTGGTCAGTTAGTACTAAGACGCATCCTTCCTCATCAGATTGAAGCCAAAGGCAAATTTTCTCCTAATTGGCATGGGCCATTTATGGTGAAGAAAGTGTTACCTAATAGCGCATTATATCTGACCGATGTAGAAGGAAAAATGGAAGGAATGCCGGTCAATGCTGATGCAGTTAAAAGATATTATGTATGATATTCATGTACTATCATGTTATGTATGTTTTGTACTTATATTTTTAAAGATTGAAATGATGAAGGCATTTTGTTCTACTATCTGAATAATATATCAACCATTGCTTACCCCTTTGAGCTTTTATTTTTCTTTGAACCCCTCTTTTGGAATAAAAAAAAAGTTTGTTAAAAAAAAAGAAATCAATCAAAAATTCAAAATCAAACAAAAGAATGATTCTTCCTGAACTACGTTTGACCTGATTCTTGCTATGACAAGATACGTAGGCAGCCCTACTCCGGGGTTCGGTCTAACCAGAAGAAAATTCAAATTACCCAAAATGAAATGAAACTGGGGTAAAATTTTATTTTCTTAAAAGAATCGATTCCAAAAGTTGTATGTTCCACCCAATGTTATAGAATTTTTTTTTCTTGAGCCTCATGCCTACCTTTCTTTCTA
This sequence comes from Capsicum annuum, assembly GCF_002878395.1. NCBI lineage: Eukaryota > Viridiplantae > Streptophyta > Magnoliopsida > Solanales > Solanaceae > Capsicum > Capsicum annuum. The sequence goes on from NC_061113.1 coordinate 260,407,254, forward strand.
ACCCTATCCAAAAGCCAAGTTACAATCAAAGAAAGACCTTCGGATTAATCTTTGAGAATGTCAAGGCTAAACATATTATGAGTGCATGATATTTCATAGTTTGGGTATTTATCTAAAAAAAAAATGAAAATGAGAGAGTCTTATTGGTGAAAACCCTTTCGGGCACCATAAGACGACTGTGAGCTAAGGCAGAAATAAAAGGAGATAGGCTCATTAGCAAAAACCCATTGAGGTGCCACTAGCCGAAGAAAGGTTGTTATCAAGAAAGAACAAGTTCAAGATTGACTTAATTTCTAGCTCAATAAGTGGACAAAAGTTGTAATGATTGGTGTGGGTAGATCTGGTTGTTTGATTCAAAATGCATGTCATAATCACCAGAATCGGTTTCCACATTCAGATAAGTTTTCTTTTTTTTTTTTTGAAAAAAAGAGATGCCCATTGTCTTTTTCTTTTTGTTTTATTTTAATTTTTGATTTTTTTTGTGTCCTTGTCATCAAACGAAAATTTTTGTTGTCTTTTGAGTCAAATTCACATCAGGTCAAGTGAAAAAAGACTCCAAACTCGCTACCAACTCTTTTAAGGGTACAAAGCAAGACAAAGGGTCGATGTACAGAGACAACATTTCAAAGTAAAAGTAAGGTACTTAAGATGATTGTGATTTGACCATTTTAAACTCGTGAAAATTTAAGGGATGTATTGGAAACTAAACTCAGAAGCGTCATATAACAGAAATATGATTTGAGTTGAGGATATATGTAGTCAGAATTCTGAGTTAGAGGTATAACAATTCAATGAATATTAT
>NC_061113.1:260411055-260426066 GCF_002878395.1 Capsicum annuum
TTCATATACATGCAGTCATATCATGTCAATTAAAATAATCACAGTTTTATTATATATTGTATACATATATTCATACACATTACACAGATTTTACATCTTTACTGTTTCATGTACATATTCACAATTTCTCACGTATACAAATCGATAGAAAAAATAATTAAGAATAAGGAATAAGAAAGGAGAGGAAATCAGTGAATGAAAAATCCAAACCGAACGGATTTTGAATTTTTCGATGAGTTTTTCACTTGAATTGACCATTCTTCACCGGAATTAATCACTAACCATCATTAAATCACCAAAATCCGACCCATAAGGTCGATTCTATTGAAGATCCATCGAAAACATACTAGATCAATCGCTGAAAAATATCCGCCAGCGTCACCCTCTTCCTTCTCCTCTTTCTCGTCGCCTAACCAGTGACTCCCTTCCCCGCAGCCTCATTTTTTCCCTTTTTCGTCATCAACATCATCTGTGAAACTAACCGGTAACCAACCCATCTGAGCCGTCTCCACCATTCCCCTTTTCCCGTTGCACTAATCGATCCCTTATGCTCCAGATTCGGTGGAGAATCACCAGAAAATAAGCCCAAATAATCAGTAGCAACTAATTCAAACCGCTTTCGATCGATGAACTCAATCACCGCCGCGCCTGGCCAGAGTTAATCACCGGTCACTAGATTTCGATGAACAACCATCGTCACTTGATTTATCTTCGTCTTCACTAGTTAGAATTTTTTTTTTGTTCTCTTTAAGAACGTGTGTATAATAAATGTAGTTGGTATAAATAATTTTTTCTTTTATATGTTAAAGTTGTGTTTCCTTTAAAACATCTGCTAAGAATATTTTAAAATATAATTACATACATGCTTATAAAAGAAGGGTCAACTTTTGTGTAATGTCATATTCATATATTCTTTATTATTATTTATTTTATTCATTTAAATTTTCATTGTTATTAATAAATTTTAATAATTATTTATTAAATTAGTTAATCATCTCAAATGAATTTTGTTTAAACTTACTTTTAAAGTTAGATGATATTTTAAGTAAGCAAGTTCTTTGATGCTAGGTTAATTTTAAGATAATCGTCTCAAATTAAGAATGCGGCATACGCATCTTTCTGAGACATTTTAAAATTTAAGGATGCAATAATACACCTTCACAAATATTTTTCTAAATTTAATTTTTATCGATTTATTTTAATATAAGATAATAGACTAGTTTTTGGTATAATAAAAATGAGCAAATTTAGGCCTTAACAGAATTTATTAAAATAATTTAAGTCAAGATAAGTCAATAAAAGCGATCGTGCTAGAACCACGGGACTCGAGGGGTGCCTCACACCCTCCCCTCGATCAACAGAATTTCTTACCCATTTTCTGTTTTCGTAGACTAAATAAGAGTCATTTCCTTTTGATTAGGGATTCAAAAAAGGTGACTTGGAACACCAAAACTCAATTCCAAGTGGCGACTCTGAAAATAATTTAATCCCTATTCAATATCGTCACTTTAATTGAAAAAACCCTTCGACTCGGCTCTCGAGCGAAAAAGGGGTGTGACATCTCTGGCGACTCTGCTAGGGAATAAATAAGAATTCGAGCTTTGATATTGACTTTACTTGCTTTAATTATTTTATAATGTGTTTATTGGCCTTATGTGCTATTTGTCGCTCATTTACTGCTTTGATATTATTTGAACTGTATTATTAATTGTCTTCTCTCGCGTACCCCTCTGAGTCTCTGAAATAGGATAGAGGGAATGCAGCATATGCATCCCACCTTCTTTTGTGAGATAGCTGAAATGTCAAGGCACCTGGTGAAGGATATAGTCACATATATTAGGCAGGGTTTGGATCGACAACGAAGGCGTTATTGCCCTGCTACCGACCAAGTTGTCCCTCCCCGGCTCGAGTGTCTGCTCGGGTAAGCCAGTCTAGACACCTATCCCTATTAGGTTTAAACTTAGAAAAACTGAAAACTCGAAATCTGGTTATCCCTATTAGGTACCTCTTTATTTGCATCATATGCATTTGACTTAGCGGGACTCGGCACAAAGGTCGGGTCTGCCTAGGACAGGTGACCTGCTTTATAAAGACCAACATGTGCATCCTACGTGCTCTTTGACATTTGCTTGGAAGGCTATTTATTTGTTGATGGGCTTTAGGCAATTTTAAAATGCGAGAGATTAATTTATCCTCAATTTTAGTTAGTCATTTTGAAAGAAAAATTTTATTTTTTGAAAAAAAAAAAATTAAATATACAGCAATATAGTTTTTACAATCTTTATGAACTACGAGGGTATGATTCTCACATTTTAGTGGGATACGTAGGAAGTCCTTCCCAGGATACGACCCTATCTTTTGAAAAATTATTCATAGATTTATTGAAAAATATTTTGAAAATATGATTGCTTTCATAATTATCTTTCTAATTCTCAAGTCCAATTTTTATATATATTTTAACAACCCTGAATCTTTAGGGATCATGAGGCTAAGGTTTTGCAAAAATAAATAAATAAATAAATAAATAAAATAATAATAATAAAATAAAAATATATTTCAATAGCCCGGAATCTTTAGGGACCATGAGGCTAAGTTTTTTAAATATATATATATATATATATATATATATATATATATATATATATCAATTTTAACAGTCCTGAACCTTTAGGGTTGTGAGACTGAAATTTTTATACAACTTCATACATAAAAAGGTCATTCTATTTTTCCTTATTTCTGAGTCCTTTTATTTTATTTTTGTACTTAGGGAATATTGTCTTCAAACATATAGATAAAATTGTCTAGAAGTCTGTTATAGCAAAGTTTTTGATAGAGTCCATTTAAATAAGTGTTTTCTTAAAAAATATTATCAATCTTATTTTTCTCGCTTTGATTTTTGATAAAATTGTTCTTTGCAACTAAGTCCAAATAATGGTCGCAATAATTTTTACAAGTTAAGTTATAAATTCTTTTCAAAATTAATAAATTAAGTTTTGTCATAAGTCTAGATATTTATTAATCTTATGTCCTTGTCAATAGGTATAAAATGTCCCCCCCTGTTCGTGGAAAGCGTCCAAAGAGAAAGAGATATGTGAGTGTATCGCTTCAGGTTGTGGATTGTACCCCTCTGCAACTTTGGTTATGGTGGAATGCAATGGATACATTCGATTATGGCGAGATACATAAGTATTTGGGTTTTTTGACGAGTATCATGAGAATCAACCCTAATAGGGAAGTGATTGTTGCATTACTGAATTTCTGGGACCCGAAGAATAATGTATTTCGCTTTTCAGATTTTGTGTTGACACCTACTTTAGAAGAGATAGCAGGCTATGTTGGATATGGTGATATGCATCAGAAGAAACTTATAGCCCAATACTTATTTCGATAAACAGATTTTGCAAGCTCATGAACATACGAAATACGAAAGAAGAATCAATGGAAAAAGGTTGGGTTTCCTTTAACAGCAGACAAAATCACTTGGAATCTCCATTGGTTCCCTTGGAGGAAAGTCATGCATAGTTCTGTCATTCGTCCGTTCTTGTTATTAATGGGTATTAGAGGTGTTCAACCGTATGTTCCATTGAGGGTTCTACGTCAGTTAGGCAGGCGTCAAATAATTCCCATAACAGAAAACATGACTGAGTTCATATTTGAGATCAGACCAGAGATTCCACTTCCAGAAGATTTAGCCTAGCAAATTTGGGAGGGTTGCCGTATTATGGGGATTGAAATGATGGTCATAGAGCATGAGAAATAAGAAGTTCACCCAGATTACCGTGAATGGTTTGAAGAACAATCGAGTCCTCCAGTCCGACTAGAAAGATCAGTTAAGGGACCTATAGATCAGGAAGCAGTAATCAGGATAGGAATTGAAAGAGCCATGCGAGAACATCATGAATACAACCAAGTTTTGAGAGCAGAATTAGAGCATGCCAAGGATGAAATAGATGAACAACAAAGGGAATTTGCTGAAGAGAAAGCTAAGTCAGCAGATATTGAGGTTGCACTTCGAGGACAAATCAAGCTTGCTACAACTATGGGCTCACACGTTGCAGAACTTGCCGCATCTCGCCGACAACAGTTGCAAGAAGTTGAGCAGAATATGCAAGAAGAATTTGATCGAGAGAGATCTCAATGGATCTATGAAAGAGGAACATTTTGTGAACAGTTGGAGGTTGCTTCTGCTCGTGAACAACGTGCAAGAGAGATGGTTGATTTTTGAGATCGACAGGCCCAAGAATGGGATCAGGCCTTCAGTTCCCTTCGAGGGAAGGTCTGCTGTGTAGCATAGGATACTGCCAGAATGAGTTTGGATTATCAACAGTTGGATCGCGAGGATTTTTTGGCACAAGTACCAGCTTTCGTACAATGACTCACTACTTCATTGAAGGACATATATTTGAGTTTGGGAGGACATATTAAACCGAAGTCTCCTTGAATGGATCGTTGTTTTCTTTGTCATAGTTTTTCATTTTTAGTTGTAAAACTTCTTGTTTAGATGTTATGTCTTTTGATTTTCAGATGTTAGTTAGTAGCTTTTATTTTTGGGAGTTGGGTCAGTTATTTTGTCGCATTTATATTATAGAAAGTAATGAAGTAGACTGTCTATTTCTATATATATATTACATATGTTTTACTTCATTTAATTTAAATATTTTCTTCAATAAAAAATGGACAAAATAATTTTGTTAAATTCTCCCGAACTACGCAAGATCTGATTCATGTCCTGGCATGATACGTAGGCAACCATCCAAAGGGTTTGATCATAACTTTTGAAAAAATATGCCTAGAAAAGCCGGAATGAAACACAAAGCCTTCCATGATAGGTTGGAAAATGCATATAGAGGCATGACATATAACTTAGCATTGTAATATGTTAAAATATAACACTCACCCGTTTGCTACTTGGTTACAGAAAGATAAAGTAATTGGTGGTTGGTTTATGGTTTAAACTGGCATCACATTCGCATAACACCAAATACAAGGGTAAAAGAAGAATGACCCGCAGAGAAGGTATAGGGTCTAACAGTGAAGAAGAGTAAAATCAGTTGATTTCGCAGGAAGTAGCATCAATGGAAGAAATAAAGTCATTAAAACAATAGATGGCAGAGATGTACCAAGCTTGGTTGAATGGACAAGCTCTGCCTTCTTCAATCCCTGGACTTTCAACTTCAAATGATCTAAATTCTGACCCAGCTCAAACTAGTGATCCATTTTACCCACCAGGATTTGGCCCATTTGCTAATATGTCTGGAGTTGCTGGTACTTCTACCATGCGCCCACCAAATCCATCTGTCGCAAATAACCCACTTTTTACTTCTGTAGCGCTAGCTATTGTGGGTATTCAATCGACAATACTGAAGAATATGGGAAAACCAAATTATGATATGTTATATTCTCCTAAAATGACTTTCAAATCCCAAAATCCACCTTATCATGTTCATCAACAAGATACACCTATCGTGATTGAGAAGATTGCTAAGAATGAGGAACAGGAGGAGATGGCTAGAAAAGTTAGAAGCCTGGAACAAAGTATGAGAAATATGCAAGGAGTAGGTGGACCAAAAAGTGTTTCATACAAGGACTTAGGTATGTTTCCTGATGTCCATTTGCCGATAGGGTTCAAAATGCCAAACTTTGACAAATATGAAGGACACGGCGATCCTGTAGCTCATTTGAAAAAGTTTTGCAATCAATTAAGGGGAGTAAGAGGAAAAGAAGAATTATTGATGGCGTACTTTAGAGAAAGCCTTACAGGGATAGCTTCTGAATGGTTCATTGACCAAGAAATTTCCCGTTGGCACAGGTGGGACGACATGGCTTGAGATTTCATTCAACAATTTTAGTATAACATTGAGATAGTGCCAGATCGCACTATGATTGCCAACATGAGAAAAAAGATAATCGAAAGTTTTCGAGAATATGTCGTCAGATGGAGAGAGCAGGCTTCGAGAGTCAGACCATCGATAAAAGAATCTGAAATAATTGATATTTTTCTGCAAGCACAAGAACCTGATTATTTTCATTATTTGCTCTCTACTATCGAAAGCACATTTGCCAAAGTTATCAAAGTTGGAGAGATGGTAGAAAATAGAATCAAATCAGGAAAGATCATCAGCCAGGCCGCTTTGAAAGCAACAATACAGGCAATTCAAAGTGGTGCAGGAAGTTTTGGGGGAAAGAAAAGAAAAGAAAAGAGGATATAGCAACTGTCGTGGTAGGTCCACGAAAAAATTGGAAAGGTGCGCGTCAACTATATGCACAGAATCAATTATATTTTGTTCCATCCCCCCAATATCCTATTTACAATACACAACCATATGATCGGGCTCTTTCTTACCCGCAGTGGCGTGCACCAGCAATCCAAAATCATCCAATGGTCCCTCAAGTTCAAAGAGGCCCTCCGAGGTTTAATTTTCGGCCTACAGCAGAATTCAAAAGGAATAACATGGTAAAAGATAATTTCACTCCTATTGGAATATCTTACACACCAGTTTATTTCATAGACTAAGAAAAATGAATGTTCTAAACCCAATTAAGAGAAGGATCCCGAATCCTCCTTCGAAGAATTTGGACTATTTTAGAAGATGTGAATACTATTCTGATGCCCTAGGGCACGACACAGAGAAATGTTGGTATCTGAAAAGAGCCATTCAAGAATTGATTAATATCAACAGATTATGGTAGAAAGTCCGGGCGCTCTAAATGTCAATCAAAATCCGCTACCAGATCATAATGAAACAAACATGCTCGATGTGATACTCAGTGGTGAAGATGCTACGATTCCCTTTAAGCCGATCATTAAAATTAAAACTGATTCAGAAAAATCAGCAAATGCTATGGATTTAACGAAAGAAAAGCCTGCAGAAGCAGAGCTGGTGATAAAAAACCCGAATCATCGAATGATCCCTTGGTGATAGCGAAAGAGATTTTAGAAAATATTGGGTCAAGTTTAAATAAAGTCGAAACTCATTATTCCCGGAAGATCCAATAAGCCTCTTTTAATCATAAAAGGAGCTCCCGTACCTCCTATTGTTATTAAACCAGTGTCACAGCTGCCTATGGTTGATACCAAGGTAGTCCCTTGGAATTATGATCGTGTTGTGGTGATGCACAAGGGGAAAGAAATGAATAAAGATGTATATGAAGTAGGGGGCTTAACTCAATGTGGAAGATGTTATGCTCCAGTAGAGTTAAAAAAGAATAAATAAGGCGGTGAAGAACGAATGACAGTCCAGAAGCCTATCACTGATGAAGAAGCTGAAGAATTCTTAAAGAAAATGAAATTGCCAGAATATTCTGTTATAGAATAGTTGAAGAAGACACCAGTACAGATTTCTTCATTGCCTTTATTGATACATTCAGAGGAACACCGCAAGGCTGTAGTGAAGATTCTTAATGAAGCATGGTTCCTAGTGAGATTAGAGTAAATCAGCTGGAAAAAGTTGTTGGAAGGATCCTTGAAGCAAATAAAATTACTTTTTCAGACGATGAATTGCCTATAGAAGGTACGGAGCATAACAAAGGTCTGTACATTTCTGTGAAATGTGAACATTCCATCATCACTCGAGTGTTAATTGATGGAGGATCAGGCACTAACATTTGTCCTATGTCAACTTTGCAAAAGTTAAATGTTAATGTGGATAGAATTCGACCTAATAATGTGTGCGTCAAGGTTTTGACGAATCTAAAATTGATGCCATTGGTGAAATAGAACTCATATTGACAATCGGGCTTGTGGATTTTGCTATAGATTTTCAAGTGCTGAACATTGATACTTCATATAATATGTTATTGGGAAGGCCATGGATTCATAGGGCTAAAGTAGTCGCATCAACGTTGTATCAGATGGTCAAATTCGAATGTGACAGGCAAGAGATAGTTGTTCATGGTGAAGGAGACTTATTAATATATAAAGACTACTCTGTTTCTTCCATCAAAGTAGATACTGCCAATGTGTTAATTCATCAAGCTTCTGAGGTAGTGACTGTTGAGTATATCCTCGAGGGGAATCTCATCGCAAGACCACAATTGTCCTCTGCATCTGTTATGGTAGTGAATGAAATATTGAAGCATGGTTTTGAACCAGGAAAAGGTCTAGGGATGTTTTTGCAAGGCATAGTTCATCCAGTAAACCTCTATGAGAACTTTGGTACTTTTGGTCTGGGATACGAGCCTACCACTGAAGATATAAAGAAGGCTAAAAAGCGTAAGAAAGAGTCATGGTCACTTACCAAGCCGATACCGCCACTTCACGAGTCTTTTATCAAATTCAGTGATGTCGGATCCTCCAAGTTACCTACTGTAGAATCAATGAATGATGATGGTACAAAGTTGATTGACCTTTTTTAGAATATGTTCATTGAAGCTGATATGGTTGAAATCGAAGAAGGTACCAGCGATGTAGATGTGCGGTTTGTCGGCCCTGATGTCCAGATTAACAATTGGGAGGCCACTCCTCTCCCTAATCTGAAGGAGTCTTGGTAGTTTGTTTTTTTGTCTTACAATCTTAGTAGCTTGTTTTTCTATAATTTTAGGATTGTAATTCACACTTTTATCTTGGTATTTTAGGTTAAAACTCTTTCTAGCTTTGTTTTTAATAAAGTCCAGTCTCTTTTTGTTTTATTTTGGGTCTGATGTTTATTTATTTATTTTCTATCATACAGTTCTTTCTATGCCAATTTTAATGATATGACATGCATGAAGAATTGTCAACCAGATTTTAAAACCAAATCTAATTTTGAAATAATGAATAAAGAGGTTGAATACGATGAAGAGGAAACATTTGAGGATATAAGCAAAGATTTCAAACATTTTGAGAATAAGACAAATCCCAATTTGGAAGAAACTGAGGCGATCAATTTAGGAGATCATAAAAATATTAGGGAGATTAAGATAAGTGTACATGTTCAACCACAAGAAAAGAAAGCTATAATTGAAGATTTGCATGAGTATAAAGACATCTTTGCATGGTCTTATGATGATATGCCCGGTTTGAGTACTGATTTGGTAGTTCACAAGTTGCCAATTGATCCTGCTTTTCCTCCTGTCATGCAGAAGTTAAGAAAGCTAAAAATCGATATGAGTGTAGAAATTAAAGAGGAAATCACGAAGCAACTTGAGGCTAAAGTCATTCAAGTGGCCCAGTATCCTACTTGGTTGGCAAATATTGTCCATGTTCCAAAGAAGGATGGCAAAGTTCGGATGTGTGTTGATTATCGTGATTTAAATAAAGAAAGTCCGAAAGATAATTTTCCACTTCCCAATATTCATATTTTGTTGGAAAATTGTGCCAAACATGATCTTGCTTCTTTTGTGTATTGTTAAGCGGGGTATCACCAGATCATTATGGATCCAGAAGATGTGGAAAAGACCTCATTTATTACTCTATGGGGGACATATTGTTATAGAGTTATGCCTTTTGGATTAAAGAATACTGGGACAACTTACATGAGGGCAATGACCACAATGTTTCATGACATGATGCACAAAGAAATTGAAGTTTATGTTGATGACGTTATCATTAAGTCGAGAGAGCAATCTGATCATATCAAAGATGTGAGAAAATTCTTTGAAAGGCTTCGGAGGTATGATCTCAAACTTAATCCAGCAAAATGTGTATTTGGAGTTCCGTCAGGAAAACTTTTGGGTTTTATAGTCAGTCGACGTGGTATTGAGTTAGATCCTTCAAAAATAAAAGCTATCCAAGATTTACCTCCACCAAAAAATAAAACGGAGGTGATGAGTTTACTTGGAAGGTTGAATTATATCAGTAGATTCATTGCTCAGCTTACGACAACTTGCGAGCCAATATTCAAGTTGTTGAAGAAGAATGTTAAAGTTGAATGGACTGAAGAATGTCAAGAGGCATTTGACAGAATTAAGAGACACTTGTCGAATCCGCCTATTTGGTTCCTCCAGAGTCAGGCCGACCCTTGATATTGTACATGTCTATTTTAGATAATTCTTTTGGCTATGTATTGGGTCAACATGATGTCACAGGAAGAAAAGAACAAACCATCTACTACCTCAGCAAAAAGTTTACCACTTATGAGGCTAAGTAAACTCTTCTTGAGAAAACATGCTGCGCCTTAACTTGGGTAGCCCAAAAGCTAAAACATTACTTGTCATTTTATACTACTTACCTCATCTCTAATATGGATCCTTTAAAGTACATTTTTTAGAAGCCTATGCCCACAGGCAGACTCGCAAAATGGCAGATGTTGCTTATAAAGTTTGATATTGTTATGTGACACGAACTGCAATGAAAGATCAAGCCTTGGCGGATCATTTGGCTGAAAATCCTATTGATGAGGAGTATGAAACATTGAAGACTTATTTTCCAGATGAAGAGGTATTGTATGTTGATGAGTTTGTTTTAGAACATTGCCATTCAGGCTGGAAGTTGTTCTTTGATGGAGCTGCTAATATTAAAAGAGTAGGGATAGGAGTGGTTCTTATTTCTGAATTAGGACAATATTATCCCATAACAGCCCAACTTCGATTCTACTGTACCAATAATATGGCAGAATATGAAGTTTGCATTCTGGGATTGAGATTAGACATTGAGATGAGGTCCTAAGAATTATTGGTATTAGCAGATTCAGATTTATTAGTCCACTAAATCCAAGGAGATTGGGAGACTCGTGATTCGAAACTCCTACCATATAGAAGTTGTTTGCAAGATCTTTGTCAACGATTTGTATTAGTGAAGTTCAAACACATTCCCAGAGCTCATAATGAGATTGTTGATGCTTTGGCGACCTTATATTCAATGCTTCAACATCCCAATAAAACTTATATTGACCCTTTGCATATATAGATTCATGATCAACATGCATATTGTAATGTGGTTGAAGAAGAATTTGATGGGGAGCCGTGGTTCTATGATATTAAAGAATATATTCAGACTGGGAAATATCCTGTACATGCTGATGGTGATCAGAACAGAACCATTCGGCGTTTGTCTAGTGTATTTTTCTTAAGTGGAGGAATCTTGTATAAGAGGTCTCCTGATTTGAGACTTCTGAGGTGTGTAGATGCTAAAGAAGCTTCAAAAATCATGACTGAAATACATTTTGGGATTTGTGGACCACACATGAGTGGGTATGTTTTGGCAAAGAAAATACTCTGAGCAGGTTATTATTAGCTCACCATGGAGCGAGATTCCATCAATTTCATTCGTAAATATCATGAATGCCAGGTACATGGAGACTTGATACATTCCCCTCTATCTGAGTTGCATACAATGACTGCTCTATGGCCTTTTATGGCTCGGGGAATGGATGTAATTGGACCAATTGAACCAAAGGCCTCGAATGGACATAAGTTCATCTTGGTAGCCATTGATTATTTCATAAAATAGGTAGAAGCAGTGACTTTCAAGTCAGTGACCAAGAAAGTTGTGGTTGATTTTATTCACTCCAACATCATTTGTCGTTTTGGCATTCCAAAGATAATTGTCACGGATAATGCGGCGAATCTCAATAGCCATCTGATGCAAGAAGTGTGCCAGCAATTTAAGATTATGCATCGGAATTCAACTCCTTATCGTCCAAAGGCGAATGGAGCTATAGAAGCTGCCAACAAGAACTTAAAGAAAATACTCCGTAAGATGGTGCAGGGTTCCCGACAATGGCATGAAAAGTTACCTTTTGCTTTTTTGGGTTATTGTACTACAGTTCGGACTTCAATTGGTGCAACTCCTTACTTGTTAGTGTATGGAACTGAAGCAGTTATACCTTCAGAGATTGAGATTCCATTTCTTCAAGTAGTTGTGGAAGCTGAAATTGATGAAGACCAATGGGTCAAGACTCGTTTGGAGCAATTAATCTTGATTGATGAAAAAAGATTGGCGTCAGTATGTCATGGACAACTATACTAGAAGAGAATGGCACGAGTATATAACAAAAAGGTGCGTCACAGATATTTTGAAGTTGGTCAGTTAGTACTAAGACGCATCCTTCCTCATCAGATTGAAGCCAAAGGCAAATTTTCTCCTAATCGGCATGGGCCATTCATGGTGAAGAAAGTGTTACCTGATGGCGCATTATATTTGACCGATGTAGAAGGAAAAATGGAAGAAATGCCGGTCAATGCTGATGCAGTTAAAAGATATTATGTATGATATTCATGTACTATTATGTTATGTATGTTTAGTACTTATATTTTTAAAGATTGAAATGATGAAGGCATTTTGTTCTACTATTTGAATAATATATCAACCATTGCTTACCCCTTTGAGCTTTTATTTTTCTTCGAACCCCTCTTTTGGAATAAAAAAAAAGTTTGTTAAAAAAAAAAGAAATCAATCAAAAATTCAAAATCAAACAAAAGAATGATTCTTCCTGAACTACGTTTGACCTGATTCTTGCTATGACAAGATACGTAGGCAGCCCTACTTCGAGGTTTGGTCTAACCAGAAGAAAATTCAAATTACCCAGAATGAAATGAAACTGGGGCAAAAATTTATTTTCTTAAAAGAATCGATTCCAAAAGTTGTATGTTTCACCCAATGTTATATAATTTTTTTTTGAGCCTCATGCCTACCTTTCTTTCTAACCCTATCCAAAAGCCAAGTTACAACCAAAGAAAGACCTTCGGATTAATCTTTGAGAATGTCAAGGCTAAACATATTATGAGTGCATGATATTTCATAGTTTGGGTGTTTATCTAAAAAAAAATTGAAAATGAGAGAGTCTTATTGGTGAAAACCCTTTCGGGCACCATAAGACGACTGTGAGCTAAGGCAGAAATAAAAGGAGATAGGCTCATTGGCAAAAATCCATTGAGGTGCCACTAGCCGAAGAAAGGTTGTTATCAAGAATGAACAAGTTCAAGATTGACTTAATTTCTAGCTCAATAAGTGAACAAAAGTTGTAATGATTGGTGTGGGTAGATCTGGTTGTTTGATTCAAAATGCATGTCATAATCACCAGAATCGGTTTCCACATTCAGATAAGTTTTCTCTTTGTTTTGAAAAAAAGAGATGCCCATTGTCTTTTTCTTTTTGTTTTATTTTAATTTTTGAATTTTTTTGTGTCCTTGTATCAAACAAAATTTTTTGTTGTCTTTTGAGTCAAATTCACGTCAGGTCAAGTGAGAAAAGACTCCAAACTCGCTACCAACTCTTTTAAGGGTACAAAGCAATACAAAGGGTCGATGTACAGAGACAATAGTTCAAAGAAAAAGTAAGGTACTTAAGATGATTGTGATTTGACCATTTTAAACTCGTGAAAATTTAAGGGATGTATTGGAAACTAAACTTAGAAGCATCATACAACAGAAATATGATTTGAGTTGAGGATATCAGTAGTCAGAATTCTGAGTTAGAGGTATAACAATTCAATGAATATTATCATGGATTGAAAAAGAGTTGAGCATGACAAGTGCGAGAGTGGCCACTTCAAAAGCCAAATGTCACAAACCAATCACCACATGTTTTAAAACTCACAATTTTTCTTTGTTTGGAACAGAGATGAAATAATTATTTTCAGATAAAGGATGCAATTTCACACTTCTTTCAATGCAAGAAGCATGGTTACAACATCCGATACTGGATCTCGGTCATGATAAACTTTATTCTTTGCGAGGTATATTAAGATCAGTGACACATAAATTTTTCCAGTACAAACTGGGGCAAAATTTTATGTGTTTTGTATAAAATTTATTTTATGCTCAGGACCCTCCTGAAGAATGGGAATTTATTTTATGTTCAGGACCATCTTGAAGAATGGGACAGGACCCTCCTGAAGAATTGAAATTTATTTTATGCTCAGGACCCTTCTGAAGAATAGGACAGGACCCTCCTAAAGAATGGGAATTTATTTTTATGATCAGGATCCTCCTGAAGAATAGGACAAGACCCTCCATAGGACCCTCCCAAAGAATGAAAATTTATTTTTATGCTCAGGACCCTCCTGAAGAATGGGATATTATTTTTCTGTTTCACTATTTGCTTTGAGTCCAGGAGCCCGCCAGAAGAACAGGGTGAAGAAAAAATAAGTTCAGGAGCCCGCCTGAAGAACAGGGTGCAGAAGTTGTAACTCCAGGAGCTCGCCTGAAGAACAGAGTAAAGAAATTGTAAGTCCAGGAGCCCGCTTGAAGAATAGGGTGAAGAAAAAGCAAATCCAGGAGCCCGCCTGAAGAACAGGGTGAAGAAGTTGTATGCTCAGGAGCCCGCCTGAATAACAGGGTGAAGAAATTGTAAGTCCAGGATCCCGCCTGAAGAATAGGGTGAAGAAAAATCAAATCCAGGAGCTCGCCTGAAGAACAGGGTGAAGAAGTTGTAAGCTCAAGAGCCCACCTAAAGAACAGGGTGAAGAAATTGTAAGTCCAGGAGCCCGCCCGAAGAATAGGGTGAAGAAATTGTAAGTCCAGGAGCCCTCCTGAAGAACAGGGTGAAGAAAAAGAAAGTCCAGGAGCCCGCCTGAAGAATAGGGTGAATTTTCAAATTCAAGTCACGAAGGCTTGAATCAAGATTCTAGATATTGTAATTTTTACTTGTATTTTTTATTTTTAATTTTTATTAGTCAGTTGAATGTAAAAAAAAAAGCAGAATTCGTCAACCGGAAAATCGACTGAGTCTCACTTCATGTCTCAATCTTTCTCTCATCATGTTTCCTTTGAACTACTCGTGACATGATTCCCTTATAACCCGGGATAGGTAGGATGTTCAAAAACAGGACTCGATCATATTTTTATTTTTATTTTTACCTTTCAAATAATTGGAGAGTCAAAAATCATGTCTTGTCTACTTCTTTGTATGAAAATTCTTCGAGATTTCACACAAAGAGGGGAAAAAATGTAGACATGTGATTTTTTATCTTCTCTCAATTTTAAATATTTATATTTAATTATATATTATTTTGATAATTAATTTTTAATTACTTTTTATTTATTTATTTATTTTATTTTATATTATTTATTTATTTCTATTTCTATTTTTATTTTAAATAATATAAATTAAAAATATATATGTTTTCTTTTATAAATTTTAATAAATAAGT